>NC_138772.1:104565528-104810528 GCF_965119305.1 Pelophylax lessonae
CACTTGCTGAAGACAAAACTGAAGGGAAAATGCCAAAAGAACAAGCAGGAACTGAAGACAGTTGCAGTAGAGGCCTGGCAGAGCATCACCAGGGATGAGACCCAGCGTCTGGTGATGTCTATGCATTCCAGACTTGAGGCTTTAAGTGACTGCAAAAGATTTGCAACCAAGTATTAAAAAGTGAAAGTTTGATTTATGATTGTTAATCTGTCCCATTACTTTTGGTCCCTTAAAAAGTGGGAGGCACATATACAAACTTCTGTAATTCCTACACCATTCACCTTATTTGGATGTAAATACTCTCAAATTAAAGCTGAAAGCCTGCAGTTAAAGCACATCTTGCTTGTTTCATTTCAAATACATTGTGGTGGTGTATAGCAGAGGTGGGGGACTTGAGTCACGTGACTTGACTTAAGTCAGACTTAAGTCACCAGTTTGAGGACTTGAGACTTGCTTGACTAAAATTAATAAAAGACTCGACTTGACTTTGACTTGGTATTCATGACTTGAGACTTGACTTTGACTTTAGACATATGACTCGAAATGACTTTACTTTTTTAAGTTATTAAATATTTTCATTTTCTCAAGATGTGTTAAAGCAAAATGAATGTGCCTGTTATGTTTCGGACACCACAGTCACTTAAAACACCTCCCATCAGTGTGTTCTAATTTTTAGAACATTGGCTGTTTAACAATGGAAATACTTAAAGCGGAGTTACGGCCACTGAAAGTATTTTTCAATAAAAATACCCCCGGGACAGTCAGGGCTAGTACATTCCACAATGGATAGCCTCTGAACTGTCCCAGGTCGCACTTACCTTTTAGAAGAAATACTTACCTTGAAAATGTCTTTGTCCAGTGCTGCCATCTCAGGTGTGGGCAGCTGAAGCTAGCGCGTCCTCTTCTGCGTCCTCTTCCGTGTCCTCTTTGGTCCCACAAAGCACTGCACCGGCCTCGCCGTCACTTCCGGGGCAGGAGCGTCATCCCTGCACAGAATCAATGCAAGAAGGAAGTGATGGCGCGGCCGCAGAGGGAGGAAGAGGAAGAAAGGTAAGTATGTTTTCTTCAATAACAAGGTAAGTAAACAACAAAAAAAAAAATCGTGACTATCCATTTCTTTTACAGGTGACACTGAGCAAGCGGATGGCCCAAAGTGCATTTTGAGGCCGGAACCCTGCTTTAACATGTTTTTAGTGACTGTGGTGTTAAAACATGACCGGATGAAGGATTTTGAGCTGTTTGGGCATTCAAAGTGTTTCTTTAATATGCCAAGAAAAAAGCACTAAGCAGTTTTGTTAATGTTGAAAATTAAACAAAACCTTTCCTGACCACTGACTTTTAACTGATTTAAAGGTAAAAATTGGGGTAGATCGGTATTTTGACTTGATTTGTGACTTGACCAAAATAAATGACTTGACTTGACTTGCTTGACTTCTAGCAGGGACTCGACTTGACTTGCTTGCTTTTTGCCACAGTAACTTGGGACTTGCTTGAGACTTGAAGGTTAAGACTTGAGACTTGCTTGTGATTTGCACATGTGTGACTTACTCCCATGTCTGGTGTATAGAGCCAAAAATATTAGAATTTTGTCGATGTCCCAATATTTATGGACCTGACTGTATATGCTTCCCATGTATAGTATATGACTATTGCATTTCTCTTATGAACAAAGACACCAATAGAAAGACCATAACAAACTGGACCTAAAGCTGCAGTAAGGCAATAAGGTTCATTATAAAAGGACAGGACATAATTAGAGATCTTATACTGGATCTACCAAGGATTATAAGAAAGTTATATGGCTTTTCTCCCCAGTGTTCACTGATATTATATTGACCTTGCTGCAGCTACTCAGTTAAAATTCACAAATTTGCCTTCTAGAATTTTCTGATCCAACAAGCTATAATATATGCTGCTGATTAAGTTTTTTTTTTTATTTTATTGTATCCTTCTTTATATTTTCCATTTAACCTTTCTATGTATCCAGGTTGTAGACTTTAACCTGGTAGTACAATAAGAGTTCCCTTGAATAATGATTTTACCCAGACACTGATGTAATGCATTCCAGTTATTCTCTGTAAGCCAAAGTCCAGTCCCTTTCGCTCTTGTTTTTTTAAGCTCCAACATAACAATCCGCATTGTGCACCTGAAGTAAGTAAAAGCAAATCTTTTATGAGCTTCCCCGGAAGATATTTGCTTTGTGAGATTCATGGAAAAAGAAGTTGCTGAATGCATCGCAGCACTGTCTACAAGTGAAAAGCATCAGACATGAAAGAGAATGGAGAAGTGAATTGAATGTTGTTTTTTTTTTGCTGATGATTGGATTCTAGGTTCTTTTTAAACCTAAGCACAGGTGATCATCATTCGTTCTGTCAAAAAAACATTTTCCACA
Organism: Pelophylax lessonae; assembly: GCF_965119305.1. Lineage (NCBI taxonomy): Eukaryota > Metazoa > Chordata > Amphibia > Anura > Ranidae > Pelophylax > Pelophylax lessonae. The sequence goes on from NC_138772.1 coordinate 104,567,921, forward strand.
ACCTGACCTGAACAATGAAAGTGTGATTGCAAGGATCAGCCTTGATTGAAGGCTACACAGGTTATTTATCAAAAGATAGTCTGGTTCTATTCACTTTTTCAGTGAAACTCTATTTCAAGTGCCTTTAATAATCTATGAATTGATACAGAAGGAACCTAGAACAAAGCGTGCAGTTGATACAGATAAAGATTAGGAGTTTAAAGGCTTGTTTCCTTTTTGTTTTAGAGGTTAAAAGTGCAAAATAAAGAACAAAAGTCCTTTTTTGACTCTCAGTTTTCAACCAGGTCCTATATGAGTGACTATGCACTACTAGAACTGTGGCACCAATTTGGCAACTTGGGATTCTATACAGCCCTCCAAATTTGCAACTCTCCTGATCTGAAGAACAGTGCACAAAATGTAAGCTGTTATTTAACCGAAAAAATGCTTAGAAAGGCAGCTATATTAATAGGCAATATGGAGGACCTAAGCTACTGGAAAATATAACAGTTAAACTCCAGGAATTCAGACACTTTTTAAAATATGCTGGCTTACTATGTATTGAGCCGAACAAGGTTCATGCCACCTAATGGATCTATCTTTTATTTACATCTGACAGTTTTTTTTTTAACCCCAGGAGTACATCTATCACAATACTCCTGGTGCTCTGACAAGAGAGATGTGGCTTTATCACACAGCGGCTCTGCCCATTCACAGAAGGCTTTGTATTTTGTGAATAGTTTCACATAATACAAAGTGTTCTGTAATTGAGTGGGGGAGAGAAGGGGAATGTGGAGTGATTGCATGTGATTCTACAGCTACTGGACCTGAAACCAGAAGGCACAGCATTGTAGCGGAGGAAGTATAGTGATAGATATGCTCCAGATGCTCAGTAAAAATGTAAATTATAGATTAAAGAGACAAGTCCAAGAGGTGTCATGCACCTTGTTGAACTTAACCCAAAGAAACTTGTTACATTTCGGACTGAATTCCTGGAGTTCAGTTTTAACTGAACTAAATTGATTAGTATTTGAAAAGTGGCGATTAGGTACATGATTGGGCATTCGGTCATTCTTTCTCACTGGGGGAAAAGAGGTTTAACCTGCACATATGAAAAAGGTGCTCTACAAAAAGCCGTGGCAATGTGCTATAATTATCTACAAAAATTGGTTCTAGCTGACTCAGTAGAATGTTTCAGAATAGGGTTGGATGTGTTCCAAAAACACATAATATAAATAGTGACTAATATTTATAATGAATAACATCACTAAAAGGGTATGCTTGTTGTAGATATTTCTCCCTCTTTTAGTGCCAAGGTAACCTTGCAACAGGAAATCAGGCTGCATGTGAGACCCTAAAGTTGTAACCAGGCACATCCCCAAGACTTATCTCTATAAGATAATGTTGTGCCTATGACTGATCTGAAGTGCTTTGGCATGTTGCTGAAATTACACCAGGTATAGTTTTGCACAAAAACTGTACCTTGTCATGTCTAGTGAGTATATACAGAGTGATGTCAGGGTGGAGAGTTGAAAGTAGTTTGCTGTGTTTGCTTCCAATAAAATGGCTAACAACTGCTAGTTACAAAAACAAAGATCTATAAGGATAAATAAAACCAGCGCCCAAGTACAGCGACCTTATCCATATGAATCCAGATTGATTGGTCTACCTTGGTTCTTTTCAAGGATCCAGTATAAGTCTAATCAAAATTATTTTGTTCTCTAAGAGATAGGATGCAATAGAGCATCTGTAAGACCAGCTGTGTCACTGTTCTGTATTTATTCTTGCCTACACTTATTGTTTAGTAGTCTCCAGTTGTGAAAGAATTGTTCCCCTTACTAGAGTTGCAACATTCCCACAGAACCTGTGGTCACCTGACAAATCAGGTCAGTTCTCCAAGAACCCAAACCCTTCATTTCTGCACCATGTTTTCAACCATTGACTGCCCTAAGCTATCAATGTTTCTCAGATGTAACATGTTATTACATTAATGTTTATAAAAAGACACATTTGGAGCACTGGATTCCAGTTTATCCCCTAGGTCCCTAAAAAGAAAAAACAATTTTAAAGATCTTGTATCTTCATACCAGAATGAGCCATAACTCACTTAACAGTCTAATATCCTGAAGCTGAGCACCTGACCTTGCTCCCCTCTATTTCTATGCTGCCAAGGGATTTATCCTGCCGCAACCTCTGGATAAAAAACACCAATATCAGCCAAGCAGGCATATTTGCTTATGTCTGTAAAAGCTGTCATTTTTTTAGGTCATGGTATAGCTAGCAGTCCAGTTAAATGTGACGAACTGCTATTAGGATATGTTTTCAGGACTAGCCTGAGAAATAAGGGAAATAGTGCGATTTTGGTTGACAGAGTCAAGAATTTATTCTCATACAGCCCAATTTATTCACACAGATTCACACCTCTGCACTTTATTGCCCATGCATTTCCATTATATTCAATTGAAATGCACAGATACGATTGTCAACGCACATGATGTGCATGTGAATCACTTACTTTCCCGCAGTAATATGCAATGCCCATTGGGCTGCCTATCCGATAGACCTGATGGGCAATCCAACAGCCAACTGAAGGAGCTTGTGGCATGCTGACCACAGTGCTGGTAATTGCAAGTCTGTGGCTAAGTGTTTTAAGCCTGAAAAAGGAAGAGTTGTTACCGGCAAGATCTCAAGGTATGAAGGTATGCAATAGATTATATAAATTGAGACGTGATTCCAAACACAAAATACAAAAATTTGGGTTTACATACACTTGCTTTGTGTTACACTTGAAGAGCGTTCAGATGAGATGTCTGCATCTGAATGAAAGTGCTTGCAATGCATGGATGGCAATAAATGTTTCCAATGCTGCAAGCAAGGGTGTAATGACAACTATTGTAGCCCACATGGCTGTTAGGGCCCCAGGTGCAGAGGCCCCAGTTCATGCCTGAAAAATATTTGTAAAATTGTTGGCTTGTGGTAGATAAGTGCAGACATTTCCACAAATCGATTACGCATTGATCAACCAGCCCTAACCAAGATAGTTCTGTGTAATTGTACATTAAAATCTCCTTGTGTTAGTCAGCTCAGCCGTGACTCATGATGGGAGATCTAAGCCTATGAACAGCCCCTCATAAGAGTTAGTCACAATTTGTTAAAGGGTGTAATTAAAAGCCCCTACAGAGCCCATTTATGAAATCAAGTGTTATGAGGTGAAATAAGAATGAATTTTAGGTTACCTACCAATGCTAGGGGGAGCAACAAAATATTACTATGGGCCCCTGAGATTTTTAGCTGCACTCCTGGTGTTGCAAGATGTAATTTTGATACACACCCAAAGAAAAATCTGGTTGCAAGAACCTGGTAAAGCTTAACTCTGGGACCTCTTAGGTGATAATGTTTGTGGACACCTTGTTTCTCCAATATGTACAACAAGGGCATGGCTACAAATCCACACTAATTGTATGATGGGTGGATAAGGTGTGCTTTTGATAAGAGTATAATGTGTAATGTTGTTTGTGTTGAGAAAACAAAGACAAAATATACTGATACTTAACTTGGCACTTCCTTGCCACTCAATGTTTTGTGTGACCCAGTGTTACCCCTTTCAGCCATTATTCACTAATCCTATAATGCAGTCACAGATAGAAGAGGTTATTTAACAGTAGATTAATAGATTGCTTTGGATATGTTTTAATATTTGACAAGCAGACATGATACATGAAAAGATTGAGTAGGATACCTGTTGATTTGTTGGGCTCTAGATCACAGATGAAAGACACCTGGTCCTTTGCTACAATTGTCGGGGGGGGGGGGGGTAAGAAAATTTATGCAGCTGGATTAACCCATTGATGACTTGGAACTCATGTAGGCCCTGACTACAGAGGAGATTTCTCGGAAATCTGCAGTCCCAAATGCCGTGTGTTCAAAAATGACCCATCATTGATCTCAGAGTGCCAAAATCGGTTCTAAGCAGCTCACAATCACTTAATATATTGCCAAAATCTTCAGCCAGTTCACATTTTGTAATTTACAATTGATTGTGGCTGATTTTTGGCTGCATGGCCTGCATATATGACTTTAAACTGTCCAGTAGTTGGAGGATTTGTCTGCTTCACCACAGCCTAATGGCTGCAAAATCCTCACCAGACCACTCATGCGTAGACTGTAAATTAGTTGACTGTTACTGCTGCCAACTGGAAAAGGTCCTTCTGTATGAGGGAAACTATGGAGGTGCCCTGAGCATAATAGGGCTAGGAATCCACTGTCTGAGATGTGTGGGGATGCTACCACAAATCCAACAAAGGAGAGGCATTTTAGCACCTCTACTTCTATTTTATATAAACATGCTTTTAGTAAGAACTCTTTGGTACACAAGGCTTTTTTTGTAAGATAATGAATATCTATGTTACACTGATACATTACTTATCATGCATGCAATTCACGTGGAATTAATCTACACAATATTTTTTTAATGGGACCCAGGAGCTGTTTGCCATAATAGGCTAGTATGCACTGCAAATTTGCACATTAAAAAAAACTTACATGTCAAAGGATCCCCTCTATTGCTGCACTGTCAACTGTCCCACTGGTCACAGGTGCTGCCATTTTCTCCTAGTCTCCCTTGGGACTGTTCAGCAACTTGATTGGCTGGACAATGATGGCATCACTCCCACACATGCATACAGGAGCCACATCATCGCTGCACATGCATGGCTTAGTATATATTAAAGCTAACAGGCAGGGAGAAGCATTTATGATAGAAGAGACCAAAAGTGTGTCTTCTGTTATAAAAATCCTACCTGTCAGCATTTCTTTTTAGGTTCAATTCCACTTTAACTGCTTCCTGCCCGGACCATTGTAAAATGACATTCAGGCGGGAACCCTATTGTTTTGGGAGGATGTCATTTGCTATCCTCCCGAGAACAGGCCATGCTCCGGCAAGGTGGTTGCAATAGAACAGAGCATTTTCAAACATCTAAAGCAGAGGTTTTCAAGCTTTTTGAGACCAGGGCCAGTAATTTTCTTTAGAACGTAGAAGAATACTCTTGCATAAGTGGTAAGTAGGAGGGTAAGATGCCCTGGCATTATTGTCAGTGGGAGGAAAAATATAAGGCCTTGGAAGTGTGCTAGGGGCTCTGGATTGGGCTTGGTTTCACTATGGGGGATGGGTGTTTTGGAGGGAGTTAAGGGATTCTGCATTTAACTTGGTGGTTTTGTGAGGAATGAGGGCTCTGGAGAGGGCTGGGAGGAACAGGAGCTGGGATCTCTCCTGGGGTCTGAAGGTCTCTCCAGGGGGCTATTCAAGGGCACTGTGGGAGACTGGAGGGTACTGAAGGAGCTGAGGGAGCACTGTAGGAGGTTGGGGGGCACTATAGCTCAGCATTCCAGCACAGGGTACCCACTGCCACTCTATGGCCTGGGCAACAGGGAGGGGACATGGCAGCTGTGGCATCCCTGCCTCATTAAAAAAAAACTGCACCCAGAGCAACTGCTCCTTCAGTCCTGGGAGTAACAAGTAATTATAAATGGTATCTTAACTTCTTGCTTACCTGCATTAAGCAGAAGCAATCAGCAAACTCTGGGCTAAGTGTGGCGTGAACTGTTGTCAAAATCAGAAAGCCAGTGGGTGGAGATGGGCATGGCCCTCTTGCTAATTGACAACCTAGAGACTTTTTAACCAGTGGTAACAATATGCTAAGCTATGCTAAACATGCTTACTCATTACATCTGGCTGTAGTCCGTATCAGTATACTGTCTACAAGGGAGACAATGCAGCAGTGCTTTTACTAGCACAGGGATATCATTAACCTATTAAAGGGCATGAATAAGCAAACGTTATGCTGGCAGGATCACTAGGTACTTATAGGATATTGTAAGTTGCAGAAAAAACCCACTGCACAGTGTTGGTCATATTGGTATCCCGCATATTACAAATGAAATTTGTAGTCTGGCCAATAAAATATCAGATGTTACGTCTACTTTAAAAACAACCAGATCTCTAAAGATGTATTAGGGCTCTACAGCCAAAGAAAACAGTTACAATAAATAGGGCAGCCTAGCCTGGTACAATATGTCAGAAAAAAATGGAGTAACAATCAGTTGTGGCTTTAGCTTGGCAGCAATACCTTTATAAGTAAATGCTTAAAACCAACAAATATTAAGGTCAACCTTGAATATAATAATAATTTTCCACCAAATTGTCTTTGAAATTACATGCTTTTTTTCATAGTTGACAGAAATTACAGTTCTCCCACTTTAACACGTACGGAGTATAGAAGAGTAAAAAAAAAAAAAAAGTACAGTTATCAATGTTGTTTTCTTTAGGTAACTACTTTAGAAAAACTGCCCTGTACACAGCTGCTTGTCATCATATAATAATCTATCTGATGGATTACGCACTTAACTGTTACATTTTTTTTCTTCATTTGCTTTTCGTGTAAAATAACAAGATTATAGATACCTAAAATGCAAACTCTGCAAATCAGTTTACTAGATCCAAAATGAAAAAAATGTAATTTATACTGTGATAGGTTACATTGAATGTCACTGTATTATGTTTTATTACTTTACATGATGTTACATATGCAGCTGTACCAAAGGCACAACTACATATACAGATAACATACATGTGAGGGTATAAGGATCTATTTTACCTGGAAAAGGGTTTATATTTTTGTTGATTAAATTCTGAGATTCACACAACCTACCACACCACATATCCCTCTCTGGCAGGGTAGAAGACCTGCTGCAATTTACATGCTACATGCTCGAATCTTAAAGCATTCAATTTCTGGCACTTTCCCAAGCCCAATGAGCCATGCTGCTGCGTACAGCTGCCCATACATACTGTATGCAGAGATACATTTCTGGCTGTCTGTAAATGCCAATGGCTTCTGCATCAGCCTTTACCCATGAAATAAAAATATATTTTAAAAAAAAAATATTTTTTTTCCCCCAAATATATTGGAAATATATTTGAAATGATACAATTTTGGCTATATTTAATATATTTCTAAAAAAAATTCCCTAAATATATTGGAAATATATTTGAAATGCTACAATTTTGGCCATATTCAATATAATTCTAAAAGATTTTCCCTAACTATATTGGAAATATATTTTCCTTCCATATGGGTTTACCCATGCATGTGTGTATGGCATACTACCCTGACATTCAGAAGAGGCACTTTCGGGGAAATACACTACAAGACTCAAGAACATGCAAACATCCATGTGCTTGAGGCCTCTTAAGCCCCCCCCCCCCCACACCCCACACACACACACACACACTTTTTGACTGGACAGTGAAAGGAGGAGCAGTGGACCAATAAGCTCCTTGAACTGCAGCACAACTGACTGGTTCCTCATGCTTCTTCTCCCTCCCACATGCCCCTCTGCTGTATAAGGGACGCTGATACCAGGTCAAATTCAGGAACTTACAGTGCTTTTAAGGAGGTATTAATGAATAAAAATCTATATAGCTATTCAATGTTGATGAATTAAAGAAAACCTGTGCTAAGATAAACATTGAAGCTGTAATTTTGTACTTCTAAAATGCTTGTTCCACTGTCCCAATGGATTTCATTCTTTCTGAGTCACTGATACAAGATATGATCTCTGCTTCTGATTTATGTTTGCTTCATTTACTTTATGGTTGTTCTAGTTGATCATTGCCAGGCATCTAGCATTTCCAGAAAGGTGTAAATTAAGCCAGCCTTTAGGCCTCCATTTTAAATCTGTGCCAATAGAATTACAGAAATGGCTATTGCTGGCTTGCATCGACGTGCAGGATTTAGGGCTGTCATCCTGGCCTTGTCTTCACTACCTAGTCATTATTAACTTGGAACTAATATGAAGGACAAGATTAAAGACATTATCAGCATCATGCTTGTTCCAGTTCAAAGAGTCACAAAGTAGTAAAACCTGGATCAAGATAGAAAGGAGATAATTTGCTTTTTCAACTACAAGAACTGGTCCTACAGACATTTTGTTGTAGTTCTTTATGGAGAAAAGGCAATAAGGCAGTTACTAGAGAGCACTGTGTTTCCTGGTCAGCTGAGATAAACATATACTTACAGTGAGTCCTGTTAGCATAGAAAAGAGATAAGTACAAAAATATGTGAAATATGTGTCTGCCTGTGGCCATCTTTAGTGTTTATTTACATGCGTTAACAGAGGGAGGTGCATGGTTAAATAAAACCTGAGCTTCCTTGTACCCATAAAATATGCTTTAAATGCTGTGCCCCAGGTGAAAATCTCCCAAACATATAAACCTCTGCTCAATCATTTAAAAAAATCCTTCCTTCAAAAAAAAACAAAAAAAAAAAAAACAGTTCCATTACATATGCTTTTGTGCACACTGAAAATATGCAGAAAAAAGTAAACTTTGTCTGAGTCTACTTCATTAAAATGGCCAGGGTCTACACGTGGAGCCAATATAGCTTTAGAAGGATCAGAACACTACCATCATAAGGAGGCTCAAAAAAACCCTGTTACCCAGGTACTGCTGCATCATTTTGGTGTAATGGTTGTATATGTATATTGGGGATAACAGCAGCAAGAACCAACTATATCATACACATAATTGTTCCCACTCACTATGGATTGCCACTCCTCCTGCGACAGCCAGGGTGTTCCTGGACATTCCCACAAGCTGTGTTGCATTTTCTTTAAAACAAATATCAATAAAATGCAGACAGGAACCTACTGTGGGATGTGGATGTGCCCTCTTGCTCTCTAATGCATGCCATGGCGTTACTGCGTAACTTATTGAGACAGCTTAAGCACAAATATTCCCTCCTATCTGATGCCTCTTTAGTGACTGCCTTCCTCTTTAACCCTAAAATGCTAGACAGTCTCACCTCTCAAATGATCATCCCCTGGATGTTAAAAAATGTATTCCACTTTGGCCATTTAGTGAACCCTATAACCCTATAACACAAACACTCCTATCCTTTGAGGAACTTTGGGAGAAGCACTATCTTCAGATACATCAATACGTGCTCTCCTTTGCTACCACCTTTCAATTCTCTAAATTATCCCCTTTTGAATATGTAATCCTTGCTGGCCCATCACAAAGGAGCTTACCTCCAATATATATATATATTTCTGAATGAGTATTCCATAGCCACTCAACATAGTAACATAGTAACATACGGTAGTTAGTGAGGTTGAAAAAAGACATCAGTCCATCCAGTTCAACCTATGATGTGTGTGTGTGTGTGTTTGCTGTTAACCGTACATTGTATACCCCTGTATGTTGTGGTCTTTAAGGTGCCCATCTAATAGTTTTTTGAAACTATCGATGCTCCCTGCTGATACGACTGTTTGTGGAAGAGAATTCCACATCCTTACTGCTCTGACAGTAAAGAACCCCCTATATATTTTAAGGTTAAACCGGCTTTCCTCTAGTTTTAGTGAGTGGCCACGTGTCTTATTGTATTTCCTTTCTCTGAATAGGTTTTTGCATATTCTAGGGTCGCCAGTACAGTATTTGGACATTGATATCATATCCCCCCTTAATCGTCTCTTCTTCAGAGAGAATAAGTTCAGTGCTTGTAGTCTTTCCTCATAGCTGATGTCCTCCATTTCCCTAATTATTTTTGTTGCCCTTCTTTGGACTCTTTCCAGTTCCAGCACATCCTTCCTGAGGACCGGTGCCCAGAACTGGACAGCATGCTCCAGATGTGGCCGGACCATCCCAGTATTCTGTTGGCTTTGCTTGCAGCGGCTTGGCATTGCATGCCACTGCCAAGCCTGTTGTCTACCAGTACCCCCAGGTCCTTTTCCATCTTAGATTCACCCAGAGGTCCCCCCCCCTAGTGAGTAGCTTGCTTTCTGGTTTCTGGCACCCAAGTGTATTACTTTACATTTTTCAACATTAAACCTCATCTGCCATGTAGTTGCCCACCCCATCATTTTGTTCAGGTCCACTTGTAAGGTTTCCACATCCTGCATAGAAGATATTGGCATGCTTAGTTTAGTATCATCCGCAAATACTGAGATTGTACTAGATACCCCCTCCTCTAGATCATTTATGAATAAATTAAACAGGCTTGGTCCCAGGACAGAACCCTGGGGGACCCCACTTTCCACACCCGCCCAATCCGAGTACTCCCCATTAATCACCACACTTTGCACTCTCCCCTGGAGTCAGTTCTCTATCCAGGTACTCACCTTATGGTCCATACCTACCTTCCTTAGTTTGAACAGTAAGCGTTTGTGGGGAACTGTGTCAAAGGCCTTTGCAAAGTCCAGATACACCACATCCACAGGCTTTCCTTTATCTAGGTGGCAGCTCACTTCATCATAGAAGGTTAATAGATTGGTTTGGCAAGAATGATTTTTCATGAATCCATGCTGATTAATAAAACCATTTTCATTACTAAAATCTTGTATGTGGTCCCTTAACATCCCCTCCAAAATCTTGCAGACTACTGATGTTAGGCTGACCGGCCTATAGTTACCCAGGATATATCTCGGCCATTTTTTAAATATTGGTACCACGTTGGCTTTTTTCCAATCAGATGGCACCATACCCGTCTGTAAACTACCCTTAAAAATCATGAATAAGGGTCTGGCAATCACCTGGCTGAGCTCTTTAAGAACCCTTGGGTGCAAGCTATCCGGTCCCGGTGATTTATTTATGCTAAGTTTCTCTAGTTTAGTTCTAAGTCTATCTTCTGTTAGCCATGGCGGTACTTCCTGAGGTGTGTTGTTTAGTTTGGCCCTACAAGCTGGGTTAGTGTAGCCCCCCAATTCTTTTGTGAAGACTGAAGAGAAGAAATTATTCAACACTACCGCCTTTTCATTGTCGTCTGTGGCCAAATCTCCCTTGTAGTCTTTTATGGGGCCAATGTGTTCTGGCCTCGCTTTCTTACTATTTAAATACTTAAAGAATTTCTTGGGGTTCTTTTTACTCTCTTCCGCTATATGCCTCTCGTGTTCTATTTTAGCCGTCCTGATTTCGTCTTTACATTTCTTATTACACTCTTTGTAATGTTTGAATGCTGCCAATGACCCCTCGTTCTTGTATTTTTTGAAGGCCTTTTCTTTAGCATTACTATGCATTTTTAAGTTGGAGTTTAGCCACCCAGGGTTTAGTTTTGCTCTTTTAAATTTATTTCCCTTTGGAATGCACTGGTCAATCCCTTTGTTTAGTATGCTCTTGAAGCACTCCCATTTTTCCTCCGTGTTCTTTGTTCTCAGGGTTCTATCCCATTTGATATTTTCTAGCAGAGAGCACAGTTTTGGGAAATTGGCTCTTTTGAAATTCAGTGTCCTTATATTACCTTTATGTTTCCTATTACTATGATTAATACTGAAACTAATTGACCTATGGTCACTGTTTCCTAAGTTGCCCCGTATTTCTATATCTGTGAGCAGGTCCCTATTGTTGGTAATCAGTAGGTCAAGTACCGCATTAATTCTTGTCGGTGCATTCACCATCTGACCCATGAAATTGTCCTGCAAAACATTTAGGAACTGCCGAGCCTTGGCTGAATGCGCGGTTCCTTCTGCCCAGTCTATATCTGGATAATTAAAGTCCCCCATTATAATCACATTTCCCATCCTTGCTGCCAATCCTATCTGTAAAAGTAGGTCCGCCTCCCCCTCCTCCCTCAGGTTTGGGGGCCTATAGCATACGCCCAATATTACCTTCCCCACAGTGCCTTCCCTTTGAAGTTCTACCCATAGGGATTCTGCCTCGTCCATAGCTCCATTATTAATATCATCCCTCATATTTACCTGTACACTGTTATTAATATACAAACATACCCCTCCCCCTTTTTTACCTTCTCTATCCCTGCGATAAAGGGAATACCCCTGAATGGTCGCCATCCAGTCATGAGAGCTGTCGAATCAAGCCTCAGTTATTCCCACAAAATCCTCCTCAAACATCAGCAGCTCCAGCTCTCCCATCTTGTTGGCCAGGCTTCTGGCATTGGTATACAACCCTCGTAATTTTGGCCGTTTACATATATCCTCATAAGATGTTTTTAGGCTGCTCTTGTGATTTTTCCCCATACCCACCCTGGGTTTAGGAACTCCGAACACCCTACTGCTAATGTCCCCATTTGTGCCCTCTGAATCTTGCTTTCCACTGGCTAATTCTACATCTGTACCCTCCCCCCATCACCTAGATTAACCACCTCCCACCCGGGCCATTGTAAATATATGGCCGGGTGGGAGTCTCGTCCTTCTGAATGGACGTTCCGGAACGTCCTTCAGAAGGAGAGAGATTGCGCCGCCGCGGGCACGCGCAGCGGCGCGATCTCGATGTGCCTGTGTCCCTTGGACACAGAGCAACATCATTCGGCAGGAGGGCCCTGTGATTGGCCCTCCTGATCACATGACGGCTGTGTCCAATCACAGCCGTCATGTAATGTCAATAGAGCCGTTGTAACGGCTTCGATCTCTTCTCCTCCTGACAGATCCTGTCAGTGAGGAGAAGAGAAGAGGATCGGTGCTGCTGCTGGGGTGATCAGTGAGTATTTCTAATTACTCACTGATCCCAGGGGGGGTGTGTGCTGGTAATCAGATGATTGATTACCAGTACAGCCTTGGGGGGGGGGAGGGGTGCCACTAAGCCACCAGGGATGCCCACCCATGACCACCAGGGATGCCCACCATGGCCACCAGGGATGGCAAGCAGGGCTCAGAGAGCCCCCCAGTGCCCTCCCTATCAGTGTTGCCCACCAATGCCATCTATCAGTGCTGCCCACCAGTGCCGTTATTGCCATCTATCAGTGCCGCCCACCAGTGCCCATTACTGTCCACCAGTGCCGCCTATCAGTGCCCATCAGTGCCCCCCATCAGTGCCGATCAGTGCCCCCCATCAGTGCCGATCATTGCCGCCCAACAGTGCCACCTATCAGTGCCCATCAGTGCCGCCAATCAGTGCCCATCAGTGCTGCCTATCAGTGCCCATCAGCGCTGCCTATCAGTGCCCACCAATGCTGCATATCAGTGCTATCTATCAGTGCCACATATCAGTGCCCATCAGTGCTGCATATCAGTGCTACCTATCAGTGCCCATCAGTGCCACCCCATCAGTGCCACCCCATCAGTGCCACCCCATCAGTGTCTCCTCATCAGTGCCTGTCAGTGCGGCATCATCAGTGCTCATCAGTGCAGGAAAAAACATATCCATTTACAAAATTTTATAACCTAAACAAAAAAACTTTTTTTTTTTTCAAACTTTTCGGTCTTTTTTTATTTGTGCACCAAAAAAGAAAAAACCTGGCGGTGATCAAATACCACCAAAAGAAAGCTCTATTTGTGGGGAAAAAATGACACAAATTTGGTTTAGGTACAGTGTTGCACGACCGCGCAATTGTCATTCAAATTGCAACAGCGCTAAAAGCTGAAAATTGGTCTGGGAAGGAAGGGGGTTTAAGTGCCCAGTATTGAGGTAGTTAAAAGCCCCTCTAACTTTTCGGCCACCTTCTCACCCAGTACAGCTGCACCCTCCCCATTTAGGTGCAATCCGTCCCTACCATAGAGCTGGTGGCCGACTGAGAAGTCGGCCCAGTTCTCCAAGAACCCCAAACCATCCTTACTACACCAGCTCCTCAGCCACTTGTTAACTTCCCTAATCTCCTGCTGCCTCTCTGGTGTGGCTCGAGGTACAGGTAGTATTTCTGAAAATACTACCTTGGAGGTCCTACTCCTCAACTTAGCGCCTAAGTCCCTGAAATCGTTTAGGACTCTCTATCTTCCTCTACCTATGTCATTGGTACCCACGTGTACCATGACAGCTGGGTCTTCCCCATCCCCACCCAATAATATGTCCACCTGATCCGCGATGTGCCGAACCCGAGCGCCCGGTAAACAACAGACTGTTCGGTGCCCACGGTCTTTGTGACAGATTGCACTGTCTGTCCTTCTAATGATTGAGTCCCCTACCACCAACACCTGTCTTTCCTTTCCCTTTCTCCCGGCCTCACTGGAGGAGTTCTTCCCAAGGGAGCTAGGGATGTCGCTCTGCTCCAGCAATGCTGGTCACTGACTGGTTTCCCCAACGTCACACAACAGGGCGTATCTATTGGGGTGCTCCAGCCCAGGATCGGCCTCCTTGCCTTGTCCCCTTCTACCCCTCCTAACTGTCACCCCTCTACTCTGCTCTGATGCCTGCACCTCCATTACTCCGCCCACCTCTGGGCAGGCCCCTGCCTGCGCCTGACGGGTACGATCCCAGCTCTCCATCGGCATGGACATTTGGCTCAGTGTAGCCAGCTGCTTCCCTAGATTCAGGACCTGAGCTTCCAGGGAAGCAACGTGCTTACATTTTGCACATTTGTATTCGCCCTCGATCGCATGATCGAGGACCGCATACATATCACAAGATGTACGTCGCATCTCCACACCCGCCGGGCATTGTACCTACTAATCTAGTGGGGATTCAGTAATTGAAGTCTATCCTGTGTGGCTGTTTCCTGGCTTCCTAACTCTACCTTGACACCCTCTGGCACTCCGCTACACTCACTTGACACTCAGTCGCACAACACTCACGGTCGCACAACACTCACAGTCGCAAAGCACTCACAGTCGCACAACACTCACAGTCGCACAACACTCACAGTCGCACAGCACACACAGTCACACAACACTCACAGTCACACAACACTCACAGTCGCACAACACTCACAGTCGCACCACACTCACAGCCGCACAACATTCACAGTCGCACAACACTCACAGTCGCACAACATTCACAGTCGCACAACACTCACAGTCGCACAGCCTAGTTAGTCGCACAACACTCACAGTTGCACAACACTCACAGTCACACAACACTCACAGTCGCACAGCCCGGTCAGTCGTACAACACTCACAGTCGCACAACACTCGCAGTCGCACAGCCCGGTCAGTCGCACAGCCCGGTCAGTCACACAACACTCATAGTCGCACAGCCCGGTCTGTTGCACAGCCCGGTCAGTCGCAGTCGTAGAGCACAGTCGCACAACACTCACAGTCGCACAGCCCGGTCAGTCACCCAGCAGTCAGTCGCAGAGCAGTAAGTCGCAGAGCAGTCAGTCGCAGTCGCAGAGCACAGTCAGTCACAGAGCACAGTCCCAGTTAGTCCCTCTGGTTCCCCCGCCAGCTGCCAAACAGCTGATCGGTCACCTACTTCCGGGTCACCAGCTCACTCCCAGTCCTTCAGCCCCCCTGACCATCCTCCGCTGCCACCGCCGTTTGGTGGTCCCAGGTGTCACAGGCTTCCCCCCAGGAGGTCTCCCGCACGTCTCCCCCCGCAGCTCCTTCACACACACACTCACAGCGCTGCACACGCTGCACATGCTGCCCACACACACAGCTTCCAGTCTCTCCTCTCAGCGCCTTCCCCGCACGTCCGGCTCACAGCTCACAGCGTGCCTCCTCCTCACACTCCTCCTCACAGCTCAGGATGGGACAAAGACGCTGAAGGCAAGCATAGGTACATGCTCAGGTGGGAACAAGCAATTAAGGAAGAACTACCCTTAGAGAAGTGCCAGGTTATTTGGTCCATAGCTGCACCCTTTACAATCTGTACCCTTTACAAGAAAAACACAGATAAAATATTATTCTTTTGGTATTTGACTCCCTCTCCTCTTCACGCCATATATCTCTCTGCTTCAGATCGCTGTTGGCGATACCGTCAATTTCAAGGCACTTTGTTGCACATCTATTGGCAGTGCCCACTGAAGCTATCATAGTGGCAGCTAGTCTAGGACCTTCTCCAGTGACTGTTCAATCCAAATATCCAACTCCTATCGCGTCATATTTTCACGGCTGCTAGATGCTTGATGGCCATCCACTGGAAAGACAAACCTCACCCACCCCTATCAAGTTATATGCCAGGATTAAAGACATGGAACTTATGGAGTCACTAACAGCTCTTCTCTCCGATAAGCCGGAGAGTCATGAAGCAGTGTGGGAGGATTGGCACCTGCAGGAGGACCCCTGTGAAATTTTTCTACCTATACGCTTAATATGCACCATCTTTTCTCAGGAGTGATGAGCACTAGGCATGATCGAACGGTTCGGGTCGACCATCGGTTCGGCCCGAACATTGGGTGTTCGAGGTTCGGCCGAATTTAGAACTTTTTGCCCAAAAAGTTCGGAATTCGGCAACCAGAACCGACCAAAATGCAATGGGACAGGAAATGGGCTTTAAAAGCCTGTGATTGGACCAGAACCATTAGCAAAAGCCAATTGAGGGGGCAGGAGAATGCTAGGAATGTGATTGGAGTGACTAGGGGGTCCATAGTCCAATCATTAGTGAATACGCCCCCCAGTATATAAGATAGCCCCCGCCAAATTCCTTCTTATACGGGACATGGAAGAGAGTGGAATGCTGTTCTGTTACGATGTGCTACAAAGTGTCATTTAGCTATTTTTAGTGTGAGGAAAGGGATATCTAGTGTAGTTAGGTGCTATTTTTCACTATTAGTTAGCTTTAATTTATTCAGTTTCTGTAGGGAAAGTGTTAAGTGTAAGGGGACCGTAGTGTAGTGTAGGGTTAACTGACAGTGACTGCTATGGAAGGGTGACAAAACCCTTCCAAAGCAGGGTGACCGCTATAGAGAAATGATCATTTCTCTGAGTTGCTTCGGCACAGGGATATGGCTTCTCACCAACCAGCATTTTTTATGCTGCAGGGGTTGCCACTTGCCAGTGCTTTTTTGAGGACATGTTTGATGTCAGACATGACATCTAAACATGTGTATAGGGGGTATATATACACAACCATGTCTGTATATATACACCTAGACATATATAGGTGTGATAGTAGCAGAAATATATGCTTGCGCTAATGAAATCATTTACACTAATATATTTCTGCTACTATCACACCTATATATGGCTAGGTGTCTATATACATATAAGTATGTGTGTATATATACCACTATACACAAGTTCAGATGTTTTGCCTGCCTCCAAAAACCCCCAAAAAATGCCAGCAAAAACACACCTGGGCATTTTTTTTTTGACGCTAGCGTTTTTTTGGGCATTTTTTTGGGTTCTTTTGAGGCAGGCAAAACATCTGAACTTGTGTATAGTGGTGTATATACACACATACTTATATGTATATACACACCTAGCCATATATAGGTGTGATAGTAGCAGAAATATATTAGTGTAAATGATTTCATTAGCGCAAGCATATATTTCTGCTACTATCACACCTATATATGTCTAGGTGTATATATATACAGACATGGTTGTGTATATATACCCCCTATACACATGTTCAGATGTCATGTCTGACATCAAACATGTCCTCAAAAAAACACTGGCAAGTGGCAACCCCTGCAGCATAAAAAATGCTGGCAGGGGAGAAGCCATATTCCAGTTCCGAAGCATCTTAGAGAAATGATAATTTCTCTATAGCGGTCACCCTGCTTTGGAAGGGTTTTGTCACCCTTCCATAGCAGTCACTGTCAGTTAACCCTACACTACACTACGGTCCCCTTACACTTAACACTTTCCCTACAGAAACTGAATAAATTAAAGCTAACTAATAGTGAAAAATAGCACCTAACTACACTAGATATCCCTTTCCTCACACTAAAAATAGCTAAATACACTAACACAAACGATCTTTTTTTTTTTATGGTTCTGGACATGCTACAGAGCTGAAACTTCACAGGTACACCTTTTAGACCCCCCAGATACGAAATCCAAAGATAAAATAAAAAAACCTCTTTTTTTTTTTTTTTTTCAATAATTGGCTTTTTTATCAAAAATGACAATTTTTAAGAACTTTTTTTGTGTGATTAATAGTTAATGGGGCATGACCCAGAACCCTAGGCACTTTTTAGGGGCATTTATTGGGTTTTAGGGCTTAAAAATTGTGTTTTTTGATTACCGAAGTTCGGGTCCCATTGATTTCAATGGGGTTCTGAAATCCGGGCCAAACTTTCGGGAAGTTCGGATGTTCTGGCCGAACCGAACTTTTCAAAAGTTCGATCATCCCTAATGATGGCCTTTTAATGCCCAGTTCCTGTCCCATTGCATTTTGGGAGGTTCTGCCTAAAAAAAGGCCGTGATTGGACCAGAAACGTGAGTAAAAGCCAATTGAGGGGGCAGGAGGATGCTAGGAATGTGATTGGAGTGACTAGGGGGTCCAGAGGCCAATCAGTAGTGAATTCGCCCCCCAGTATATAACATAGCCCGGCCAAATCTCTAGCACTGTAATACAGGGGCTGTGGAAGAGAGTGGAAGCAGTTCTGTTACTCCTGCTGCAAAAGTGTCATTTAGCAATTATTAGTGTTAGGAAAGGGATATCTAGTGTAGTTAGGGTACTATATACCACTATAGTTAGATTCAAAAATCTAGTTTCTGTAGGGAAAGTGTTAAGTGTCAGGGTGACCGTAGTGTAGTTTAGGGTGAACTGACTCATCCATGTCAGGGTGACCGCCATAAGAAAAAGATAATTTTTCTTAGAATTATTAGTAGAGCAGGGATGGGGCTCAGCTCCTGTCACACCTGGGCATTTTTGTTTCAGGCGTTTATTGGGCTTTTTTGTGGACGTCTTTGGAGGCAGGCATGACATCTGAACTTCTGTGTAGGGGTATATATACACACACACATATATGTATATATACACATACACACATATAGGTGTAAAAGGAGCGGAACCCTATCCCTGCGCTACTGAAATTATTTGCAGGAATGTTGTTACCCTCCTTTCACACCTATATGTGTGTATGTGTATATATATATGCGTGTGTGTATATATACCCCTATACAGAAGTTCAGATGTCATGCCTGCCTCCAAAGATGCCCAAAAAATGCCCAATAAACGCCTGAAACAAAAACGCCCAGGTGTGACAAGAGCGGAACCCCATCCCTGCGCTATTGAAATTCTAAGAAAAATTATCTTTTTTTCTGGTTGTGGACTTGCTACAGAGCTGAAACTTCTCAGGTACACCTTTTAGACCCCCCAGACACTAAATCCAAAGAAATCTCATTTTTTTTGTTCTTCAATAATTTCTTCAACAATTGGCTCTCTATCAAAATGACAATTTTTAAGAACTTTTTTTGGGTGATAAATAGTCCCTGGGGCATGACCCTGAACCCTAAGCACTTTTTAGGGGCATTTATTGGGTTTTAGGGCTTCAAAATGGTGTTTTTTTATTACCGAAGTTCGGTCCCATTGACTTCAATGGGGTTCTGGAATCCGGACCCGAACTTTCGGGAAGTTCGGGTGTTCTGGCCGAACAAAACTTTTCAAAAGTTCGATCATCCCTACTGGTGACAGGTACTCGGGTACTTTGATGGGCTGGTGACAGGTATTCGGTACTCTGTTGACAGGTACTCGGGTACTCTGATGAGCAGTTCTGACAAAATATTCTGTGGGCAGATTAAACTAAAGTTGAGTTGTTTGGAAGAAACACACAACACTATGTGTGGCGAAAAAGAGGCACAGCACACCAACATCAAAAGCTCATCCCAATTGTGAAGTATGGTGGTGGGGGCATCATGGTTTGGGGCTGCTTTGCTGCGCCAGGGCCTGAACGGATTGCTATTATCGAAGGACAAATTAATTCCCAAGTTTATCAAGACATTTTGCAGGAGAACTTAAGGCCAACTGTCTACCAGCTGAAGCTCAACAGAAGATGGGTGTTGCAACAGGACAATGACCCAAAGCATAGAAGTAAATCAACAACAGAATGGCTTAAACAGAAGAAAATACGCCTTCTGAAGTGGCCCAGTCAGAGCCCTGACCTCAACCCGATTGAGATGCTGTGGCATGACCTCAAGAAAGCGATTCACACCAGACATCTCATGAATATTGCTGAACTGAAACAGTTCTGTAAAGAGGAATGGTCAAGAATTACTGCTGACCGTTGTGCACGTCTGATCTGCAACTACAGGAAACGTTTGGTTGAAGTTATTGCTGCCAAAGGAGGTTCAACCAGTTATTAAATCCAAGGGTTCACATACTTTTTCCACCTGCACTGTGAATGTTTACATGGTGTGTTCAATAAAAACATGGCAACATTTCATTGTTGTTATTAGTTATGTGTGTTATTAGTTTAAGCAGACTGTGATTGTCTATTGTTGTGACTTAGATGATGATGATCAGATCACATTTTATGACCAATTTGTGCAGAAATCCATATCATTCCAAAGGGTTCACATACTTTTTCTTGCAGCTGTATGTGTAATTTATGCTCCTATAACACCTGACGGTGCTCCTTGGATGTTGGTCCTCTGTATGTGGCCAGGCTGTGTAAAAGTCTCACACATGTGGTATTGCCATACTCAGGAGGAGTAGCAGAGTGTATTTTGGGGTGTAATTGCAAGTATGCATATACTGTGTGTGAGAAATAACTTGTTATTATGACAATTTTGTGTAAATATATATATATTTCTTCATTTTCCCAAGAATTGTGGAGAAAAAAATTACAACTTCAAAAACTCACCAAGCCTCTTACTAAATACCCTGCAAAGTCTACTTTCCAAAAATGGGTAATTTTTGGGGGTATTTATACTGCCCTGACATTTCAGGGCCGCAAGAAATTAGATAGGCCGTCGTTACATCAGGTGTATCAGGTGTGATCAATTTTCAATGACTGGCACCATAGCTTGTAGACTCTATAACTTTCACACAGACTAAATAATATCCACTAATTTGGGTTATTTTTACCAAAGATATGTAGCAATATAAATGGTGGCCCAAATTTATGAAAAAAATTACTTATTTGCAAAATTTTATAATAGAAACTAAAACAAATTTTTTTTTTTTTCAAAATGTTTGCTCTTTTTCCACTTATATCGCAAAAAATAAAAAACCCAGTGGTGATTAAATACCACCAAAAGAAAGCTCTATTTGTGTGAAAAAAAATTATAAAAATGTGATTGGGTACAGCGTTCCATCATTCAAAATGTGAGAGAGCTAAAAGCTGAACATTGGTCTGGGCAGGAAGGGGTTGTAACTGCCCTGTATGGAAGTGGTTAAAAAAAATGCATATGGGGATCCTTTATGATTACCAAGGCTGGTGTGAAGTCTTAGCGGCTAAGGAAACCTAAATTGACAGAAAAAAAGTGGGCTACCATTCCACACCTTCTTCTGAACATTCTAGTGGGCTGGTTGCCTTTGGCTTTTAGGCTTTGTTTTACTGAGCAACAAAAATAATAATAATACTGAGTAATACACTAACTAAACTAACCCAAAAAGTTATTTGATCAGCCAGTCAACAAACATTTTTGGAAAGAGAAGTCACAATGTCACAATCTGGATGGAGGCCGAAGTGCAGAGAGGGCTTCCCTTGCAGCTCAGTGCGAGTCACCCCTGGAAGTGGTACAGGAGGTGAAGCATCCCAAGTAGCACAGGTCGCCTGTGGTGAGCACCAGATGATTTCAGGAACTCTGGGTAATGCAGGCAACTAGAGGAATAGTAAAAGCCAGGCTGAGGGTCAAACACCAGTGATCAGTCCAAGAGCAAGGTAAGTAGCAGAACAGGGATGAGCCAAAGTCATACACAGGTGAGCAGGCAGAAACAGAGTCCTTAGGCAAGCCGGGGTCATACACTGGGAAAACAGGCAGGTAGTAGCAAGAGCAAAGTTTGAGAGGCAAGCCGAGGGTCAAACACCAGGAGGAGATCAGATGGTTCAGAAACAAGTCGGGTCACAACAGGAAGTCCAAACAGGAAGCACAGGAAGCTGAGAGATAATCCAGCAATGAGTCTGCTCCTATGGCCACCTTTTATAGGCCAGCAGAGGGCAGTGTCAATTGAGGCAGGGGCGACCATTGCTATTACTGGCAATGTTGCCAGTTCTCCTACGGCCATTTCCCTGATGGGCCAGCAGAGGGCAGTGTCAACTGAGCCAGGAGCGTCCATGACTAGTACTGGCAGAGATGCCAGTACAGCTGTGTCCCTGACACACAATGGCTAACCATGTTCCTAGGATGGATATCACATCCTTTGCTATTGTTGCTGGTGGCAACTTGGTATGTCAGAATGATTAAAATACAGTAAATCTCTAAGTGCTACCTTGTCACTACTTTATCACTGGCAAGCAAGATTATGCAGCTTCTCATCCAAAAAGGGAGAGATTCCATAGAATCAAGAGAATTCTGTCTTCAGTGATCCTGCAGAACCAGCAGAGATGGGCTCATCAGCATAACAATCCCCTAAGGCACATGCAGCGTCTCTCCATCCTGCACTTTTCTGCTAGTACTGCCAACATATTTGCCACTGTCTCTTTCAACATCTGTACTTGAACTATATAGGAACAGGTGGTTTAGAAAGCTTTTAAGCAGAAAAAAAAAAACCTAAAAAACAGGTATGTCATTAAATGAGAT
Source organism: Pelophylax lessonae (assembly GCF_965119305.1). Lineage (NCBI taxonomy): Eukaryota > Metazoa > Chordata > Amphibia > Anura > Ranidae > Pelophylax > Pelophylax lessonae. Next base: position 104,590,199 of record NC_138772.1, read on the forward strand.
AGCGACCATCTTGATTAATAGTATACAGTATGCTAGAATGGTATGAGGAACATTTTATGATCAGGCTATGAAAGTGTTGAAATGCTGCAGTACTATTCTACTGAAGTAATGAAAGAAGACAAGTATCATTCCTTTGATGAACTGACAAAGTCTATGATAAGAAATTGAATCTCTTGCGGATCAAAGGAAAACTGTTAGAGGAGAATCATCTTAGTGGAAAAAGATTTTAAACAAAGATAATACTTTCCAGGTATGCAGAATAGCGATCACTGCCAACAGGTTCACTTATTTTATAAGAAGTACTGTATATTATACATGTGTTGGAGCATTATCATCACTAAGTGGATAACCTTTGTCTATATATGACAACCGACTGTTCAGAGGCTGCATACATTCATCATGCCCCCATGCTGATGTGGCTTCCTGACCATAGATTGGGATCAAGTGATTTTCTAGTAAGTTTGTGGCTGGAGTCTGGTCTCTTCACCTGCTTACTTATATGAGGCTAAAAGGGAAAATAAAATCCAAACCAAACTTGATGTAAACCCTAACTGGATAATATTTAGTTGGTTAACCCCTTGCTGACCGCACACTTTAGTTTTACTGCTACAGTGCGGGCCGGCTGCGCAGAATCACGTATATACGTGACTCTGCTTTTCCGAGTAGGGGGCACGCACGCATCTGCCCGTGCTGTCACTAGCTCCAGCACATGCCTGTCAGCAGTTGCTGGCCAATGAGTGACAGGAGAGAGCGTTGTGTATGTAAACACAAAGCTGTCTTCTGACAGCGGCGATGTGCTGTTTTTTCTTTCCTTGCAAAGCACTTTTTAGTAAAATCAGTGCACATTACACATAGTAAACGTTGTTAGGCACACATTTAACCCTTTGATTGCCCCAGAGGTTTACACCTTCCCAGCCAATGTCATTAGTACAGTATCAGTGTATATTATTAGCTGTATTAGTGTCACTGGAGATGTCAGTTGCATTTAGTTAGTTCCCACAAAGTGTCAGTTGGGTCAGATTGCCTGCTGTCCCACTAATCACCACTATTACTAGTATAAAAAAATAATAACACAAATTATAGTATATAGTCTAAAGTTTGTAGACTCTATTACTTTCATGCAAACCAATCAATATACACTTACTGGGATTTTTTTCCACCAAAGACATGTAGCAGAATTCATTTTGGTGTAAATCTAAGAAGAAATTTGATTTTCAAACATTTTTTATTTTACATTTTACATTACATATTTTACATTTTATTTTACAGCAAAAAAGTAAATATATTGTTTTTTTTTTTTTTAAAAATGTATGCTCTTTTTTTATTTATAGTGCAAAAGATATAAAAACTCAGTGCTGATCAAATACTATCAAAAGAAAGCTCTGTTTGTGGGAAAAACATATATATTTTGTTTGTGTACAGCATTTCATGTAAGCTCAATCGCCAGTTTAAATAGAAAAGAGGGGGGTTTTTGGTTGAGCTGACCCTTGTGTGCCATAATCCTATTAATTAGAGAAAAAGAAACTCCATGATACAAAACAAGTTTGCTCAGGGAGATAGAGATTTGGTGGACTTTAAAGGCACATATTGAAGTAGGCAAAAGACTACCGTAGATATAAAAAACATATATTCTTTTATTTAACCAAAGTTTTTTTTAAAAAGAACAAAAGTTCAAAAACACAGAATTACAATGACATACATATTATTCGAAATAAGAACATTTATCATATCTATAGGTCAAAATATTAGATATACAGATATTGTAGTAGTTACACTTTGTGAGTATTAGGATAGTGGTCTGAAGAGGTCGACGCGTTTCGCCTTAGCTTCTTCTGGACCTCAGACGCAAATATACAATTTATCTCTTTTAGTAAAAACAGAAACATGCAATTAGTACAAAGCATTTTATGTTACATTTTATTTCCATATCTTGTATTAGATTGTTAATCAAAAACACACCTCTCAAAATGCAGAAAACCATGTGATCCGTGGTCATCAGTATCAGTATATCATATTGATCATAGAGTAATAAAAAATGGGAAGTGAAGAGGGAGAGAGCCAAGGCCCAAAAAACTGGTGGAGTAGGCCACCTATATATATGGGGCAAAGGAAAAAAAAATTGGGCTAGGCCTTCGTCTGAGAAAAGGGTTCTACTAATCTACTATTATCTGATTACATCCTAGTGGATATACTACAAGTCTGGGGGGAATTTTCCATCCAACGTTTACAAGACACCTATATCTACTGCTATAAGGGGACTGGGTCCCAATATGGTCTAAGATTAGACAGAAGTATACAAAGGTAATAATGAATCAATTTGGAGATGTATTCATAAGTATAGAACCCTGTGGTTTTATATATTTGTGTTTTTGTCTCTCCATTTCTATTGAATGGATGAGATATGGGAATACTAATATAAATATATACACTACTTCTCTTATTAGACCTTCATGTGATACAACCAATAGCAGCCTCCATATCATTACTCTGATCCCGACCTGAATCCTCGATAGATTCCAGTGTGGGAATTGAGGTAAATATAACATAAATCACTACTAATATTTGAGGAGACTGAGATACCCTTTTGAGATTCATATGTTTTTCCTTTGCCCCATATATATAGGTGGCCTACTCCACCAGTTTTTTTGGGCCTTGGCTCTCTCCCTCTTCACTTCCCATTTTTTATTACTCTATGATCAATATGATATACTGATACTGATGACCACGGATCACATGGTTTTCTGCATTTTGAGAGGTGTGTTTTTGATTAACAATCTAATACAAGATATGGAAATAAAATGTAACATAAAATGCTTTGTACTAATTGCATGTTTCTGTTTTTACTAAAAGAGATAAATTGTATATTTGCGTCTGAGGTCCAGAAGAAGCTAAGGCGAAACGCGTCGACCTCTTCAGACCACTATCCTAATACTCACAAAGTGTAACTACTACAATATCTGTATATCTAATATTTTGACCTATAGATATGATAAATGTTCTTATTTCGAATAATATGTATGTCATTGTATAATTCTGTGTTTTTGAACTTTTGTTCTTTTTAAAAAAAAACTTTGGTTAAATAAAAGAATATATGTTTTTTATATCTACGGTAGTCTTTTGCCTACTTCAATATGTGCCTTTAAAGTCCACCAAATCTCTATCTCCCTGAGCAAACTTGTTTTGTATCATGGAGTTTCTTTTTCGCCAGTTTAAATAGCTCAGTGGCGAATAGTGAAAACAGGCCTGGTCATGAAGGGGTTAAATTCTTCCAGAGCTGAATTGGTTATAGCACTGGGTATAAATAAGTTCCATTATGTTTTTTTTATAAAATACTATTGTAATTTGTAACGTTTTTTTCTTCCTTTATTGCATCACTTCCTTGTGTACATGTACTTGCTACAGTGTTGGTTGCCTATCACTTCTCAGGACCGGCTGATAGTGGCAACAATGAACTATGCCTGTGTAATGTGTGTAGCATATGTGACTGAGTTATAATGCACCAGCACAATTGGGATATGGATGACACCTCAAAATAGTTAGTGTCTGAAACCTAATGACAGGATCGCCATGTATTATTTTGATAAAAGATCAAGATTTAAAAAGATTATAAAAAAACTTTTGAAATTACATTAAGATTTTAAAGTTTCTATTTGATTTTTCTTTTTTTTACATACGTATAGCCTAAAGCAGTGATGCATATAAATGGGTACTAACATTTTTTTTTAGGGTAAAGTTGATCCAGGGAATATCCGATTGTCTCTCGGGGGATCAGGAAGGAATTTTTTTCCCCTGCTGTAGCAAATTGGATCATGCTTTGCTGGGGTTTATTTTCGCCTTCCTCTGGATCAACAGCAGGTATAGGATTGTGTATATGGGATTGTATGGTAGGGTTTTCAATACTGTTTTTTTTTTTTTTTTTTTTTTTATGGTTGGTTGAACCGGATAGACTTGTGTCTTTTTTCAACCTGACTAACAATGTAACTATATATAATACAATTTCTAGGCATTACTTTAGATAACTGATGCTTTCTGACAGAGGTGGGGGACTTGAGTCACATGACTTGACTTAAGTCAGACTTAAGTCACCAGTTTTGAGGACTTGAGACTTGCTTGACTAAAGTTAATAAAAGACTCGACTTGACTTTGACTTGGTATTCATGACTTGAGACTTGACTCGAAATGACTTTACTTTTTTAAGTTATTAAATATTTGCATTTTCTCAAGATGAGTTAAAGCAAAATGAATGTGCCTGTTATGTTTCTGACACCACAGTCACTTAAAACACCTTAGCGTGTTCTTATTTTTTAGGACACTGGCTGCTTAACAATGGAAATACTTAAAGCGGAGTTCCACCCATTTTAATAAGTTTAGATGTACGTAATCCCCTTTAAAAATGCTTTTACCAATGTAAACAATTTTTTTTTTTTGCAAGGAAATACCTTTTTCTTCTTTATTCATCTGCATTTACGGGTCCGGCCGCCTATAGGCGATTATGTCACTAGGCGATTCGCAAGGGCTGCTAGGATGTAATCGCCTAGTGACGAAATCTCGCATTTTTACACCGGCACCAGCTGTACTCAGAGATGTATTGCTTGGAGTCCGCGCTCCGCCCCGCCTCCTCTCAGTGAGCTCTACAGAATGAAATGATTTCAGTCCGCGCTCACCGAGAGGAGACTCAAAAGCAATACATCCCGTAGAGCTCACTGAGAGGAGGCGGGACGGAGCGTGGACAGCTGGTGCCGGTGTAATAATGCGAGATTTTGTCACTAGGGCTGCTGGGATACATCCCAGCAGCCCTTGCGAATCGCCTAGTGACGTAATTGCCTATAGGCGGCCGGACTCGGAAGTGCGGATGAATAAAGAAGAAAAAAAGGTATTTCCGTGCAATAAAAAAAAAAATTGTTTCCATTGGTAAAAGCATTTTAAAGGGGATTACGTACATCTAAACTTATTAAAATGGGTGGAACTCCACTTTAACATGTTTTTAGTGACTGTGGTGTTGAAACATGACCGGACAAAGGATTTTGAGCTGTTTGGGCATTCAAAGTGTTTCTTTAATATGCCAAGAAAAAAGCACTAAGCAGTTTTGTTAATGTTGAAAATAAAACAAAACCTTTACTGACCACTGACATTTAATTGATTTAAAGGTGAAAATTGGGGTAGATAAGTATTTTGACTTGATTTGTGACTTGACCAAAATAAATGACTTGACTTGACTTGCTTGACTTCTAGCAGGGACTCGACTTGACTTGCTTGCTTTTCGCCACAGTAACTTGGGACTTGCTTGAGACTTGAAGGTTAAGACTTGAGACTTGCTTGTGACTTGCACATGTGTGACTTACTCCCATGTCTGCTTTCTGAAGTACTTCATAAAATATACATCTGGGGATCCTGGCAGTTTGTGGCCTTCCTCCACAAGGGTGGCAATGCTTTTTGGCCTTCGGTGGATTCACTGCAACTTTGCTACCCTGTGTAGCTGTGTTTCTATGCAGACTGAGGTGGAAAGATGTGTTGGTGTAGTCATTAACCCTCCACAATGCCAATCAGCATTGTCCTCATCTTCCAAATGGACACTCTGTTTCTGATGGAAGCGATTCAAAGCGCCTTCTTGGATGCTGCCTCCTTACTCTGGTGGAGAGAAATCCTTGGCAGCCCCTGTGATGATATTGTGTTGTAAAGAAGAGGATATGAGGGTAGGGGGGCTGTAAAAGACAACAATTTCATAGTATTTGACCAGTGACTGACTTTAGGCCTTTTGCACACAGGAGGCTGAGCCAGTTTACCGTAAATGTTGGCATCTTTCTTCTCCCGGGAAGCCCAGGTGCAGCATACAGCTTCACATAGACAAGAATGCTGTGCACATCTATACTCAGGTATGCACCAGTCATCATAAACACAAAAAAAAGTAAAATATAAGCGCACTACAGCTATAATCCCTTAAAACGTCACAGCAGCTAAAAACTCTCTGCCACCCCAGCAGAAGAAAACACCAATGTTTGAGAACCAGTCCTTTTAGACAAATGTCCCTCTTAGGTTAATCCATAGAAAGTTCCTTCAGGATGTTATTCAATACCCTTTATGTCCAATAAAGTGCTTCTGTTCAAGTCTAAGTGTCTCTTGTTTCTTGAGTCTTTGGTGGAAAGCCAATCGACCGGATAATCAATCTCCAAAACAAGGAAAAGGAACTATACAGTCTAGGATGCTCAACTCCAACTATAATATCAAAACCATTAAATGTGCTCATATTTAGATAGTGTTTTATAATACCCATATGCTCTATTCATATGTTTTTTTTTTATATACTCTTACCCTCTGATTATAAAAGTAAGCCTTCTATACACAACTGCTGATTTTTCTTTCACGATCCTCAATAACCTCTGTGCCTTATATCCTTCTTAAAAAGAAACATCCTCACTCACTCCCAAGTGGATGTTAGAGGTCCCCAAAAATAAAATGGCCATATAGTGTTACATAAAAAAAAATTCTAAAGGAAGAGGAGGCCACTACTTACATCGGGTTAACCCATAATGTGCATGTCCCTTTAAACCCAGTCTAGATGTCAGATTGTGCTGTGCTCTACCCATTCACTCCATACACCTTACCAAATTTCCAAAATTCATATGCATATCAATTATTTTCTCCTGAGGAATATTCCTCCCACTTGTTTCCAAGGATATACATTCAAAAATACCCAGAAAAACTAAAAAATATATAGTGTGATACAGTACGGCTTTAAATATCATTCATTATAGTGTCATAACAACTCACATTGACATGCAAACCCATGTGTTTCCCATCAAGTCTCAATATCCACCAAAGAGTCCCCCCATGCACCTTACCAAACACTTAGAGATATAAACGTTTCTTTTTACAATATCTTCACACCAAGGTCAAAAATTCTTCTACTCTTCCAATTTTCAGGTTCTCCCCCATACAAAGATTTCATAAGAGATCCACAGTGCAGCAATTTTCATACAATAAATTCATTTAAAAGCCGATTCACTTACAAACAAACAGTATTAAACCATGTAGACCTCACTTAAGATGGCCACCGCGGCGTGCGTTAATCACTTCTGGCGTCTAACTTCACTTGTCAAATGCCGAAAGTGACGTAATAGTATTAAAAAAACAAGCATAGCATCTTGGTGTATGCAAGAATTTTACATTTTTTGCATACATCCATATACTATATTTCTGTTTATAATAGCACAGGCGCATATTTGAATACAGCTGCTCACAGCCATTTCTGTCTACGGGAGGCTATGTGCTGCACCTATGATTCCTAGGAAGGCAGGGCTCTGAATTTACATTAAACAGGCTCAGCCATACACATGCAAGAGCCCCTATGCCTTGGAACTCTTCTCTTTTCACTGTTTTGAAGCACATTATGATGTTTCTGGGCACTGAAAACATTACTCATTACTTGCAATGTAATTAACATTTTCTGAGGATTCTACATGTGTTTTCATAGACTGCGATGGTAGGTGAAAATAGCAGGAGAATGTTGCATGCAGATGATCTTCAACACACCCTAAAGAACAATGTCCTAACATTATGGGTGCTAACTGTAAATGTTCATGTCATAACTATCTGCCAGCATTCACACAACATCATAATGCTTGGAAACATCATGTATTGAACAGGCCCTCGCCCAACACTAAGCCCGGTTGGTTGTATGATTTTATAAGAAAGCTATTTTTTCAGCTGGCACAGTAAAACTTTGTTTTCTTCAAATATTGAATGCATGTGTAGCACTTTACCCTGAATTGCTATTTGATATGGCCCCCTGTTCCTGTGCCCACAACTCTGAGAAAAGCTCCTCAAACTCTGACACACCTGGCTGGGCAAAAAATGCTTACGGTACCTGTATATGCACCCCAAATGCTCAAGGTGTATAGACACCAGGAATGACACATCAACTGGTTAAGAAGAAGAAATAAACTGTTAAGGATCAGTAAAGAAAGAATTGTGCTGTAATAGTTAAACCATAAGAGAACTACACTATATTACCAAAAGTATTGGGACACCTGCCTTTATATGCACATGAACTTGAATGGCATCCCAGTCTCAGTACGTTGGGTTCAATATTGAGTTGGCCCAACCTTTGCAGCCATAACAGCTTCACCTCTTCTTGGAAGGCTGTCCATAAGGTTTAGGAGTGTGTCTATGGGAATGTTTGACCATTATTCCAGAAGCGCATATGAGAGGTCAGGCACTGATGTTGGAGAGAAGGCCTGGCTCGCTGTCTGTGCTCTAATTCATGGTAAATTTGTTCTACTGTTTCGAGGTCGGGACTCTGTGCAGGCCAGTCAAGTTCCTCGACCCCAAACTCGCTCATCTGTGTCTTTATGGACCTTGCTTTGTGCACTGGTGTGCAGTCATGTTGGAACAGAAAGGGCCATCCCCAAACTGTTTTCACAAAGTTGGGAGCATGAAATTGTCCAAAAATGTATTGGTACGTTGTCGCCTTAAGAATTCCCTTCACTGGAACTAAGGGGCCAGGCCCATTACCCCACACCATAATCCTCCCTCCACCAAATGATTTGGACCAGTGCACAAAGCATGGTCCATAAAGACATGGTGAGCGAGTTTGGGGTAGAGAAACTTGACTGGCCTGCACAGAGTCCTGACCTCAGGCTGATATAACACCTTTGGGATGAATTACAGTGCAGACTGCGAACCAGACCTTCTCTCCAGCACCAGTGCCTGACCTCACAAATGCGCTTCTGGAAGAATGGTCAAACATTCCCATAGACACACTCCTAAACCTTGTTGATGGCCTTCCCAGAAGAGTTGAAGCTGTTATGGCTGCAAAGGGTGGACCAACTGAATACTGAACCCTACGGACTTTAAATGTATACGAGAGGAGCCTGGGAGATGTGTAAACCCCTGACTAGGACTTTTTCAAGCTCCCTTTGAGACACTCTGCTATACTATATAATGTACAACTCCTCTTGAGACCTGTTCTAAGAAGCCAAAACTAGTAACATGCCAATTCACTTACAAACACACAGTAACATTTCAGCAGTAATTGATATGGTGCGCTACGTTTTCTGCTGGTCAGCTTGTTGGGGACCAATTGATGGAGTGCTGGAGGCAACGTTCCTTTAAAAATGAATGCAACCACAGTTAATGCAGTTCTTGCAGACAACTTTGTCCCACTTTAGTAAGATGTAAGTGTAAGGTAGGGTTGGCCAGTAGCCTCTCACCACTCTGTGTCATCAGTAAACCTCCTTCCACTCAGTGGCAAAGGGCCCCTAGTCATTGTCATCAGCACCCAGCTCCTCAATCAAGTGGCAGGCTCAGCCAGCATTTCTTTGATATTCTGGAATGGCTAGAGTTCAGTGAGTCCCTTGATACTTTGGAATGGCTAGCCTCGGTGTCTCTCTATCTCTCTCCTAGATGCAGCAGTCCACTCCTAGCCTCAGTCTCCTTGCAAAATGTTTCCATTCCTCAGGCCGGGAAAACTTGCATTTAATCTCCTCAGTGCCTCTGGGAGTTGAATTTGAAAACAAAGCTGTAGTGCATGGTAAATCTCTTTGGGAACTACACAGTGCTTCACATTTCCTCTCCTCCTCAGTTCACCTCCTAGTGGATGGATGACAACTTATACTTGCTGCTCCATGATCAGTGACAGCAGCCTCTCCTGCAGCCCTGCTTGTGTAAAAGCCTCCTTGGCAGCATACACACAAAGTCTGTTTACTGCTAGAGCTGCAGACTAGGCTAAATATGAAAGACGTGTTTTTGCATGGGTCCTATTTATTAAGTATTTGCAAAATAATGTAGGTCCTCATTGACTTAGTGAACAGGTTCATGGGACACCCACTTTTTTTTACTTACATAACTGCTGAACAGACAGAGAGTCTCTTTGCGTGAAGCGTACTAATGAAGCCTGGAATCCCCAGGGCAGGAAGTACTATAGTCACATCAGAAAAGCACCTCATAAAGAAGTATAGTACTTACTTATTAAGGCTTTTATATCACATTGAATTGGGAAATTTCTCCTCAAAATCTTAAATTCTGAAAAAAAGTTCCCCACTGGATCCTCCCCAGCCTGTTCGCTGGATGAAGCACAAGATTCTTTTACGGGGGAGCCTGGTGCTTGTCCTGCAAAGGCTGGTGAAACAAATCTCAGCATTCCATTCTAAATCACTGGCAAAACAAATTTACTTGCTCATCTATTTCTGCAATATTCTTAAGATTCAATGGGGGGGTTTCACTGAACATTTCCCTCAGATATTTAGAAAAACCGAACGCTAGGTGGATATTAGTTAAACACCAATGAATTCAGTTTTGTAGTTTTTAACATGCATTGTTAACTGCAACTAATGTAAATACCATAACCTGTCTTGATTTTACCCTCTTACTATCCCCTGTGCAGCAACATTTAGACTGGGAAAGGGCGGGGTAGTACATGTGGCCAAGCAGGTGTCGTGCATTGCATTTACATGTGCTGATAGGAGCAGAGAGCAGAAGGATGATCTCATCAGTCTGTTGCTGTTCTTTCACTGTCCAGTTACAGGCTAGAGGCAGAGATGACCCAGATATATTTCTTTACTGCAACAGAGACAAGTCAGGTCAACGGGCTGGCTTTGCTGTGTAGTAGGGCTATGTAAATCTCAGGGCTGGATGGACTTCAATACAATTGCTTTGGCAGGTAAAACAGCTCTCATATATGCTTTACACTTCTGTATTTAGTTGTTTACCTGTATTTCAGTTTATTTTCTCCACTCTGTAAAGAAGAATACTTTATTAAAAGAATTACAGCAATTACACGAAAAAAGGAAGCTTGGGTATATCAACACAAACTATAAAACTATGTAAACAGTAACAGGTAATATTGAATGAAAAGACACAGGAGATACAGGAGCATATGAAGTTAGAGTATAAGGTGTATTATGTAACATTGTACCTTATATAAAAACTGCAAATAATAATTGTCCAATGACGCTAACTTGGTGTTTTACCACACTGAAGAACACTTTATGGCAAGAAGAATCTAAAAAAGGCAAACTAACAAAAAAGCATGAAACATATAAAACATAGAGAAGTGTCTCCTCCCCACCGGGTGGGGGGGGGGGGTTGCCCTCAGCCAAGTGCCTTATTTGTAATGCAATGTGACAGATCGGTGGGGTCTTGGGGTCCGGTCATACTCTACAATTTCTTGCAATAACCCTTTATTAGGCAGGGTCATAGCAGATAAAAAATGGTTCCAGTGACTTACTGGCATTTAGAACAGAGTGGGTAGTAATTGGGCTTTTATTCAGACATATAAACAGGGGTAACATAGGCTTTGTGCACTGCATACAACTAAGTAGATTTATCAGAGGCCTTAAGGGAGACACGCTTTTGGCAAGTGAGTGCTTTCTCTCATCCATCTAAGGAGCATTGCCACACTTCATTGTGTGGTAATTGTTGGTATATGATACAGATTATATTTGTTGGGTTCAGTCTATAAAGCTGGGTACACACCATAGGTTTTTTTTTTTGTTCAACTCAGTGGGCTGAACAAAAACAATTTACAGAATGGTGTACTTACAGAAGGGATGTTAGTGCAATGATCTCTCCTGCTGGGCTATTACTTCTGAAACGGGGACTGCCCACCCACCAGAACACACTGATCTGTGCTTGCAGCCATTGGCTGTGACGCTGATTGGATGCTGGTTTTCCAGCATGCTCGTTCAACAGAAGCCGATTGTAGGATCCGGAGCTGTACAAACGGGCCGAAAGTCGGCTGGTTCCTGCCGAACCAACTGTTTTTCTGCAATTTATGGCCTGTGTGTGCCCAGCCTTAGGATAACATTGATTTCAAGATCTTTAGATACTGTAATAACATTCTATCGGTTGTGGGTTTAGGAATAGTGCCTCAAAAGATCTTAAATATATGATAGCAGTGAGGCTATGCAGTATCAGTTAAGGTCAAGTATCACCAGTCCTCCCAGGTCTTTTACAGATTGAGAAATTTGATTCTACAATTTTAAAATTCTTAAAGTGGAGTTCCACCCATTTTATATAGTTGCTATGTACATTATCCCCTTTAAAAATGCTTTTACCAATGTAAACTTTTTTATTTTTATAAGGAAATATCTTTTTTCTTCTTATTTCAGCCGCACTTCCGGCTGTGTCCGCTTAGGCGATTACCTCAGTAGGTGATTTGCAAGGTGATTTGCAAGGGCTCCTGGGATAGCGGCGTCAAGTATCCCAGCAGCCTTTGCAAATCGCCTAGTGATGAAATCTCGCATTATTTCCAGCCTGGAAATGATGCGAACGGGGGGACTGGGATGTCATGATTGACAGGTTGCTATAGCAATGGAGTGGGAACTTCCGCCGATGCCACCATTGCTATGGCAACCTGTCAGGAAGAGCCACTCAGTGGCATTAATGTGCAGGCACGAGATCGGGAGGTGCGTTCTGGGTAGCCAGCTCCACCTTTTCCCAGAAAAAACACATGAGCGGGCTTCAGATGCCCACATCCTTAATGGCCACTGCCTGCTTCCGAGATCATGTAAGTTATTACAGATTTAACAAAATAACAAGCATGAAGGCAGTTAGGACAGTATCCAAATAATAATATACTAGTACTAACAATCATTGGGAAGCTTTTAAAAAAAATTGATTATAATAGTCTGGAGCTCCACTTTAAGAGGTAAATAAAATGGGGAGTTGCCATGGTATTTACAAGATTTTGGGTAGAAGGAATATCTTTCAACATTATGTGTCAAGTAGGCTGATGTATCTCTAGACAGTAGAAAGCCTACATAATTAATAGTGTTAGTCCTAGTAAGTGGTAGGAATTTTTTGTTCCTGAGTTAACAGGAACGTATATGTAGGCAGGAATTGAGACTTGGACAAACTTATAGACAACACAAAGAATGAATGAATAATATCTAGTGCAATGGGTAGGGAGGATTTCTGGCCTGCCAGATAAAGACCATGCCATCTGCATATAGTTTTATCGTGTTCAGATGTGTGCCTTGTCTCAGGCCCTGTATTCCAAGTGGTGTGTGCAGAATTGCAGCTAAGGGTTTAACAGCTATGGAATATACACTGAACAAAATTATAAATGCAACACTTTTGTTTTTGCCACCATTTTTCATGAGCTGAACTCAAAGATCTAAGACTTTTCCTATTTACACAAAAGGCCTATTTCTCTCAAATATTGTTCACAAATCTGTCTAAATCTGTTTTAGTGAGCACTTCTCCTTTGCCGAGATAATCCATCCACTTCACAGGTGTGGCGTATCAAGATGCTGTTTAGACAGCATGATTATTGCACAGGTGTGCCTTAGGCTGGCCACAATACAGTAAAAGGGCACTATAAAATGTGCGGTTTTATCACACAGCACAATGCCACAGATGTTTCATGTTTTGAGGGAGCGTGCATTTGGCATGCTGACTGCAGGAATGTCCACCAGAGCTGTTGCCCGTGAATTTAATGTTAATTTCTCTACCATAAGCCATCTCCAAATGCGTTTCAGAGAATTTGTCAGTACATTCAACCAGCCTCACAACCGCAGACCACGTGTAACCACACAAGCCCAAGACCTCTACATCCAGCATCTTCACCTTCAAGATCGTCTGAGACCAGCCACCGGGACCGCTGCTGCAACAATTAGTTTTGCATAACCAATGAATTTCTACCCAAACTGTTAGAAACCGTCTCAGGGAAGCTCATCTGTATGCTCGTTGCCCTCAACGGGGTCTCAACCTAACTGCAGTTCATCGTTGTAACCGACTTGAGTGGGCAAATGCTCACATTCAGTGCCGTCTGGCACTTTGGAGAGGTGTTCTCTTCACAGACGAATCATGGTTTTCTAAGATCTTTGAATTCAGCTCTTAAAAAATGAGGGCAAAAACAAGTGTTGCGTTTATAATTTTGTTCAGTATAATAATGAAGAAAGTGGGCATCCTTACTGTGTTCTCTTGGTGAAAAGAAAATCTGAGGTCTTATATAGGTCCAAAGCCAAATCTTTGTAGAGTCTGTCATAGGAAGTACCACTCTACTGAATCAAATTCTTTAGCAGCATTCAAGCTCATCATCACTCTGGTATTCATTTGGCCATGAGTAGTTCATGCAAAGACTGTGAATGTTTAGGTTGGTGTTTTCAACCTGTCTGATGCAGGAGTAGGAAAGACCGAATTACCAAGTTCAGGCAGACGGATAATATTTTGAACAGTATTTTCACATCAGCTGGCATTAGATACAGATGGGACTACAGAATTCAGCTCAGTATGGGTCCTCATTGGTTTTTAGAATCAGTATAATTAGTTCTTCCTGCATGGTTTAAAGCAGGATGGAAGTTTAAAAAATCACTGTGTAGAGATTGAGGAGTTTTGGGGTTAGAGAAAAAAAAAGGTATGTTGTGTAAAGCTCTACAGGAAAGTGTTAGTGCCCAGTGCTTTAGTTCCTGGTAAAGAGGGCAACTACTGTTTGAATTTCCATTTCCAAAGTGAGGGCTTCTAGAAGTTGGACCTGGACTGCACTCAATTGGGGTAAGGAATGTCACCTAGGGTTCAAGTAGTTTAACTCCCTAAAAAATTCAACAAAACAATGGGACATCTCTGGAGGATCAGATATAGTGACATTGCCAGGTGAATGGGAAGAATTAACCATGGGTGGTCTGTGCGCATAATTAGCTAAGTAAGCAAGGTTTTCTATACAGTTATCCATGCTTATATACTTTTTGACACTGGAAAAAAAGCTTCTTTTTAGTCTTGGTAAAATGTATTTTATTTGTTAGTCTGGTTGGAAGTTTAAACTACCTAACACATGTGATCAACTGTACATCATGGCAATGCTGGATAAGAATCCCATTATCCCATTATTGTTGTGGGATTTTTTAACTCAGGTACAAATACCTGACTTCTGTTTGTCAGTGATACCCAATTCAAGATAAATGATGTAGCTGCATAGAGACCATGCAGTCTCAAGAATGATAAGTAAGTGCATTCTAGGATTACGTATACAGATTGACATACAGTACGTCATGTAGGTTTTGTCAAGGCATAAAATCAAACTATCAAAGAGTAATATGATTACAGAAAGCATAGAGGTAATCATATTGTGATAATAAATTCATCAAATTGTTATCTTAAGAGGATATTTATGCTTGTGGTTTGATGCATCTGTCAAAAATAATGTCCAAAGACCATTTTTCTGGAACTTAAATAAATTAATACTTTACAACAAAATGACTGCTTTATTTTTTTAGTTGTCACATGACCTCTGTGTAATTTGTCCTCCCCCTGTTGTGGATGCCGTGGACAGATCCTCAAATAGATGCTCAGTGGCTTGCACTGGTCACATGTCTCAAGAGATATTTAGCCCCATGGGGATTGTTAGACACACCCTGAGGTTGCAGGCAGGAAAAAGAGATGATTGACACCTTTGACACTCCTTGCCTACAGTCGTGTGCGGCCAAGGCTTGATCTCAAAGAAGGCTTAAAGGTAGATGAAGAGAAAGGAGATTGGGGGGCATATACCCCACATTGTATAGGACACCATGCAGCATCCTGTACATTGATCCAGAGCACAGGGCTGGGAAGGTGGCGTGACTGTAACTGACCACGGGGTTACAGGTACACCATGTTATGGCATAGCATCTTGAACCTTCATAAAGGGAATGACTTATATGCAGATTGACCATGCTGGAACTGATCTGATTTTGTGCCTGGCATGGTCACAATGCAACAGCAAACAAGAAGGACTTGCAGGATCACCAGGTATTTCTGAGAAAATTAGCAAATAATGCTTGAACCAGCTTCAGTTAAACTCACCTGGATAGAAGTACATACACACATGAAATAATAACTTTGGAAGTAACAAACACTTTAATGTTATCTGTGTTTTTAAGGGTTGGTTCATCAGTGAAATTTATCAGTGGCTTTTGCTAACGGGCATGTGGTTGACACTTCTAGTGCAATAGACTTCCTTTTAACAGTGTTAATGTGTGCATGCAATTTAAAGACCTTCCACCCCAATAATGCATTTGCAGCTTGGCTGTTTTGCTCAAAAAAGGAGCTCCATTCAGCTTAAAGGACATCTATATAAGGTAGAAGAGAGAGACAGAAAGGGTCCAGCCTCAAGGTCCAATATAGGGGCTAATCATAAAGACTAGGAAGAAATATCCTACATCCTTAAGCTGGGGAAGTAGTTGTATACTTAAAGCAGTATTAACCACTTGATGCCCAGCCACAGTACATTTACTTTGGCGGGACAGCATGGGCAGGATCAGTCATGTATATATACACGATTGAGCCTTTTCTGGGTTAGGAGCGCACAGCGATGGAAATAGCGGATTACAGTATTGTTACTGGTATCTGGTAGCCTTGTTTAATGTGATCGCTAACAATGTAAACAACCTGTCATTATTGGCTTTCAATTCATGAACAGCTTGCTTACTGTTGTGATCTGTGATTGGTCCAAAGCAATCACATGGTACCTGGCTAACTGTACCATGTGATTAACTTAGCCAATCACAGATCACAACCA
This sequence comes from Pelophylax lessonae, assembly GCF_965119305.1. Classification (NCBI taxonomy): domain Eukaryota; kingdom Metazoa; phylum Chordata; class Amphibia; order Anura; family Ranidae; genus Pelophylax; species Pelophylax lessonae. The sequence continues at coordinate 104,606,691 of NC_138772.1, forward strand.
TAAACAAGCTGTTCATGAACGGTTAACTAAATCACTGTGTATGCAATAACAGTGCAAAATAAATAAATCACTAAAAAAAGTAAAAAAAGAAAAAAAATGTAAAAAAAAAAAAAAAGTTTAAAAAATCTAATTAAAAAAAATGTTATATATCTATATATACAGTATCTCACAAAAGTGAGTGCACCCCTCCCATTTTGGTAATTATTTCATTCTATCTTTTCATGTGACAACACTGAGTAGTGAGTGTACAGCTTGTATAACAGTGTGAATGTGTTGTCCCCTCAAAATAACTCAACACACAGCCATTAATATAAATAACTGCTTACAAGTACACAGGAACCCAATTAATTGTAAGCAACCAAGCGCTTAATGAGGAAAACACTCACAATATTATGGTAATGCTGCTACGTAATACAAATCATACATATAAAAGAATAATTCAAACACAAATAGGTAAATATTCCTGTAGCGCAAGGGGCAACCACCATCCAGCCCCTACCAATAGGTCAGCTGATGCTGACAATATGTAAAAGTCACCAATAGGGTACAGTTCATAAATTGATATGCAGCATTAGTCCTCAGACATCGGTTATAATAGGCAAACTGTCGGTGCAGATGTATGGGGTCACCAAACCGTCACCACTTGTGCTCAGAAGGGGGATAAGCAATGCCCACTCACCAGCTCCATATGCTCAGTCACTCTCGTGACAGAGCGAACAGGCAGACAAAAACCGCTTCTCTCAAACTTCCAAACCGGAACAGTAGCTGAGGACCTCTCAGATATGAGACATGCAGAGGAAGAGAAATGCTCCACTAGTGTAGTATCGTTAAAACACCTCACTTTATTAGTATATAAACATATTACACTCACATGTCTTCAGTTGGATAACAGCATATCAAAGTTGGAGATGTTCACCCTTCGGGATCGGGACCAAGGCTCCACGCCGTGGGTTTACGCGCCTTCCGGGTTTACAGACTCCTAGTACAGGATTGAGGTTACGCCGCCTGGCCACGCCCCAACGCGTTTCGTACTTCCGACTTCCTCACGGGGGCGTGGCCACGGCGGACACGGCAGCAAAATAAATACCTCAACATCCACGCCCATTCGGGCGGATCCAAGACTATGCACCAACGCCCATTGGGCATGCGCCACCTGGTGTTAACGATCTCTCTGTTAACTATTACCAGTAACCACCTTTCCGACTCCCATCAACTACAGCCCTCTCTGGCCTTGCACCCGCTCCCTTACGGGATAAGAATACACTATGCCATGGCTGAAATTACTTCAAGAGCGCTCTGTATTAGACAATTTAGTCCCCACATATAATCGAATGGGTACTGTACTCAGGTTATTGGCGCATGCACAACTATAGCATTACAAGTAAGCGGACCTACTCCATTAATAAAATCAAGTAGCATGCATAGAATATACAATAATGAGAGGTAGCAGCTCCTTCCACCATATTGTATACATAAACCAAAACATATACAGCAATTCATCCACACACGGTGTTGATGTATATACAAACAGGAATTAATAATTAGTTCTATGTGGAAGCGATTGATAAAGAATTCGAGATTCAACACCAAATTTCAGCCATGGCATAGTGTATTCTTATCCCGTAAGGGAGCGGGTGCAAGGCCAGAGAGGGCTGTAGTTGATGGGAGTCGGAAAGGTGGTTACTGGTAATAGTTAACAGAGAGATCGTTAACACCAGGTGGCGCATGCCCAATGGGCGTTGGTGCATAGTCTTGGATCCGCCCGAATGGGCATGGATGTTGAGGTATTTATTTTGCTGCCGTGTCCGCCGTGGCAACGCCCCGTGAGGAAGTCGGAAGTACGAAACGCGTCGGGGCGTGGCCAGGCGGCGTAACCTCAATCCTGTACTAGGAGTCTGTAAACCCGGAAGGCGCGTAAACCCACGGCGTGGAGCCTGGGTCCCGATCCCGAAGGGTGAACATCTCCAACTTTGATATGCTGTTATCCAACTGAAGACATGTGAGTGTAATATGTTTATATACTAATAAAGTGAGGTGTTTTAATGATACTACACTAGTGGAGCATTTCTCTTCCTCTGCATGTCTCATATCTGAGAGGTCCTCAGCTACTGTTCCGGTTTGGAAGTTTGAGAGAAGCGGTTTTTGTCTGCCTGTTCGCTCTGTCACGAGAGTGACTGAGCATATGGAGCTGGTGAGTGGGCATTGCTTATCCCCCTTCTGAGCACAAGTGGTGACGGTTTGGTGACCCCATACATCTGCACCGACAGTTTGCTTATTATAACCGATGTCTGAGGACTAATGCTGCATATCAATTTATGAACTGTATCCTATTGGTGACTTTTACATATTGTCAGCATCAGCTGACCTATTGGTAGGGGCTGGATGGTGGTTGCCCCTTGCGCTACACAGCCATTAATGTCTAAACCGCTGGCAACAAAAGTGAGTACACCCAAAGTGGAAATGTCCAAATTGGGCCCAAAGTGTCAATATTTTGTGTGGCCACCATTATTTTCCAGCACTGCCTTAACCCTCTTGGGCATGGAGTTCACCAGAGCTTCACAGGTTGCCACTGGAGTCCTCTTCCACTCCTCCATGACGACATCACAGAGCTGGTGGATGTTAGAGACCTTGAGCTTCTCCACCTTCCGTTTGAGGATGCCCCATGGATGCTCAATAGAGTTTAGGTCTGGAGACATGCTTAGCCAGTCCATCACCTTTACCTTTTAGCTTTTTTAGCAAGGCAGTAGTCATCTTGCAGGTGTGTTTGGGGTCGTTATCATGTTGGAATACTGCCCTGTGGCCCAGTCTACGAAGGGAGGGGATCATGCTCTGCTTCAGTATGTCACAGTACATGTTGGCATTCATGGTTCCCTCAATGAACTGTAGCTCCCCAGTGCTGGCAGCACACTCATGCAGACCCAGACCATGACACTCCCACCACCATGCTTGACTGTAGGCAAGACACACTTGCCTTTGTACTCTTTACCTGGTTGTCGCCACACATGCTTGACACCATCTGAACCAAATACGTTTATCTCATCAAACCACAGGACATGGTTCCAGTAATCCATGTCCTTAGTCTGTTTGTCTTCAGCAAACTGTTTGCTGCTTTCTTGTGCATCATCTTTAGAAGAAGCTTCCTTCTGGGATGACAGCCATGCAGACCAATTTGATGCAGTGTGCAGTGGAGAGTCTGAACACTGACAGACTGACCCTCCACCCCTTCAAATGCTGGCAGCACTCATACGTCTATTTCCCAAAGACAACCTGTGGATATGATGCTGAGCACGTGTACTCAACCTTCTTGGTCGACCATAGCGAGGCCTGTTCTGAGTGGAACCTGTCCTCTTAAACCGCTGTATGGTCTTGACCACCGTACTGCAGCTCAGTTTCAGGGTCTTGGCAATCTTTTCCTATAGTCTAGGCCATTTTTATGTAGAGCAACAATTCTTTTTTTCAGATCCTCAGAGAATTCTTTGCCATGAGGTGCCATGTTGAACTTCCAGTGACCAGTATGAGAGAGTGAGAGTGATAACACCAAATTTAACACACCTGCTCCCCACTCACACCTGAGACCTTGTAAAACGAACGAGTCACATAACACTGGGGAGGTAAAATGGCTAAATGGGCCCAATTTGGACATTTATACTTAGGGGTGTACTCACTTTTGTTGCCAGCGGTTTAGACATTAATGGCTGTGTGTTGAGTTATTTTGAGGGGACAGCAAATTTACACTTTTATACAAGCTGTACACTCACTACTTTACATTGTAGCAAAGTGTCATTTCTTCAGTGTTGTCACATGAAAAGTTATAATAAAATATTTACAAAAATATGAGGGGTGTACTCACTTTTGTGAGATACAGAATATATATATATATATATATATATATATATATATATATATATATTTATATATATAAAAAAATACGCACAGTGTCTCACAAAAGTGAGTACACCCAGTGGTGATCAAATACCACCAAAGGGAAGCTCTATTTGTGTGAAAAAAAAACTTTAAAAATGTAATTTGCGTACAGTGTTGGATGACAATGCAATTAGCAGTAATAGTAGCACAGTTCTGGATAGCAAAACATTCTCTGGTCATGAAGGGGGTAACGCCTTTTGGATCTCAAGTGGCTAAACCTTTAAAACCACATCCAAAACTGTAATACTATATATTAAAGCTTACCAATCATTAGATGTGGTGGCTGCATTAGTTTTCTTTTATTTTGCTTTTTTTCCCTCTGTTTCACCTGGAGATCTGGCCAGTAACACACCTCCTGTATTAGTGAGACACAACTTTGGGGAACAGAGCAAAGGCGGCACAGCAGACATCAGTATGGACAGTCTGGGGGGAGGGGAGGGGAGTGGTAAATGTATTAGCAAATTTAGATACACTATCAGATTGAAGCCAAACCCTAGCTCACACTTTCTGAGCAGTTACAGCAAACAGTTTTTTTTCTCTCTTGGCATAGACATTTTGCATGACAAGCTGATTGTTATAATCAACCCTGCCAGTGTTAAGTGGTTTGTCTCATTCATGTAAACTGATACATTTGCTGGAGAGTTTATGCTGTGAAAAAAAAACAGATATGCTGGCTGGATTACCACATGAAAAAAGAAGAAAGAAAGCCTACAAAAGAGAAACTAATACAGCCATCAAATTTATGTATTGGTTAGCTGCAATATATTAAATGTTTGCCATTTGGTTTAATACTGCTTTACAGTATCAGGCCAATTCTTGGCATGGAACTATATTTAGATGAGAATTAAGAGTATACCCTCTGGTCAAGGTACCTACGATACTATTCATCTACCAAATTAATACAATAGTAGACTAGACATCAGTTTATAAAATCTCCCAATTAGGAGGGTGCATGCAATCTAATGCCACACAGAGGAATGTGTATTTTCACAATTCCTGTTTGGCTATGGCACAGAAAATTAAGGTAAATCTCCTTAACGGGACACAGATGGCAAAAATAAACCTTACAGGGTTTATAACCCCCCCCCCCCTTTCTTTTATCCAAAATGAAAAAAAGTTTTGCTTATAGTTCTTCTTTAAGTCATCTCCCTTTGATATTTCTCTCCTCTCCATGGGGGTACCATTGTGTTGAAACCAAGCTCCCTATTGCCACTCTCTACTCCCAGTCCATTTAGACCATGTTTAGTGAGACAGGACGATTACAGCTGGCTTTTCTGGGTATTTAACTATCTCACCCAGGGACTTCTGCCCTATGCAGGGCCTTCTGACTACAGCCTCAATTCAAAAAAAGTTGGGATGCTGTATAAAATCTGAATAGAAACAGAATGCAATGATTTGCAAATCTCATAAACAAAGATGGTAGCTAATATTTTTATGAGAAGGGGGGAGACAATGAAGAAAAACATGGAAAAAACAGACCAGAATTAAAAGCATATTACAGATATATTGATGATATTTTTATAATTTGGGAGGGATCTGAAAATAATTTAAGGAATTTTTTGGAGGAAATAATTTTAAAATAAATATAACATATGTTTTACTGCTAACTATGATAAAGATAAGGTACAATGCCTAGATTTGGAAATATTCCATTGGGAGGAAAAACTGGGTACAAAAAAACCCATTTTAAAAAAAAAACTGTCCGGTGGGAAGTGGCCATAGACTGGTCAAAATTATCCCCGACCCACCATGCAAAACCGTTTAATTTTTAAATCAGACTGGTTTTTACAAATGTGGAAGATGCATGGCATGTAGGACATGCAAAAATAACAACAGAAAAATCGCACAGTTTAAATCTAATAATATGGGAGGGACATTTGAGATAAAAAAATGGATCATGTGCTGTACCACGCACGTCACCTATCTATTAGAATGTACGTGCGGGTTACAGTATGTGGGTAGAACTACCTGAGAATTGAGAGTCAGATTAAGAGAACACATAAACAATATTAAAAAAGGTTTTAAATACCATAGCGTGTCAGAACATTTTAGGAAACATTACAACAAAGATCCAACAGACTTGAAAATCTGTGCAACAGATAGAATTGATGATCGTTGGCAGGGGGGTTCATAACAAACAGGCCATTTCTAACATGCCTGTGGGTCTAAATGTTGAAAATTCATAATAGGAAAAATTAAATAAAACATCTATGAGCATCTAAAAGTAGTATAGAACAAAGAGTAAAAACAAGGGGAGGTTTTATATATTTTTACAGGAAAAAGGTCTAAGACTCACATGCATATTCATATGTACAATTATGTTTTTATTGTAATAAAAAATATTTAAAAACATTTTTAATTTTAATTTTATTTTATTTTCAGGTTTTTTTGCACATTTATTATGTTAATTATGACTCTAAAAATGTGAATGTGGAGATGTGTGATGCCGCTCTGAAACAGTTTACATACAATGTAAGTGGGAAAAAGATAGAAAGGTAGAGCCATAGAAATAACTAATAGTGACACAAAAGAAAATCCATACAATGTAGTCACGCAGTGCGGGGAAGAAGTGACTGCAGATGGGAGGGGAATAATTAAGCAAACAGGAAGGAGTAAGCATGGATGTAATAGGTAAAGGAGGAAGTAGTGATGGGTGTAGTAGGAGGTGCTATGGAATCAGATGCCAGAATCCCCCAGCTTCTGAGGACGCCTCCTGGGTGGAGTGAAATGCATTAAGCAGGTGGATACTTCTGGTTATGTCACATCCGCTCTTTGGAACACATACCGCAACTTTTGAGTTCCAGAACGGCATCATTACATGCTCACATGCAAGAGGAGAATTTTGTAAGTGAGTAATTGGATTTTATATGTTTTTTAACAATAAAAACGGAATTACACTATGGATTTCTCCTGATTCTGTCTCCCTAGATTTATATAAGGTTCTTTGACCTACCTGCAGGAGTCACAAAAAAATGAAAAAAAACATATTTGTCACTGGAGGATTATTTTTGAAACACAGGCGTTTAACTCATCACTACAGTAGTCGGTGAGTAAGGGCACATAAGGAGGGGAGCACAACGACACTTGTTGGGAAATACTGGCACTGGAAGAATTAGATAACCAGTAATTTATAGGACTTATTATTCACGCACATTTTTGGCACTGATTGCACTTTAAATTTTTTTAAAAAGTATTATGTATTGTGATTTCAATATTACGTTTCTGCACAAATAATGAATAGAGAGATACATATTAAACACTTTATGGTTAGATAGCGCTGGGTACACACATAAAAACACCCAGAACTGTTAAGCATTTAGAATCCTATATCAGACAAGAATGGGACAACATTCCTCTCCCAAAACTCCAGCAACAGGTCTCTGTAGTTCCCAGATGATTACAGAGTGTTGTTAACAGAAGAGGGGATGCTACACTGTGGTAAACATGGCCCTGTTCCAACTTTTTTTGAGAAGTGTTGCTGCCATTAATTTCAAAATTACCTTATTTTTTTTTTTCTTAAAATGTTACATTTTCTCAGTTTAAACATTAAATATGGGTTTATGTGATTTTTAAATTATTGCATTCTGCTTTTTATGCAGATTTTACACAACATCCCAACTTTTTTTTTGGAATTTGTCCATCTGAATAGGTGTGGGGTGTTTGGCTCCAATACCCCAGCTGATTAAGGTTCTCCTGGCTTTTTTATGGGCACTGACCCCCCCATATTACACCACTAAGTAGGGACTTCTCTAAAAGGGGAGCTAGCAATCTGCTTACAACTTTTCCTTTTAGCATGCTATAATGCAAACATATTACATATATAATGTCCCTGACTATCAAATCGTATCTCAATCAACTTAAACTGCACTGCTTTTGGAATACTAATGTCAACCCCACTGTAGGAGTAGGTGTGGTTAGCATGGTATGCTCAATTTAACTGTGGACATTTAGGAGTTAGTTACTATTGACCTGTCCGGTGGATCTCCAACAGGACAATGCTTTCAGCCCTTTGTTTATTAAGGTATGCTAGGGCAAATGAGCGCTTAACCTTATTCTGTAAATCTCTGCACAAGACATCATCCCTATATAACAGTAGCATTTAATCAGATTTTCAGTGGGGTTGATCCCTTAATCAGTCGAAGGAAAGTAAAGAAATGTACACAAATAGCATAGTTCCAGGTGAGGCGAGAACGGGCCCCTGGCAGGGTAGTCAGAGAAGAGAGTGATGACCTCAAGCTGGGTTTCCCCAGTACAGATTGTGTTGTTTCAACCACTGAAGAGCAGCAGCCCTCTCAGAGAGAGATAGCACCTTATACCTTTGTTATTGCTCTGTTAGTCTGCTCATGCTCCAGTGAGGACTGATTCTCTCCCCCAAACCAGGGCCATCACCATCTTTGTCCTGTGGTCTGAATTTGTACAGCTTGGAAATTTATTTTGAGGCACTCTTTGGAGTTGACAGGTGAGTAGGTTACAAGATAACTGTCTACCGTTGTGCTTTACTGAATGCTGCTCCAGGCCATGCTTGAGGGTGTCTCAGATTGACCTCTAGTGTATTAATACCCACAACAAAATGGCCATGGCTGTTAGTATTTATGGTTTGGCTTCTAGTGTTTGCATTTGGTCTATCACAAAATGGCCACGGTTGCTAGGAGACACTATAATCATTGAGTGTGCATACAAAGATGTTGGTACGTTTGATCTGCTTTTTCCTATGCGGAAGTCAATGTATCACATGACGAAACGGTCAGTGCGGGGCCACATGACATCACCACGCCTGGAAGTTCAAAGTTGGCTCTCTTTAAATCCATTCATACAGTGGGCAAAAAAATAATTTGATCCCATGCAGATTACATAAGTTTGCCCACTTTCAAAGAAATGAAGAATCTATAATTGTATCATAGGTGTATTTAAAAAGATAGAGAATATAAAAGATAAAAAAAATCCAGAAAAAACACGATACACATGTTATAAATTGAGTTGCAGTTCAGTGAGTAAAATAAGTATTTGATCCCCAAGCAAAACATGACTTAGGACTTGGTGGAGAAATCCTTGTTGGCAAGCACAGAGGTAAGACGTTTCTTGTAGTTGGTTACCAGGTTTGCACACATATCAGGAGGGATTCTGGCCCACCCTTTATTACAGATCTTCTCAAAATCCTTAATGTTTCTTGGCTGTCACTTGGCAACTCGAAGTTTCAGCTCCCTCCATAATTTTCCTATAGGATTACGGTCTGGAGACTTGCTAGGCCACGCCCATGGCCTTAATATGCTTCTTCATGAGATATTCCTTTGTTGCCTTGGCGGTATGTTTTGGGTCATTCATTTTTTGTTTTGGGTAATGCTGGAAGACCCATCCATGACCCATCGTCAGTGTTCTGGCTGAGGGAAGAAGGTTCTAATCCAATATTTTACAATACATGGCCCCGTCCTCCGTCAATGCGGCAAAGTCAGCCTGTACCTTTAGCCGAGAACCAACCCCAAAGCATAATGTTTCCAACTCTGTGCTTGACCGTAGGTGACCGATGATGTTCTTAGGGTCATAGTCCGCATTCTTCTTCCTCCAAACACGGCGAGTCGAATTAATGCCAAAGAACACAATTTTATTCTCATCTGACGATAGAACTTTCTCCCAATCCTTCTCTGAATCAGTTAAATGTTCATTGACAAACTTCAGATGGGCCTGTACATGTGCCTTCTTGAGGAGGGGGAACTTGTGGGCGCTACAGTATTTAAATCCATGGCGGCGTATTGTGTTACCAATGGTTTGTTTGGTCAGCTAAACATAGGTAGTTTGGTGCTAATACATAGAGATCCACAGATGGGGCTGAAGATTACATATATATGGATAGTCCATTTGTATGTCCAAATGGCTGCAGCCACAAAGAAAACAAGTTCACTGAAGCAGGGCTAGTCTTCAAGAGGGGGGGGGGGGAGTGGAAGCTGCTTCCCCAAAACATGTATAAGAACAGAGAAAAGAGGCGCCTCTGAGTCTAGACTGTAAGTAAATCTATTTAAGAATACAAGAGCAAAAAACTCACATGGTGGTATATAATACAAGCTTTTCGGATATTCCAATTGCCCAGGGGACATTCAGAGGAGTAGGGGCTGTTATGACCGTGCTGAAATTGGCCGATGATCAGTGTAGAACGAAAACAGCCGAGACCGAGGGTTGGAACGCACTCTAGACCGCAGCATCGACTTCTGGCGCAACTAGTCCGTGACGCATTTCGCAGTAGGTAGAATATTACAATGGGCACTCCTTTCTCAAACTCTGGGAGAGAGGAATACGCATTTAGTATAAATTGGCTCCTATATCCCAGGATGCCATGGTGCATTGGCACAGTGTATAACTGGTTCTGCCAACCTAGGCAATGGACTGTGTTGGGTATGTGGAAAGCCAAGACAGGGTGCGAGAACAGATTGAAAAATTACACAGATTTATACACTGCTGCTTTTTTGAAAGAAAAAGAAGGAGAAAATGTAAGAAATTACAATAGAGCCGAATGACACTGATGTTTCCCTTTTAAGAAACAAGAAATCATTGATTTCTTCCCTTTTACTAATAAAAGGATTAAAAAAAAAAGTTTTTTAGATATTGTGTTATCTTGTAAATATTATCAGTTAATGAACATGTAAGCTGAAATTATTAGTACCATACACCATTGCCTTAGACGCATCAAAATAACTCCCTACGGCTTGTTTTGACATGTTCACTTGTGTTAACTTTAACTAAACATCAGTTTCTTTTTCAGACAGAATAAACCATTTCAGCAGTAAAAGCAAACAGAACTAACTTAGGGCTGTGTTTGCCGCTTTTCAAATAAAAGCAGATAGTGAAAGGAGTGGTCATCACAGCCGAAAGTGCATTTTTCTGATTCATATATTTGCAGTAACTATTTACACAGGATTTAAATGTTTAAAGGGAAACTTGATTTGCTTTGCCTTATGTGTTGCGGCGTGTTCGTTTAATACACCTTGACTGTTCTTTTTGTGCACTAAAAAGAGACGAGGAAGCAGGATGTTATTTTATTTATGATTACTGGCAAGAAACAAATTTTCTATCTAATATTGTTGGTTAAAACGCTGTAATTATCTTATCATTGTATCAAAGTTTTGTTAGTTCAGGTAGATTCTAGTTGCAATAGAGGTTATTCATACAAACATGCCCTGTAACACACAGATGGTTAATATGGAGTTTAAAAACCTTCCTATTGTATGCCAGTTATCCCTTCCATGTCATGTTAATCAGGAATAAAGGTGGCTATAGACACCAGAGATTTGTGTTTGAACAATATGACCATCTCTGGGCTTATTTGTGGCCCTAAACAGTAAAGCTGGCTATTCATGGCTCCAATTTTTTCATGTAGCCAGTGGGCTGAAAGAAGAACTGACCTGAATACACCATCTACACATTCAAGCTGCACTATTGTATTCAGACAGCAGTGGGACTCCTCTGCTGTCAGAATGCACAGATAAGTGATGCAGTCAGTGGCTGCAGCTGCTTATCAAGTAGCTTTTTTTCCCACACATTCACTCAACAGGAGTTGATCGATAGATCAACTTCTGCTGAGAGGCAGTAGCCACACAGGGATTGAAATTTGAATTTCAATCTATCTATGGCCATCTTAAAGTGGAAGTTAACTCCCATGCATGACTTTTACCTATAGGTAAGCCTATAGTAAGGCTTACCTATAGGTACAGTAAATATCCCCTAAAAGCACACCTTTTAGGAGATATGTACTTTTAATGAAACCAGTGACATCACCGGCCCATGCGTTCTGAAGGAACAGCATACCATGTCCTATGCCGTGAACGGTGGCTCCTGCGCAGATTCTTCGGCCACTCACACAGCTGGAGTCCGCAAACCCAGAAAGAATACCTGGTGAAGATGGAAGCACCATCAGCTGTGACAGCGGGCCACTGGAGGGCTTTGTTCTAACGTAAAGTTCACATAATGGGCTAGTATGCAATCCATACTAGCACATTAGGGCATTGGATTTAAGAAAAACAAAGAAAAAACAGCGGTTTACTACTGCTTTAACACTTGCAAGGACCCCACAAAGGCTTGCCCCCCCCCCCCCCATTCCTGATCTGCCAGGCTGCATGCTCGGATAAGGGTCTGGTATGGATTTTGGAAGGGACCCCATGCCATTTTTGTTAACATTTTTGTATTGCCAGCATTGTTTTGTTTACAGTGGAGAAGCCTGCTGACAGCTGATGAATAAAAGCTGGCTTCCTGGCCAAATAAACAACCAGCTATTCTTCACACAAAATTTGAATCGGTCGGTCGTTTTTCGATAATCTGAATTCTAATCGTTTTGAAAATGTGGAATTCGTTAGAGAATAAATAAAAGGAACTTTACTATTCCTTACTATTTCTTTTAGAGATTCAGATACACCTGAATTTCCGAAAAACCAAGTTCGTCCGAATTCCAAGTTAGTCCGAATTTGTATTCGGACCAAAACGTATTGCACATGTCTACTTTTTTTTTCATATAAATACATGGTACAGCCGGCACATATTAGGAATATGGAATGTTGGGATAACATACACTTTAATATGCATATACTGTGTACTTAAATCTCTAAACCTAAAGAAGTGTACACAAAAATGGTGAAATGTTATTGCACCATAGTTTACATTTTCAATTAACGTATAGAAGAGTTTATCTACATCCTGTTGGTATCTGAAGTTTAGTCATCCAAGTCATGTGTTTAATAGCTATACAATTTGGGAATACTATGGGGTAATTGGTTTCCATTTCAATAATTTAGGTATGCATTAACATTTGAACAATAAGAAATGCATGTTTGCCAACACATTATGGTCTAAAGTTGTATCACCAACAAATACTGTCAGATATTGTAAAGTCGTACCTGTCAGATGACTCTTGATGCTGGAATCATTGGAATTTTTCCTATAAATTACTATGAATACCCCTGAATAAAAATTGGTGGTGCCTATAGCTCTCATTTGAACTCACATTTTAAATGCGTTTAGAAATTAAAATTGATCTGTAGCTAAATCTATTCTCTTAGTTTTCTTACTACCTGAATTTTCTTCATAATGTAAACTACATTTGATGAAAGCCTAACGCAAATGATCACGTGCATAGCCCACTTTAAAAAGAGGCAACAGTAGCTTCAAAGAAAACAACAACAAAGAATAACAAAAATTAAAAAAAAAATGGAAGATATCTATCCATATATGTATAATAGATAGATAGATAGATAGATAGATAGATAGATAGATAGATAGATAGATAGATAGATAGATAGATAGATAGATAGATAGATAGATAGATAGATAGATAGATAGATAGATAGATAGATAGATAGATAGATAGATAGATAGATAGATAGATAGATAGATAGATAGATAGATAGATAGATAGATAGATAGATAGGGGGCTGTCATGGCTGACCTCCTGTGCAAAAAGGCTAGATGCCTGACTGTTATCATAATTCAATGTCTTAAACCTCTGAAATGAAAAGTAAGCAAAGCATATCCCTCTATAGCAGGGATCCTCAAACTACGGCCCTCCAGCTGTTGCTGAACTACACATCCCATGAGGCATTGTAAAACTCTGACATTCACAGATATGACTAGGCATGATGGGAATTGTAGTTCATGAACAACTGGAGGGCCGTTTGAAGACCCCTGCCCTATAGTGTGTACTACCTTCAAATAAAAGCACCTGTTGTGGTTTCTGATTGATCTTTTCTCACTCACCAAGCAATCTCAAGAGGCAGACCAACTCCCCCCCCCCTGCACACAGAAGATGATTGACATTCTCAGCTGTGCATGTTTCCCTATGAGACTGGGTAGAGGGGGTGTCAATTCCCTCCACTCAGGTCTCTGATTACACTAAGCCCTCTGCTGTATGATGTGCAGTGTGTGACATCAGATCCCGATTTCTGCCTTCTGAAGCTGAGAAGAAAGCCTTTTGATCTGTGTGTTTTAGAAGGCTATAGAGGAGAGGTGGCTGCAGAAAAACAGGAACAACTTATGAAGGATGATTTGTTTCATCTGTATATATCACATGAGGATAGTCCCTTTAGTGAGTATGTAAGAGGGTCTTGGTGGTTGGCTGAATGTGGCACTAAAGCACAAGTTCCTACCCCTGCTCCAGCCCTGCTAGAACACTGTCCTCCTGCTGAGGCTGAACCCTCCACCATCTTGTGCCCTGCTCCTTACTATAGGCCTTCACACGACATTTCTAGCTATTGACCTTTATAACTCGAAGAAGTAATGTCCACACTATAAGCAGATTCATGGCACTTTACTGGTGTTATTCAGGGGGTGGCAATACAGTCACATCACAGTCAATAGCAATTAGTGGATGGCCTGCAGTAGTCACAGATGAAAGCACATACAGTACCTTATCAGCCATCTCCCTACAGTCTCTCCTTTGCCCAGGGTCATTTGTACTCACAGAACTGTGCTCTCTATAGTCACCTCCTTGCTAGGTTCAACTCTCCCAGGAACCCATCAGGGAAGCAGTCTCACACAGGGATCTCCATCCTGGCCTAAAAGCCAGTTTAAAATCCACCCTAGCCCCCACCTCCATGAGAGACAGAATGACTACAGCCGGCTTCTCCAATGCACAGGTCCACTCCACCCAGCATCCTGCCCTGTACAGGGCCTATGTGTGCTGGTCACATCCTCACAGGTGTGAGGTATGTCCCTCCCTACCTACCTTATATATGGGTGCCGACTCACCCCTGACATCACTGCAAAAGGGCTCTACATAAAAGGGCCTAGCACCTGAAGACTCTATCTGCTGCAACCAGACACTATTCTGGGACAGAGCCACCTAGTAGCCAAATGGCTAACTGCACCTGCCTACAGGTATATGTAGGTGTTAACAACCATTTTAGAAATATTCTGATCCACTGACTTTGAACTAATAAACAGATCAGGAATTCTTACCCAACTGTGACTTTACTTGCTGCATGTTTGATCCAGGTCAGCGACTAAGAAATCACTGAAGCCAGAGACATCCAGGCAACTAGTCTTTTAAGAAAAAGTTTAATAATGGCAGCCTACATATCTCTCATTAAAGCTGCATTTTAGAACATAAACAAATTGCATCAGTTTCGTGGACTGATTTATGCAGAAGAGGTTTTAATTGAAACATTTTGCAAGATAACCAGAAGGAAATAATATTTGAAACCAAAGCATCAACAAAATTAAAGTAAAATGTGTCCAATAATTAAATAGACGAGACATCCTTTTGGCCTTGTGTACATGTTGTTGTACGACAGTCACAGAAATGCCAGATATGTAGATTTCTATTTAGGTATACAAATTTCTATATGATGAATTGTTATAGTTACTATTTGGTCTTTTAATACAAAACATGTGTAGTGCTATCCCAGGTTCTTTTACCGCTAGTGCAGCATGGACAGGCCAACTGCAGCTTTCAATCTTCTGGCTCAAAAAACAATCGAGGGGTTGCCTTTTTAAATGTTTATTCCTGATCAGAGTTGTATAAAGTACTCGAAACCCATACTTGAGTAAAAGTACAAGTGCTCAATCAAAAAGTGACTTGAGTAGAAGTGAAAGTGCTTGATCAAAAAGTGACTTGAGTAGAAGTACTAAAGTATTCAACATTTTTTGTACTTAAGTATTGCAAGTAGTTTTTTTTTAGAAATGTTGCACTCAAGTACTGAAAGTAAAAGTACCAGTAGTTTTGAAAAAAAATTGCTACTGAAGTACTGAAAGTAAAAGTACAAGTACTGTGTTAGTTATTAAAGAAAGAAGTCAAAAGTTTGAACATCATATTGTTTTTTATTATTTCAAATGCAGCTTTTATTTATACATACAGTAGCATTTATTTTCGTATGCGCTGATAATACACATGTTTTGAGCTTCATGAAACCTGCCATCTACTGTTCTGGCAGTGGTAATTTTTATAATTGTAATGAGTAACTATGCAGCACAAAAAAAAATATTGGAGTAGAAGTATTGAAATCATCGAAAAAATGTAGTGAAGTAAAAGTGGAAGTAGGAGAAAAAAATTCTACTCTAGGAAAGTACAGATACCGCCTTTCGGTACTTAAGTACAGTAGTGAAGTAGTTCTACTTAGTTACTATACATCTCTGTTCCTGATTAACTTGGATGGGGATTAGGGAGCTGTGGGATACTCCAGATCATTGCGAGGACAATATCCCCTTAGCAAAAGCTTCTTATCATAGTCATCCAAGTATTAGGACATGAAGCACTGGTACACCATTAAAAATGTCCTAGGCCAGGCAAGCATCAAGGCCCCTTATACACGGAGCAGGCTCTGTTGGAGTCTGCCTGGGCAGCAGGGATTCTGTCCGCTGATCCCTGCTGAACATGTAGATGGCTGGTCCATACCAAAAAACAAAAAACAAAGAACAAATTTCTATGCTCAACTTACCCACCAGCCTGTGACCAACCAAACTGACCCGTACAACAGTATGGTAAAAGACAGGGGTTTAGTCGGACACATTTGCAAAAGCATGTGTAAGTCACAGAGCCCCAGCAATGCAACCTATTTTCTGTGGACCTAAACTCTAATTTCTGTGGGTCTCTAACATTGGAAACACATGCATTTAAATGGACAGGTGTAGGGAAGATGAACCCGGAGGGAGCCCACCCCTCCTTAAAAGGCACAGGGGCACACTGAACACCCAGCCCATAGCACTATGGCAGCAAAATTGTTAGTGCATCGCGTAGCTAATATAATTCATAGTACAAATAAGTGATTACTGCCCCCTCCTGTAACTGGTCACTGGAGCAAGAAACATTGGAAAGGCAGCGCATATTAAAAAAAAAAAAAAAAGAAAAAAAAAAAAAAAGAAATTTCGAAGCTCAACTTACCAACCACCCTGCGACCAACCAACTGAATTGACCTGTCCAACAGTATGCAGACACAAACACAGCCCGCTCTCCTCTATGGGTGGTCAGAGGTCAGAGGTCAGATGTCAATGGACCGCCTGTCCATTTATACCCGACTGCCATCTGATCCGATCTACCAGATGGATGGGGAACGGATGCCCATCCATCTGTTTTAAGTGGATCGGATGTTGACGAATGTGAACAGGCACATGTCCATAGACACCTGCCATTCCATAGAGGAGACTGGAGGGTCCAATTAGGTCCATCCGTAAAAACTGACAGGTGGGCTGTCTACCCTCGTAAAAGGGCCCTAACTGAGTGTGGCAGGGTTTAATATCAATAACAGTCACAAGGATCCCTTTCTCTCTCTGATCTGTACTCACAGTGTCCTCAAGGCTTGGATGTCTCGTTCTGAACTTCTGACTCCATCAGAAAGACTCCTCTGTAGGGATCTAAAAAGAGATCCTTAGTGGCACCCTTATTTGGCTCCCAAGGACCTTCCAGGGATTGGCTGGAGCTGCATAAATATTCTGGCTGCTAATCTGACTATCCCACCCACTATAATCTGGGAGACCCTGGATAACCAGGAAGCAGTTACACTTACAGCCTACAGAGCCAAGAGAAACCCAAAGCAATCACACACACAGCTCTGCTGATGACCGGAGAACTGAAAACTAAAATTGTCTAACCAAACCTACTAGCCTAACAAGGAGGGTGCTACACACACAAAGCTGCATTTTTTATAGCATATAGCTGGGGTAAATGCTAAACTCTAGGTCGGCATAAAAAGACAGATAATAAGGCAGCTTGGTATTCAATAAGAGAGTGGTATCAGGTATATTAGGTATACGTATTACCTAAAAAGTAGTAACTAATGTGTTTACCCTAAAGTGTATGTAAACTCAAATAATAAGAGTCGGTTCACATTAGCGCGACTTGTCAGGCGACTTGTCAGCCTGACAAGTCGCGCTCCCTCGCGGTCCATTGACCGCTACAGGACCTGTTCTAATAGGAGCGACACAAGTCGCTCCGACTTAGAAAAAGGGTCCTGTACTACTTCGGGGCGACCTCGGAGCGACTTGCATAGACTTCCATTATGTGAAGTCCCTGCAAGTCGCTTCCGAAGTCGTGGTGCATGGTAATGCACAAGTCGCCCCCGAAGTAGTAAGGAGTCGTGTCGCCCCAGTGTGAACCGGCTCTAAATGTATCTTATTTATTTTGCTTTTTGTCTGTTAAATATACCAGAGCAGCCCTAATCCTTCTCTTTTCGGGTCCTCTGCCAGTGCTCCTGGCTCTTCCCCTCCACAGAATGACCACCAGAGCAAGCTGCTTGGTATTCAATACGAGAGGGAGAAGTGGCACACTTACCTGTACTGTAGTGCTCATGTGCTAAGAATGAACATGCCACTAGGAGGAGAGAGCGGAGTGACTGAGAGATGAGCTCATTAGTTTGTTGCTTCTCATTTCATGGTCCAGTCACAGGTTGGAGGAGGATCAAGACCTGTAACTTTTAGTTAACTGCACAAATAAAAATCAGGTATATTACCTAAAAATGAGTAACTATTGTGTTTACCCTAAAGTGTATGTAAACTCAAACAATAAATGTTTCTTATTTTGCTTTTTGTCTGTTAAATATACCAGAGCAGCCCTGATCCTTCTCTTTTCGGGTCCTCCACCAGTGCTCCTGGCTCTTCCCCTCCGCAAAATGACCACCAGAGCAAGCTGCTTTCTTTGGAGGAACTCATACCGATACGGGCACACTCCTGAGCTGGGCTGTGTGTCCATAGACACACGGAGCGTGGCTCAACCCCCTCCCCCAGCTCCCTCCTCAGGCTTTAAATGACAGCCAATGGCTCCCACTGCATATAAGGAGTGTATAAGGAGAGGCTGGTGGGAGCTGCACTCAGAAGGTTTTTTTACTTTAATGCAGCAAATTCATTAAATGATAAGTTCACTTTTTAGAAAAAAATAATAAATGTATTAAATGTAATAATGTAAAAATGTTCATTTTTATTTTATTTTTTTGGAGCCCGTAAAGCATTGCACAAGTAATCAGCAGATCTGTCAATGTATCTGCATGCTTGTAAATACCGTACAGATAAGCAGAGACAATCTGACAGGAAGAGTTAATGAACTGCCTCAGTGCTCCACAGCGACGTGGTAGTTGATTGAGAACTACAAGCCGACAGCCACAAAGGATATCCAGGCTTGTAGTTCATTTAAACACAGAGCTGTGTGAATGAATGATGTGACCATGTGGGCAGAGCCCCGCATGGCCAGGCTGATTTTAAAAAGCGACACCTAGTGCGGGGAAATTCTCTGTTCTGCTGTCACAGGGGGAAGATCAGGAAGTGGCTGCAGCATTGGTAACACATTACATCTTCCATCCTAAAAATGTGTGAAACAAGTAACATGTTCCTAAAAGTGAACTTATCCTTTAAATTGGAACTTCACTCTCTCAATCAACATTGATTATTTTTAATTCCCATGCTGCTAGCATTAGTAAATAGTTAGGAAAGTATTTCATAATTACTTGTTTTAAACTTTTTTTTAACATTTCTTCAGTTACTTCCTGGTTTCCTGCCTAGGCAAATGATTTTGTACATCCCAGGAGTCTTCAGGAGGGGGAAGAGGAGGGGTTTTCTCAGCTAAGCACACTCTTCTGCATGCATACTTGAGCTAAGGGCAGGAATTAAATGCTACATTAATTATTTGCCCTTATTCATGATGGCCATTGCCAGCAATGCTAGGGGTGTTTTTCAAGGAGATTTCTCACCAAAATAAAGTATACAGACATAAATAGATAGGGAAGTTTACTTTGAATATTAAAACAAATAAATTAGCATTTTTGGTTGTGGTGCTGATGCAGTGAAGATCCACTTTAAGGTAAAAAAAAAAAAACCTTTAGCCTTGAAAACCACTTTAACCACTTCAGCTCTGGAAGGTTTTACCTCCTTAATGACAAGGCCATATTTTGCGATTCGGCACTGCGTTACATTAAGCAACAATTGCGCGGTTGTCTGACGCTGTACCTGAATACAATTGTTGTCCATTTTTCCCCACAAATAGAGCTTTCTTTTGGTGGTAAGATAAAGGGTTAATGTGTTATGGTGCTGCCATAAAACTGATGTTAATAACCTCACTACTGTGGTCCAGTTAATATGTTTAAAAAATAAATGTCCAATAAATGGGTAAATGTCTATGGTAAGTATACTATAATGGCCTATTCTTTGTATGCATATACATGTATACAGTGCTAAAGATGGTGCTATTAAACCCAAGGTTTCTAGTGCATACATGTGTTTACAGAATTGGCTGTTTAAAGTGCCTATGTGCTTTACAAAGTGCCCTTTCCGTGATCAGTGCTAAACGTGGAGGTGCGCGCCACTCCTGATGACGTTATTGTGATGAAACGTGTAGGGAGGAGCCAAGAGCGTCATTGCCTCACTGCCAGCTACCTCCGGTTATGGGCCGTGAAACGCACGGAACCCGTATATCCTATGTACGGAATACAGACCGCTGAATACTGCTGTTTTTTAAGTAAGTGTATCTGTTTACTTAAATAAATTGAATTAAACTGGTACACTATGGGCTATTGGTGTTGTCTTTCCATGCAAACGAGTAAAACCCGATAAACGCAGACCATGAGAGATAGACCCGGACACCACCACTTTGTTGAGAGGCTTGAGACCCCCTTGTGGGGATTGCTTTCTGGTGAGTGTGGGACCATCGGGGGAGCACCGCTTGTTCACTGCAAGCACAGAAAATGTTTTGAAGAACTGTGAAGAGCACCTGTCACTTTATTTATTTATACTTACCGTTATTGTTTATTTGGGACTGGTTGTTCACTGTGAGCACAGAATACATTTTTTGAAGCACTGTGAAGAGCACTTGTCACTTTTGTTTGAAGATATAGATGGACTACTAACACTACCTATATTTATATATTTATATATATCTATATATATATATATATATATATATTTATATATTAATATTTTTTCATCTATTTATTATGATTGCTTATTTTATTGGGAACTGTTTATTCAGAGAGCTTCCAGGAAGTCTCTAATGATTTGTGAGATTTCCAATCACTGGTATAATATTTAAAAGTACCCAGTCACTTTATATAGATTAATATATATTGTTTATAAAGTACTTATGCACGTTTAGCACTGATCATGGTAAGGGCACTTTGTAAAGCACGTAGGCACTTCAAACAGCAAACACATTTATGCACTAGGAACCTTTGGGTTTAGCACTGTACACATGTACAGTATATGCATACAAAGAATAGGCCATTATATTATACTTACCATAGACATTTACCCATTTATTGGACATTTATTTTTAAGAATATTAACTGGACCACAGTAGTGGGGTATTAACCATCAGTTTTAGAGCAGTGCCATAACCCTTTAACCCTTTATCTTACTACTATACTTCCTTTTGGGGGAGGAAGACGGGTGGGCAGCAGCTTCATTTTATTATACCTTTTGCGCGGGATTAACCACTTAAGCCCCGGAGGATTTTCCTGCTAAACGACCAGGGGGTATTTTGCGATTCGGCACTGCGTGACTTTAACAGACAATTGCGCGGTCGTGCGACGCTGTATCTAAACGAATTTGGCGTCCTTTTTTTCCCACAAACAGAGCTTTCTTTTGGTGGTATTTGATCACCCGTGCGATTTTTACTTTTTGCGCTATAAACAAAAAAAGAGCGTACATTTTGCAAAAATAACAATATTTTTCACATTTTTTTATATGAAATTCCCCAAAAAAAAATGTAAAAATCAAAATTTTTTAAAATTTTTGGCCAATTTGTTTTATGCTACCTATGTTTGGTAAAAAAAATCGCAAAAAGCGTATTTTGATTGGTTTGCGCAAAAGTTATCGCGTTTACTAACAAAGGGAAAGATTTCTGTAATTTTTGGTGTTTTTTTTTAATGTGTAATGGCGGCGATCTGCGATTTTTTTTGCGGTACTGCGACATTGGGGCGGACAGATAGGACCCTTGACTGACATTTTTGACACTTTTGGGGTTACCAGTGACATTTCTACAGTAATCAGTGCTATATATATGCACTGTTACTGTAAAAATACACTGGTAGTGAAGGGGTTAACTTTATTTGGGAGGGAGGGGCTGTGTGTGTCCCTAGGGGCGTGCTTTCTACTGTGATTGGCTGTGGCTTGAGCTGTTAGGACACTGATCAACGGATCTACATAGTAGATCCATGTGATCAGTGTTTTTACAGCGAGGAGAATGACAGGTGGCTTGTTTACACAAGCTGCCTGACATTCTCCCTCTCCCCCGCCGATCGCCGAGTGACCGGCGGACATCGGGTCCGCTGGTCACATGCGCGGGGGGTCCGTGACCGCGCGGGAGCGCGCCTCCGCGGGCGCGCGCTCGCTCCCCAGAGCCTCACAGGCGAGCGACGTAGACCTACGTCACTCTGCCTGTGAGGGGCTGACTGCCGCAGTAAATATACTGTGAGCAGTCGGCAAGCGGTTAAACTAAATGAATCATTTTTTTTGGTGGTATTTGATCACCTCTGCGGTTTTTAGATTTTGCGCTATAAACTTAAAAAAGAGTGACAATTTTGAAAAAAACACAATATTTTTTTACTTTCTGCAATAAAACATTCCCAATATGATTATGCGCAGCCGAGCCGCCCTGCCGCAGTAAATCTGCGTGGGGCAGTCGGCAAGTGGTTAATACAGTATATCTTTTCAACAAATAAAAAAAAATAGCCATTGATTCAGCCAGAAATCTTGTGAGCTCAAAACTTCCTTTGCTTTCTGCCTCTGAACTGGTATCAGTTAGCATTGTTGCTGCTATCTCCATGGACTACAAAACACCTTGCTGTTTTGAAGAAGAGGGGGGTGGTATGGAGTCCTAACATACTCCCTTTCCTAGAGTGACATCGCTGTTCATTATGGTTGTCTTCTCAGGATAGGAAGTGAATAAGTGGCAGGCTTAGCAAGGTAAAAAAAAGAAAACGAATGCAGCCACCACATGGTAAGCTGCAACACTATCAATTTTTGTTCTTGGGTTTAGAAATGCTTTAACTATATACATTTTATACAACTTTTATGTATCTCTTTAGGAAGATGAATTGTCAGTTCTTATGCATGTTCTGGGCTCCTCAGTATAGTAGCTACAACACTTAATAGCAAAAAATAAACAAAAAGGGATACTTGCCCTGGGGCAATACATTTTATGTGGCCATCATTTCATAATAAAAAGATATTGAATGTTAATTGTTATTATGATTTTTAATTTTATGATTAATTATGATTTAAGTTTCTTTTGTAACTGCGTCTATTTTTTTAGTTTATTGTTTGTACATCTGATTAGTCCTGCCGTCTGCATTTCTTCTGTCAGCTTACTATGTCTAAAAGTTTTATTGCCCTGTCGCAGTTGTGTTGACCTTTCTGTCCAGGTGCTTTTACTAAAATGCTCAACACAAAGCTTTGTTGCTTCTGCTGTTGCATATTTTAGATATTCCCGAAGCCACTTCCCTCCATCAAAATATCCACACCCAGCCAAAGAATCCTTCAAATATTTCTTGCTACGTGTAAAGGTACTTGTCCAAAAAGGTAAATCTGATTTGTATAGGAAGACTTTCCTTACCTAAAGGGCTGCATCTACCAGCAGGGGCGGCTAAAGCCATTTTTTTTCTAGTTGCTGTTCTAATGCTAGGGGGAATATTGGAGAAGCTGAGTTCCCAATCCTGAAAATCAGACACCCCATATACTGTATATAATATCGCAGAATATATATTATAGAAATGCTTAGTCGAAAAATGAATAGTACATATACTGAAGAGACAAGAAGAATTTATATTATGTAATATCATCATAGAATCCATGATCCTCAATGTCAGAGTTGCCAACCTCCCCAGTAATTTTTCACTATCAAAATGTACACTATTTACTGCCACACAATCTAATAACTCATGCTTTATTTGTTGTCGCCACTAGGGCCATCTTTAACCACTTAAGCCCCGGAAGATTTTACCCCCTTCCTGACCAGGCCCTATTTTGCGATTCGGCACTGCGTGACTTTAACCTCCCTGGCGGTATGATTCTTTTGGATTTTAGGTGCTGAAAGCGGTACCATTATTTTGCATGTAATTCTTGTGAATGAGCAGCCCAAACCAACTGTATACATTTATTATATATATTATATATATATATATATATATATATATATGTATGTATACATATATTATGTATACATATATTATATATATATACGTATATATATATATATATATATATATATATATGTATATGTGTATATATATACGTATATATATACTGTATATATATATATATATATGTATATATATATATATATACATATATTTACATAAAAAGTACAGTAAAACTGCAGGAAAGGGCACTGGGGGGCAATGTAATGTGATTTTATTTTGAACGGTATCAGTGTGTTTGGTGCATTTTACATTTGAATTTGCCGCCGGGTCCACCCCCCGGCGGACGTCACGTCGCCGGAGACGGAAGCCGGGGCTCGCAGACGATCGGGAGGAAGCTCCGCCGCCGCACACCGCTCGCAGTCTTCGCTGGATCCCGGAGAAAAGGTAAGTAAAACCTCCTCCAGCATCCAGCGATCTTCTTAGCGCTACCCCGAGTGTGACTCGGGGTTACCGCTTTTGGCACTAAAATCTTACCCCGAGTCACACTCGGGAATACCGCTAGGAAGGTTAACGGACAATTGTGCGGTCGTGCGATGCTGTACCCAAATTAAATTGACGTCCTTTTTTTCCCACAAACAGAGCTTTCTTTTGGTGGTATTTGATCACCTGTGCGATGTTTACTTTTTGCGCTATAAACAAAAAAAGAGCGACAATTTTGAAAAAATAACAATATTTTTCAAATTTTTTTATATGAAATTCCCCCCCCCCAAAAAAAATTTAAAAATCAAAATTTTTTAACATTTTAGGCCAATTTGTTTTCTGCTATATATGTTTGGTAAAAAAAATCGCAATAATCGTATTTTGATTGGTTTGTGCAAACGTTATTGCGTTTACTAACAAAGGGAAAGATTTTTGTCATTTTTATTGTTTTTTGTTTTTAACGAGTAATGGCGGTGATCTGCGATTTTCTTGCGGGACTGCGACATTGCGGCAGACAGATCGGACCCTTAACTGACATTTTTGACACTTTTGGGGGTACCAGTGACATTACTACAGTAATCAGTGCTATACATATGCACTGTTACTGTAAAAATGACACTGGCAGGGAAGAGGTTAACTTTATTTTGTGATGCAGGGGTTAATTGTGTCCCTAGGGGCGTGCTTCTAACTGTAAAGGGGTGTGGCTAGTGATGTAACCACAGAGACATACGATCCTACATAACAGGATCGTATGATCTCTGTTCTTACATCAGGGAGAATGACAGGCGGCTTTGTTTACATTAGCTGCCTGCCTTTCTCCCTCTCCACTGGGAGATTGTGAGTGACCGGCGGACATCGGGTCCGCCGGTCACACGCGCGGACATGTTAGGGAACGAGCGGGGGCAGGAGCGCGCCTCCGGCAGTGCACGCTCGCCCCCTAGAGGCTCTCAGGCTAGCGACGTAGTGCTACGTCACTTTGCCTGTACGGGGCTAACTGCCGCAGTAAATATACTGTGGGCGGTGGGCAAGTGGTTAAGGCAGGAGAAAAGGGGCAGCTGCCCCAGGCCCAGTCATTGTTGTGGGGCCCAAAGCAGCTACCCCTTGAGCCCAAGCTGCCTGAAAAACAGTTGATAAATACATTTGAGTGAATCCAGGAAAAGTTTTGCCCAGGGTCTAATCAATATTAAAGATGGCCCTGAACTTGCCTAACCATTCAGATGTATACATTTTTGACACAATATATGATTGCTCATGATTTTGTGTATAAGGTTATTTGCCCAGCCCAGTGAGGTGTTGTTGAGTGGTGAAACTTTAGACACTGATAGCATATGGGTAACTGGATTGTTGTGAAAAGACCTTCTACTAATTGCAGATTTAGTGCAGCAAAAAAAAAAAAACCTCTCCACTGTAGTGGTACTTTTCTTTACAATATAAAATTCAGCTTGTGCTTGATTTAAACATTACAGTCACTGGCATGCAACCGAGAACAGGAATGTCATCTCTATAGCTGGCCATGCACTGATTGAAGTTTGGTAGTTTTAGCAAGGACCATCCAAATTTTGATCAGTGTGTGGTCGCCCTTGCTCCACAGAAGTCGATCACTTGAGCAACTTCTGCTGGAGGGACACGTTGGAAACCTTTTGTCAATCAGCGGCTGCAGTTACTGATCAGTGTACCCTGACAGCTGCAGGTCCTGCTGTCAGAATACAATGTCCCAGTGGGGGGACTCTTTCACCTACCAGGTAAGTATGCATCGGGAGCTTCCTGGTGCCCACCGGTTAGTGTGCTGAGTGCACACAGTGCCCCCACTTTGTTTGTGTAGATAGGGGAATCTGTCTATCAATGGTCAGCTTAAAAGATATATAAATAAACTGCGCTAACTAATAAAATAAAGCAGCTAGCACACTCAACTGACATGTGTTGAAAACCAGAATAAATACAAATAACGTGCAGTGCTATGAAAAAAATATACTCAATAAAGATGTATATTAAATCCAATACAGTAATTAATGTGAATAAGATATCTAAAAAATCCCAAGTGAGAAAACGTGATGTTATAATTCCAGGGTGATGTGTGCGATCCACAGAGGACATCAGATCCCAACACTGGTCAGCTTAAGATAACCGACCTGTTCCAGAGTAGGTGGTGTAAGTGCTTCATTTGCAAAGAACTTCGGGTGGATTCCCTCAGGCAGTCAGATCCTGTATGAAGCATCAGGATAATGGAGTAGCCCTTGAAGCAGAAGCAGTACCAATAGTTATAGTGGCAAGAAACATCACCTTTATCCACACTTAACCTCTTCCTGCCAGCTGCATGCATATAGACGGTCTCTCAGTGGGTGGGCTTTAAAGTCGAGAGGCCGCATATATACGTGCCTGCATGCACCTGACACAGTAACCAGTGGGTACCAGAAAGTTCCAGATACATACTTGCCCGTCTCTGCCTCCCAGCATTTAGAACTAAGGGCTGGGAGGCGGCATCAGGAAGAGGTTAAGAAGATAACCACCAGGGCAGTTTTATTTTAAAGTATTCTATTGTGCTGTGTTGTACCACATCCATGGAAGTTGCAGTACCTGTTCTGTGTATGTGCAGCTCTGTATTGCAGTTCAGATGAATCTCCTATTGTACCTTTTATTCAGCCTGAGTGTGTGCCTTATGAGAGGCAGATTTCACAGCCTTTATGGTGCCACTACTCCCCTAAATAAGGG
Source organism: Pelophylax lessonae (assembly GCF_965119305.1). Classification (NCBI taxonomy): domain Eukaryota; kingdom Metazoa; phylum Chordata; class Amphibia; order Anura; family Ranidae; genus Pelophylax; species Pelophylax lessonae. The sequence goes on from NC_138772.1 coordinate 104,633,834, forward strand.
TTTTGCTTTCTGGCATAATTGTACTAGCCTTTGCTAGAGTTAAATCCTGTACCAAAATAAGTTTCTTTCTAGTAAGTTTGTTTTTCTATTGTGAAAGGAAGAAGGGATGGTGGCGCTGCCTATAAATAAAAAACTAAATATGAAGGGTGATCCTAGTATTATATCATCAATAGCCAAAGGTATAAAGTGACTTAGTGCTTATAAACGTGTATCCAAAATAATAAATATCTAGAGATCACCAGATATAAATACAATTACTAGCATCAAATAGTGTAGATATCAAAGTGCAGTATTTTTAAGGTGCTCCTAAAAAGTGACTGGTGCATAGATTAGTGATACATGTGATGAATATCAAACCATAAGCAGTAAACAACAAAGAGCACAAAACAATTATTTTAAATTTCATGCAATTATAAAGTGCTTCAAAAAAGTGCTGTGGTGTTAGGAAAAACCCCAGTTTACCATGTAATATGGTGTGGGGGTGATATAAAGTGCCAACAGCAGACGATGTTCAGTATGCACAGCAGAAAAGTCCAGTATGGATAAACAGTCTGTATGTCACATGCAGTGACCACAAGCAAGTGAATATTCACAAATTAATGTAGGTGACAACACTCTGGTGAATATTTATGAGTGACCCCGTGGTGGGTGGTAAGGTGCTGGGTGATCCCTCTGGTAGAAAGGCACACTTACCAGAGACACCCACCCCACACAGGGGTACATAGCGGGTGTATAAAGTAATCCAGCGACCCAGCGATATCCTCTTATGCCTGGATAGAAACGTCCTACCGGAAACCTGGATGGTCCTAATGTAAGGTATTCCCTCTAATGGTTCCCAATGTGCTCCTAGTGGCAGATGTATTCCAAGGTACCCACCGGTTTCACTCCAGATTGTATGCCAGAAAGTAATAAACAGGGGACATAGTGTAGTACCGTAAGGTAATTTATTTTACATACAGTATAGAAAGGTACTCACATTTAAACAGAGAAAAACCATCATATAGGTGGATCGGAGAGCTATGCGGTCCAAGCCTCGATCTCGTGTGGAAAAACCGGAAGTGACGTGAGCACGCTGTACGCGTTTCGTAGTAAATACGTCATCAGCATGTCCCCTGTTTATTACTTTCTGGCATACAATCTGGAGTGAAACCGGTGGGTACCTTGGAATACATCTGCCACTAGGAGCACATTGGGAACCATTAGAGGGAATACCTTACATTAGGACCATCCAGGTTTCCGGTAGGACGTTCCTATCCAGGCATAAGAGGATATCGCTGGGTCGCTGGATTACTTTATACACCCGCTATGTACCCCTGTGTGGGGTGGGTGTCTCTGGTAAGTGTGCCTTTCTACCAGAGGGATCACCCAGCACCTTACCACCCACCACGGGGTCACTCATAAATATTCACCAGAGTGTTGTCACCTACATTAATTTGTGAATATTCACTTGCTTGTGGTCACTGCATGTGACATACAGACTGTTTATCCATACTGGACTTTTCTGCTGTGCATACTGAACATCGTCTGCTGTTGGCACTTTATATCACCCCCACACCATATTACATGGTAGACTGGGGTTTTTCCTAACACCACAGCACTTTTTTGAAGCACTTTATAATTGCATGAAATTTAAAATAATTGTTTTGTGCTCTTTGTTGTTTACTGCTTATGGTTTGATATTCATCACATGTATCACTAATCTATGCACCAGTCACTTTATAGGAGCACCTTAAAAATACTGCACTTTGATATCTACACTATTTGATGCTAGTAATTGTATTTATATCTGGTGATCTCTAGATATTTATTATTTTGGATACACGTTTATAAGCACTAAGTCACTTTATACCTTTGGCTATTGATGATATAATACTAGGATCACCCTTCATATTTAGTTTTTTATTTATAGGCAGCGCCACCATCCCTTCTTCCTTTCACATTCATGGTATAGTCTCCGGACTATCACTCAGGGAGGCTGCAGCCTACTTATATATCACATATAATATATAATTTATACCATTTATATAATTTATATACACTGAGAGTTCACATATTTATCCTCATCTTAAAATAGACCTTAGCGCGGAAGTTTTATATCTTTTGTTTTTCTATTGGTTGGTGTTTTAATATTTTTCTCGTATAGGTTTATCTGTTGGAGCACCAAACAAACAGGTAACAACCAATGATCTCAAAGCAACTATAAATTGTACTCTTGATTTTCTGTTATGCAGTCCACATTGCCAGAGTTTATATAATTTACAACCACATACTGTAGGCACAAACAAGCTTTTTAATATTGTGATACCTGTAGTTGTATTATAAATATCATCTGCTACTGGTACATTGTAGAAAATACACCATCCTTATGCTACCAGCGAGTGGATAAGTAAAGAACACTTTCTAGCGGCAGGTAAGTCCTCCTGATTAACAGCAAGTACATAGCTCCCAACTGTCCCTGATTTGGAGAGACAGTCACCTATTTGGAACCAAATCCCTTCATCCTTATTTTCTCATCAGTTGTCCCTCTTTTTGGTCTGATGTAAAGACCTTTATAAAAAAATTTATTATTTAGCTACCAAAAGTGTTATACTGCACTAAACTTTACATCCAACCACTACAATATTGAATTTGTTAGTTTGAAAAGCCAATATAAAAAAAAGTAGTGGAGAAATACAAAATCAGTTGTGGACTTAAGCAATCTTTTATCAATTCTTCGTGGACCATGACAAGGTTGTGTCCCTTGCCCTCATGCTTCTACTGAAATGTATCAGTCTTTCTCATCACAGACAGTTGGGAGATATGTAAATTAAAAAAAAAATAAGACATTGCAGAAAATGTGCAGGCTGCAATAGAAATAGAAAAGAAATTCTTGTTGCTAGTCTTGTTGTGTCCTGTAGTCTTAGAAGCCGATTAGTTATAGAGAGCTCCATTAACGTTTTCTGGTATCCATAATACAGGTGCAGGCTTCTAACTATATTTTATAGAAAGTATTATGCATGTAAGAACTGTAAATAGTGACATCTACAGGCCAGAGGTATGAACATCACAGTGCCCTTGTCCAAATTAATTGTCAGTGAGTCAAACAGCTGCAAATACTCTTTTAGTTTTGACTTACTTACTGTAATAATTTGCATCCTTTAAAAGAGAAACACAATTTGGATTGTTAAAGCATACCTCCCAACTTTTTAAAATGGGTACGAGGGATACCTATTAGCAAAAGTATTTAGGCATAGGGTATTTAGGCCAGGGTTGGTTCACATGGCAGTGATATGGTTTGTTGAGGCAGCATGGAAATAATCAGCACAGAAAATAAAAAAAGGGGGAATGGAAGTCTGTTAGAAACATGAGCTAATAGCTTAGGGAAGTGTGATAGCATCTAAAGCATTCTCAGATGCATAGGCCAGGTTGGGAGGGACATTGGGGACAATGAAAACTGGTTTCTTTCCTAACTCCTCTTTTGCTGCACACCGGCCTTTTTTGTTTGGCAACTTCTTCCGATTTCTGATGGCGGGATTTTGTCAGCGAAATGGCGCTCAAGCAGTCTGCTGACACAATCGGAGCGAATGCTTCATGGGGGATGGGGAGGGGATCCTTGCTGGTAGATCAGGGCAGTAACAAATTCTTCAATATATTTGAGGAAGGTGTTGGGATTTTCGGTTGTCTTTTAATAGATGACGAATGCGTTATACATGGCCAAATGGAAAAAGTAAATGTCAAATTTTTATACTAGAAAAGGGACTTTCATGTTGATAGATAGGGCTGCAGCATTTGATCATTTAAATCCATCCCCCATGAACTTATTGTAGTCGTGGATACACCTAGGCTTTGGAACGGGACCACGTCTTCTGTGAAGTTCCACCAAGGTTTCATCATGGATGGCGGACATGACATACACATCTTTGCTATCCCTGCACTTCACGGCCAACCCTTCGTAGCCTTGTGGTGACTAGACGCTGTGGGAAGCCCTTCCTGTTTTTTCTTGCTGTAACGCAGGCCAAATGGCGGAAAAGGGGAAAACTCGTACAATAATTGCCAAATGGCGGAAAAGGGGAAAACTCGTACATTAATTGCCCAAGTAAATGTGATTCCCATCTTGGAACAGTGGGAATTTTACCACTTATTCCCATGTACGTTGGGCACTCAGGGGGCTGGAGCTGGGAGTCTCTGCCTTCATACACATGGAAGGCATGCACATATCCAGGGGTACTTTCAGAGAGCTTTTTAAGCTTCAATCCGTAACTGGCCCTCTTACTGGGATCGTATTGCTTGAATGCCAGCCGGCCTGTGAAATAGACCAGAGATTCGTCCACAGAGATGTTCTGGTCAGGGACATAATGATTGGCAAATCTCTTAGAAAAAAAAATCAATTAGGGGCAAACTTTATATAGTTTGTCAAAGTTGGGATGATCTCAGGGAGGGCACTGCGAGTTATCGCTAAAATGCAAGAAGTGCATTATCATGTCATAGCGGAACCTGGACATGACAGCTGAAAAAAATGGCATGTGGTGGATGGGGTTGGTAGACCAATATGCATGTAATTCGTTTTTTTTGTAAGCCCCATGTTGATCGTAAGGCCCAAAAACAATCTAAACTCCTCCACTGTTAGGCGTCTTCATTCGAAAGGACAGGCATAGCAGGAGTTGGGGTTGTTCTCTACTGTCGGTCAAAAAGATTAGTTTGGTCCACGATACCTTGAAGTAACTCATCAGGGAAAACTAAATTTAAAAAATCTATTTCAGAAAAATTTTCAGTGTTGGCCAGCATACCTGGCTGTGCTGTGAAAGGGGGGATTGTAGCTGACCCTGAGCTAGATTGCAGCCACAATGGGTTCGCCAAGGCATCCCGAAGATGGGTTTGGGCCCTAATTCTTTGGGTCTGGCATGAAATTCCAGTGCTTGTTCTGGGCCTTTCTTCCTGGGGTCTAGCGCTGTTGGCATTTGCCGACTGGCATGTTTGGTACTGCTGGTGGCTGCCTGGTCAGAGAGTAGTGAAAACTTTTTTGGACATAGTGGCTGGATGACCGGTGACACTGATGGGCTGCACGACAGGTAGTGATGGGCTGCAGGATAAGTACTGCTGGGTTGCATGTCAGGTGCTAATGGGCTGTGGACAGGTACTCTTATGGGCTGGTGACAGGTACTCTGATTGACTGGTGACAGGTACTCTGGCCTGTGACAGGTACTCAGGTACTCTGATGAGCTGGTGACAGGTACTCGGGTACTCTGATGAGCTTGTGACAGGTACTCTGATTGGCTGGTGACAGGTACTCTGGTACTCTGATTGGCTGGTGACAGGTACTCTGGCACTCTGATTGGCTGGTGACAGGTACTCAGGTACTCTGATTGGCTGATGACAGGTACTCTGATGGGCTGGTGACAGGTACTTGGGTACTGATGAGCTGGAGACAGATACTCTGATTGGCTGGTGACAGGTACTCTGGCCTGTGACAGGTACTCAGGTACTCTGATGAGCTGGTGACAGGTACTCGGGTACTCGGATGAGCTCATGACAGGTACTCTGATTGGCTGGTGACAGGTACTCGGGTACTCTGATTGGCTGGTGACAGGTACTCAGGTACTCTGATTGGCTGATGACAGGTACTCTGATGGGCTGGTAACAGGTACTTTGATGAGCTGATGACAGGTTTGTTTATGGGGCAATCTGGGCACAGTAGTACACACTGTAAAATGGTAACTCACTGTTCTGTGATCTCCTCCTCACACTGGATCGGTGTGTGAGTAGGAGAACCCGGTAACAGCCAGTTCCCCTGGGTTGTTTACATTTATGATTGGACACAGCCAGTCACGTGGTAAAGAGCCAATTTCATTGGCTCTTTACCCTGATCGGATGGGACAAGCCCCCGCCCCCGATCGCCGCACCCACGAGGCGTGCATAAGCAGCGTGAACATTGTCCCGAAAAAGGCCTCGTGAGCGACCGGCTGTGATTGGATACAGCTGGTCACGTGGTAAAGAGCCATTTTCATTGGCTCTTTACCCTGATCAGGGATGGGCTGTGTCCGAGCGACACGGCTTATCTCTAAACGCCATGCTGTGCTCCCCCGGGGTGTGCACTAGCGGCGAGAACAGGTTGATCTTATATGATGTCCGTCCAGAGGGAGGAGGCATTCCTGCCAGTGTAATTTCCCTATATGCCAGTTTTATTATTTTATTTACAACTATACAGATCAGACCAAAATGAGGGACAAATGAGGAGGACAGAGGGACAGAGGGACTTTGTTCCAAATAAGAGACAGTCCCTCAAAATTAGGGACAGTCCTTCAAAATAAGGGACAGTTGGGAGCTATGTTAAAGGTTAACTCTACCATCGCTCAAATGTATAAAACAGAATTTCTACATAAACATATTTCCAATTTTGTCTGCAGCCAGCTTTCATTTTCAAAACCTGCCATAAACTAGCAAACCTGGCTACCCTATAAGTGGCTTTCTGTACACTTTTTTTGGCGTGGCGAATTTTCCCCAGAAATTGAATTTCCTGGTTTTATGATTGGCTCACTGTAATTCTTCTTATTTTTGCTCTTCTTACAGTGCTGGTATTGATCATGTGATTACAGCAGGAAGTCCCTCCCACTCATTACTCAAGGAGTGACTAATGGGAGTGTGGGAACTTTAGTACAAATGGCAGCAAATAGGACTCTGCAATGTAATTTCCTGAAATCCTTGAAATGAACAAAACTGACTGTGAGGAATGTTTTCTCAGCAAACGGGGAATTACACCAAACGTTACTCACTGAGTTAAGAAATACTTTAGACGGGATTGCAAGGTTTGTTTTGCCTGTGAGTAAATTGTTTTATTATGTGTTTGTTTGCAGGCTGATCTGGATGTCTTACAAAATTGCAGGTGCAAAGTCACTTTGTGACTCAGTTATGTTGGAATGATTAAACTGGACAGTTATAGCATCATGGTTTCAAAATAAATGCTGCTTTGATCATGGCAACTATAGGCTGAGGACAATTAACTTGTGTTCTTCATTTCTTAAATAGCTAGAATTCAGACTAAGCTAATATATCACAAATCTAGTACATACTTATGTATAAAACATGTTGGGCCTTTGTGCTACCTAACAAAATAATACTGACAATATCGGATAATGGGGTTCATTTACTAAAATCTGGCGCAGCTCTGCATAGGAACCAATCAGCTTCCAGGTTTTTGTTTTTTTTGTCAAAGCATAAAGTGGTTCTAAAGGCAGAAGGATTTATATCTTAATGCATTCTATGCATTAAAATAAAATCTTGTGTGTGCAGCAGCCCCCCTAATACTTATCTGAGCCCTTCTTTATCCAGCGATGTCGCACAAGAGGCTCAGCTGTCCAGGACTCTTCCTCCTCATTGACTGAGACGGCAGCGGGCGCCATTGGCTACCGCTGCTGTCAATCAAAGTCAATGAGCCAATGAAGAGAGAGAGGGGGCGTGTCTGAATGGACACACAGAGCAGTGGCTTGCCTCGGCAAGCTGCTTGCTGTGGGGGCACTTGGCAGGAGGGAGGGACCAGAAGCACTGGTGAGGGACCCGAGAAGAGGAGGATCTGGGCTGCTCTGTACAAAACCACTGTACAGAGCACCAAAGTATAACATGTTTGTTATTTTTATATATAGTATAAATTTATTCAAAAATATTTTGCATACAGAATAACCATACACAAATTGTACTTACATACCTACACCAACATAAAAAACATAGAAGTAAAACAATAAACTGTGCTTTTAAGGAGCACCTGAAGATACTACTGCATATAATATACAATATGTAAACACCCCATGGAGAACATATTACATGTGTTATATAGGCCAATACTGGTACATAAGTGAACCAGTACAGATTCATAACTGCACAGAAGATATATGGCACCCCCAATACCAATAGAAGTTATGATCAATATTATATTGGTCTTTAGCATTATGGTACAATTCCAAAGGAGACACTACAAGCACAAAAAGCAAAAAAAAAAAAACACAAAAAAAAAAAAACAAAATCCCCTTTACAAACACAGAGAAAAAGAATATAACACCAAAAAAAAGTAAAGCAGCCAGGAATGGACACATATTCAAAGCTAAGATTTGGGTCCTATAATATTTGTTATCTTTAAACAAAAAAAAAAAGACTTTAGTATCACTTTATATGAACAAGCTGAAATTAGAAACTGATTGGCTACCATGCACATCTGCACCAAATGTTGCACTCTCCAGTTTTAGTAAATCAACCCCAATGTGTGTTGGAAAGCAAGCAATGTGTAACGCTCTTGCGTTTTTTGTTAGTGAATGGATTTGCAGCTGCAGAATTATTACACTCAGTAGTCATGTAGAGATGTGTTGAACAAACATATCCAACTCTCAGGACTCATCACCGTGCACAGCCTGTTTTATGCAAATATACATACACTCAATATGATGTTCCTGGAGTGATAGGATGTATATGATAGTATAGAGGTGAGAGACAGGCGTTAGAAATGGTGAGCACTCAGTAGTAATATTCAGGAGAGTGGTAGGTGATGATAGGTAGTATGCAGATAGGTTTAGCAATCATGTATAGTAACAGGTGGTAGGGGACAGCAGATGAAGTATACAAGAGAGAGTAACCTAGTGCAATGATGTAGATCATGGTAGACTCCAGAGCTAGCAATCTATGAAGTTATGCAGATGATAGGAATAGTGCTTACATAGTAACAGTCCTTAGTATGCAGAGGTAGATAGTGTAAGTTAGTTAGGAAGAAATCCCCTGTGGGGTACTTATCACAAGTTGGGTTAGTAGTAGCAAGGTCCAGAATCAAAAGAGAGTGGCGGTAGCGAGATACGGGATCGGTAGCGAGGTTCCGGTTTTGTTCAGGCAAAGGAATAGCTAGAAGCTCCGGCAGCATAGGACAAGACTGGTCAAGCATGCGGTTTGAACGAGCAATGAGTGAGAGAAGACCGGCGATTGAAATAGCCGCTCATAGCGGCGCTCGGCGATGATGTCATCGTTCTTAAAGGTGTATGCGTTCCACCTAGTTAGCAAGGTGGGACGCAATATTAAGGTAGAAATGGGAAATAAGGGTACCAAAGGTACCAGAATCTTACACAATGAAAGGTACTCTTATATGAGCTTAGTGTATTTAGATTGTTAAATGGGGAGCCGTGATTGGTTGCAGCAAACTGCTGATATGATTTATGAAGCCTACTGAATTTTAAAACTGTAAACATACTCATGTATGTTTTCTAATTAGTTGTAATGAACAATTTAAATGGAAGACAATGCCTAGACTTCTATGTGATCATAGGAACTGTTATAGCAGAGTTTTCAACAGTTCTTCTCACTAATTGTAACTGGAATGCTAACCATACCAATACTTATGCATTCTTAAAAAGTGGGACAGACTTCTAACTCATGTACGTTTCCCTTTTTTTCTCTTTGTCTTAGTCCCTAATGGGAAGCAAGAGCATGCTGCTGCTACAAAGCCCTAGTAGATAAAAGGGTCCCAGTCCTTGTTTGAGAACGATTCATCACGTTTCTGAGAGGACTGAGAAGTTTAGATTTTTCTGCACATTGACCACATCTATAATGTCTTTTTCACCTCACTTTTTTGTGTGGTTGCTGAGACTGGAAGTAAGTTGAAATTTCCCCAACATAGGCACAGGCAACAAAAAAAGCTGACAAAAATTCTACCCCTTCCCTACTCTACTCCAAACTAAAGAAAGTTTTTATAAAGTTCACTTTCAACTAAGAGACAGCAATTAAAAAATGCTTAACTTTAGGCTTAACAAAGCTTTTTAGTAAAGCCTAACCTTCTGTGGTCATGTTGGTCAACATATAGATTTTTTTGCCAGCATTACTACTTTATCTGCAAATTCTAGACAGGTGATCATCGTGTCAAAAAATAATAATGACCCTACCCATCTCTTATGTGGGTTTGATTTATTTATGTATGCAAGGAGACTGTGGATGAGGCATACTTCACCCTGTATGTGCACAGAAGTACCTCTCCTCTCCTTCCAAGTGCACGCTCATAAATGCCCAGAGCCAGGCGGGGTCATGTTTACGTAAAAGTCATCATAATGGTGGTACCTCAACTTAGAGATGAGGTGTACACAGTGTGCAGTAGTAACAGTTTCTCTGTGAGCATTCCGTCCCATGTCACTACACAGCTTTGCTCAATGTATGTTACATTTAGATGGGACACTGCTGAGTCTATGCCCTCTCTATCAGTCCAGCGCACCTTTGTCACCCTACTCACAGTGAAAGAATAGGGTCCCACCGTGCACTAGCATGAACCCCATGCATGCACATATGTCACTCCTTCAGCTCTCCCATACCATGTGGCTTACATGGGATACATTGGTTCTCCGTACCGTTGGTTGCTTTTAGGGATCTGACTGCTAGGGAAGGAGCCAGAACACTGAGCTCCTCATTACCAGAAGTCACCTATGCCAGGTACCATACTTTATGACCAGCTGCTATACATTCCCACCAGTTCTTGGTTACACATGGCAAATACTCTCTTTCTCCAACTCTTCTGCCAACTTAACCCTTTGAAGTGGCTTTATTCCTGTACCCTGTTTGTGCTTTACAGACCCTGTTATTCTGATATGCCATGTACCACCATATACCCCTTGAATAACTTCAGACCAGGCTCAAGAACAGTTAATGAAACTATACTTAAAATGCTTCAGAAACATTACAGTAATAGGTGCATCTCAGTCCAACTCCTAACTATTATGTGGCTGCCCAGGTGCCTGTTAAGGTGTGAATCCATTTAGGTAGTGTCCATAACTGGTGAGTTCCCTTTGGGGTGGAAGGTGAAGGCTACATTTCTGCAGCTGACACAGACCCTCCAACTCCTATGTGGTCCCAAACAGAAGCCCTCCAAGCTCTCTTGAGCCCAGCCTTTTCCCTATATATATATGAACTCGGGAAAGAAAAAGCCTAGGAAACTGGTGATCAGAACTTAACCATTCTACTTATGTGTCAATTAAAACAATAAATCTTAGAGCAGATCTCCAGACTTGTCCCAACTTTATCCTCCATCATACCCTCTAGAGTGCCAATCTGTGGCCTCCCTTCTACTGGGCCTTCAGCCTTCTGCCACAATGTCTTCCATCCCCCATAGTGCTCCCCAACCTCCAATAGTTGACCACAGTGCCTCTTTCACCTCCCACAGTGCTCTCCAACCTCCAAGAGTGTCCCACACTGCCCCTCAACTTCCAAGAGTGCCCCACACTGCCCTCCAAACCTCCCACAGTACCAGGATCCTGGAGAGGTCCCTAGCCCCCTCCAGGGACCCCATTCCCACCAGTTTCTCCTAGCACCTTCCAAAAACCTCATCTGCTACAGGGCCACCAAGTCTGTTGCAGAGTTCCTTAACTTCCACTAGAATTCCTATGAGCCACAGGGACACTTAGCCCCCACCTAGAGCCTTCCAGTATTTCAGTTTCATGTTTTGCACATGAGGCATGGAAGGTTTCAGAGGAACTTACTGGGCCCTGGTCTCAGTAAGGTTGAGGACCACTGTTCTAGAGCATGTAGCAAGAAACAGCTCTTATTACTCCCTGTAACATCATTACCAGGGTTAAAACTGTGCATAGGCATATTCCCCATGCCTACATCTTCCAAGAACCCTTTTCCTACTCACAGTATATTGTAGGCTCCTTAGAGCATACATTGTGACAAAATTGGCACTACCAGCTGCTAAATAGATACACTGGATTCTGCTTTTTTCCCATCCATGAACCCTCCTTTCCTCTTCATCAACATATTCATGAAAGTATTAAATAAATTATTGTATATGGGTTCCTGAAAACAAGAAGCTGTGGTAATGTCCAAAAGTGATGCTGAGCCTGTATGATTGAAAGAACTGAAATCCAATGCATGAAAGGAACAAGTAAGGGAAAGTCAGGTTAGGAAGTAAAGAGGCTAGATTATGCTGGAAACCCTCTATTCAGGAAAAGTAGTAGACTCTATCTGACTTGCTGCAGCTTTTAATTCACACTGTGAGAAGCTTACAGTGTGCAGTGAAATCAGAGTAACTGAGCTTTAACATTTAAAAAAAACGGCAACAGCAGCTTGTGTGGGAGTGGAAAGCGCTTACATTTTAAATAAGGAGGGGGTTATGGGAGATGAGAAGAGGGGGGTTGCTGACATCAGAAAAAAGTGCAATAGTCCAGAAAGAGAGAATTCAGGCAGGGTTGTTTGGGATTTCACTGCAGTAGTGGTACTATGTTATCAGCCCACAAAAGTAAGGTAGGAGCTACAGGATTCTAGTTAAAATATGATCATATCAGTTCTAAACAAACCTTTTTTAGTAAATGTTACTAAAACAAACCTTTCCAACTAAAAACTAGCCTGCAAGCCATGGGTTTCCTAAATTGCCGAAAAACAGAACTTGACTAGTTGCTTTCCCCCAGAGAAACTTTTAGCCTCCGTTCACAGCGGTGCGATTTGTCATGCGATTTAATAGTTCCAAATTGCATGACAATTGCAGCTACTCCTGTCGCAGTGACTTTGAAAAAGGTCCCTGCAAATTCTTTTTGCTGATTTCATTGTGACTTGCATAGATTTCTATTGTATGAAGTCGCAAGCTGCAATGAAATCAGCATTTCATTGCAAGTTTAAAGCAAGTTTAAAGCTTTGGTGATATACTGACTTGAACCTGGTACACACGATGAGATTACAAATATTCATCCATTTTTTATTTTTTTTTGCATTTTAGTCTTCGTATCGAAGAGGTTACTAAATTTATGAAAATTCTAGTATGACAGAATACATAATGAGAAGTGAGGTAATGTATTGTACATATGGACAAAAACTGCTGATTAACCACTTTATATCTGCCCTATAGCAGTTTTACTGCTACAGGCCAGGGCAGCACCTGTGCGCCAGATCACTTATACTGTATGTAAGTGATCCAACAATTCCGAGTAGGGGGTGCCACTTTCTCGCTTCCGCTGTAATTACACACAGCGGAAGCTGATTGGCGGGTGCAAGGTACTCGATGTCCTCAGGCGCCCACCCATAGTCAGGCCTAGACAGGATACTGCGATCTGTAAACAAGTCAGATCGCCATTCTGCCAGGAGGGTAGGGATAAAGTTTGTGTCTCTGCAAAGCAGGGAATAAATTCCATCTCTTCCCCTAAGAAAAGCATCTCATACAATATAATAAAACACTGGCTAGGCACACAGTTAACCCTTTGATCCCCCAAATATTTAACCCCTTCCCAGCCAGTGTCATTAATACAGTGACTGGGGATATTTTTAGCACTGATCACTGAATTAGTGTCACTGGTCCCCAAAAAGTGTCAAAAGAGTCAGTTAGTGTCAGAATGTTTGTCGCAATATCGCAGTCACTCTCACTGATCGCTGCTATTACTAGTAAATAAATAAAAATATCCCATACTTTGTAGACGCTATAACTTTTGCGTAAACCAATCAATCTACACTTATTGGGATTTTGTTTACCAAAAATATGTAGCAGAATACATATTGACCTAAATCTATGAAGAAATGTGTTGTTTTTTTCCCCCATTTTTTTATTGTATAGGTTTTATAGAAACAAGTAAAAAATATTGTTTTTTTTTTCAAAATTGTTGAACTTTTTTGTTTATTGCGCAAAAAATAAAAAAACGTAAAGGTGATCAAATATCATTAAAATTAATATCTATTTGTGCCGAACAATTGTCAGTTAAAGTAATGCAGTGCCGTATTGCAAAAAATGGCCTGGTCACGAAGGGGGTGAATCTTCCAGTGGTTAATGGGTTAAACGAAAATCGTATGATCTGATATCGTGCAAAAATATTTTCATGTTTGTCCCTTCGGATCATTTTGGACGAACTGTCATGATTGGCTCTTGAAAGCTGTGTACTAACGATCAGTTTATAGTACCATCACTTCGAAATCTGTATTTTTCCTCCGATTTTCAGATTGCGTGTACTAGGCTTAAGGTGCATGCAAACATACAGAGGTGCCAATGTACTAACCCTCCCAGTAAGCAATCTGAACAAAACATGTTTCATTAACTACAGACCAGAAGAAGATAATAATTAAGGATGAAGTTTGTGTTTGCCCATAGCCCCAAACCGTCCCTGATTTGGAACAAAGTCCTTCTGTCCCTCTTTCCTCCTTATTTGTCCCTCATTTTGGTCCAAGGTATATACTTGTATAGGAAAAAGTGATTTACAGTGCTAAACCTTTCATCCTATTTGTAAATTGTTGCATTTGTAAATTTCAAATATCTAAATGAATAGTAGTGGTAAAAAAAAGCACCAATCATATTTTGTGTATTCATTATCCTTGTAATGGGGGTGTGGCAGAGGACGTGTCTTTTGCCCACATACATTTGCTAATATGTTCCTCTTTCCCATCTCAGAAAGTTGAGAGCTAGTCCTGGAACTTCTGGCTTGCCCTGCAGCCAATGTGCTGTATCAGAGGGCCATCCGTGCTGCAGGAGGTTTTGTTACACAGAGGCAAATCCGCCTGCCCCCTGACTGTGTGAACTGGCTCATTGCATTAAAATGAAGAAGTCTTGGATTATTAATGACTATAAAACCCCTAGAGCCGAAGTTTTCATTGATTGCTGCAGAGTAAATCCTGCTTTGTGTCTGAAAGTATGTGGCCCATTCCAGTGCTCTGGCACTCAAAAATATGTGTGGCCATTTACTCTGAAATAATACACTAATTTTTATTGTAAGAAAAAGTCTGTCTTGTCTCCTCTTATTTGCTTGCACACTATCCTGACATTGGCCAATTTATACCAAAGGCATACCTAAAGTCTATAGGGATCTCAGAGGTGTGGGGAATGTGGGGTTGTAGTTTTAAAGTGCTTTAGTGTACTTTGGTTTAGATTTTCTTAAAATGTTCTTAAGACAATGCAATGTGGTACTGCAAAAAAAAAAAAAAAAAAAAAGAAGCTAATAAACGGTACTTTGCATTTACAACCTATTTAAAAAACCTTATTGGCAGCACCCGGCTCCTAATGCCTGTTTTTGACAATAGTTTGTCTATTATGCCAAAAAATGGGTAGAATTTAACTGCAGGATTTGGCCCCTGATGACATCAGTGGGATTGCTGCAACCAAACCCAGGCAGATTTGTTCATCTCTAGTAATAATCTGCAATGAATGTTGCTAAAATTCATACATAACTGGTATGGAGAGTATTGTTTTTTTACTCAAAAAAATGAAGTATAAGCAAAATTACTAGTGATGGGCAAATCTGCCTGGTTTTGATTCTCCAAGGGCTCATAGAATTTTGTTCAAAATTTGATGATCCTGAATGTAGGGGCAAATGCTATTAAAGTCTTTAGGAGGCATCATGCTGCTAAATTCTGTCCATTTTGGGGTTAATAGGGAAACTAATGTCAATAAAAAATAAATATAAAAATGGGTAGAATGGCACTATTTATTGAAAATTAAAAAAGAATGTCACTGCTCACTAATGCAAAACTGTCCTGCTACTAGCCAATTTCAATGAGGCTTCCACTAGAAAAAATAGGGGGTCTTTCACCGTGCGTGAATCCCCTGCTGAATCAGAGCTGAACAGTCAGTTTCTTGGCTACTGTTTGTGATGAATACTCAAGATTCCCAAAGTTTGCAAACCAAGAAAATTTGGCTGTAAACTTTGCAGGTTCACCACCAGAAAGGAACATTCTACAATGCAATGCACAGCCTTTGCCCTGGTCAGCTGAGTCATTAGAGCTAATTGTCTTAAGGAATAGATCATCTAGCCCCATTTTAATAAAAAGGTGGGCTTACAACAGCCATACAGTCAGTGTATATTGACCCTGTTCAGGAGAGCTGACAATTGTAGAGAGAGATACTGTTTTCTTTTTTTTTCTTTTTTTTTTTTTTTATTAATTAATTTATTAATTTTAATTTTTGTATTGGGACATGTCCCCCATGTTTTTTGTTTGAAAATATATTGCTTGTAAGCTCTGCGAATGGTCAAAATTGAATAACAAGATGTGCCCCTATAGACTTCAATAGGATTTGCCAAAACAATTGTGAACTTCAACTCTGATTCACATGACTGTTCATGAACCAAACCCAGGTATATTTTCTCATTGCTAATTTTATTAAATTAATATCCCATTTTGTTCATCATGCCATGGCAAAGTAGGCAACAATTGTTGTTGAAAGCTAATTGAATCCACCAAATTGCCAAAAAATGACCTAGTGTATGATCAGCATAATCGAAGCAAAGGGATACAAGCTGCCGTAAATATCTAAAGTACATTATCATGGAATCTTCATCTGCGGTGACGCAATCTGTTTACAGCTGAGGTCTTCCACTCTTTTCTCAAGATCGCATTTCGCTACAGCGAGTATGTGACCTTTCTAGACAATCCGAAGAATATCAAAGGGAGTAGGTAGCTCAGATTGACATTATTACACGAGCAACAACATTTTGATATTTAAGCTTGCACATTCCAACTCTCAATCATAATTCTTGGCAATGTCATTCCATCGCAGCACACACGATGACAGCCTGTATCACTCATCACTAGCCCTAGCTTTTCTGAACATCTGTACGAAACCCTTACCTGTACACATCAAGGAGTCGGATTGCCTCCGCTCTCAATCCTAGAGCCTTGGTAAAGCTTGTCAACAAAGAGCAGACACAGAAAAAGAGAGAGAGAGCTGCTGGTGTCACGTTTGACAGAGGAAGCTGTTACTTGTTTCAGTTCTCTGCATATAGACATATATATCGAGTGACTTTCTGGCATAAGTACAAAACTGATCATTTCACTTTATGTGTACAGTAAAGAAAATAGCATAGATTCTTAGACATGTCATCACAGACTGTCACAAAGTTCATACATATGATTCCAGCAAACATAGACATGGGTTGGAGTGTTCCAGGGATTCATTTGTATGTGAAGCCATTTTGATACCTTTACTTGTTTCAAGCCAAAAAAGTAATCCTATACTTGCTTCTCAAAGCAGCAGACTTGCTAAAACACCATAAAATGTTAATTTAGTGTATTGAATAAGATGAAGCTTTGTTGTCTTTATATCCAATAAAAAAAAAAAATAAAAAATAAAAATATTTTTGCTTGTACATGATTGGATAAAGGAAGTGGAGCCACATTTAAAATATAAAAACAAAGGTTATAAAGAAGAGCGAATGGATTTATGAAGCATGAGATGCACCCATCCAGCTCTATGGTCTAAGGAAATCTATACATTATTCAGTTACTTTTGTTTAACCAGTGGGTTGAATGAAAAAAACAGACCCAATCCCCCCATCCACCTCAAATGTGAACCCTCCCCAATGTATCTTTGTATTCTAATCTAGCAGAAATGTTTTCCAACAGGTAGATCGATTTCTAGTTAACCACAGTACCCATACATGAATCGAAATTCAGCTGGTCCCTGCTGAAGCGGCCGAATTTAGATCCATGTATGAGCAGATATCCAATTTAATCACCATATTTCTGCCAGAGGCCTCACTCCCTAGACTACTTAAAGTGTTTGTAAAGGCAGAAAGTTTTTTATCTGAATGCATTCTATGCATTAAAATAAAAAGTCTTCTGTGTGCAGCAACCCCCTCAGCCCCCCTAATACTTACCTGAGCCCATCTTGATTAGGCGATTTTGTATGAGAGACTCAGCTCTCCCTCCTGATTGGTTGAGACACAGCAGCAAGCGCCATTGGCTTCCATTGCTGTCAATCAAAGTTAATGAGCCAATGAGGAGAGAGAGGGGGGCGGTGTCTGAATGGACACATGGAGCTGCAGCTCAACTTGGGTGCCCCCTTAGCAAGCTGCTTACTGTGGGGGCACTCAGTATGAGAGAGGAGCCAGGAGTGCCAAAGAGGGTCCTGAGAAGTGGAGGATCTGGGCTGCTCTGTGCAAAACCACTGAACAGAGCAGGTAAGTATAATATGCTTGTTATTTTTATACAAAAAAAAGCCAAGACTTTAGTATCACTTTAAGATAGAAACCTGCTTTAAATCGGCAATTAATTAACCCCTGCCTACATGCAGTTGCGGTGCGCTAGTGTGGGGTTCAAGGGGTCAAATCAGGGGCTGAGAAGGCAATACCACGCCTCCTTACCACCTGTCAAAAGTTTAGATTGCTCTTTAGAGACGAAAGCAAGTGTGAGAAAATCTCAAAATTTGTATTATCCGGATCAGTTGCATTTACCTGCCTTCTTTATTTGTCCTGGTAAGTAAGAAAGTGATGGGAAAAGCAAAATGTTACAGTTGTCACTGGAAAAAGAATTGATGGGAAATTTCATCATGGAGACACCTGCTTTGGTGACAGCTGTCTATAAGGGGATTTCCCCTCACTTTCAGTTATGTCTCCAGGATAGGAAGTGAAAGGAATCCTCCCTCTTTGGCACAGAAATGAAAAAAAAAACCATCAAAAAATGTTTTGGCTAGAGATAAATGTTACTATTTTATGAAAAAATTTTCACCTGCATAATATTTTAGTATTGAATGTTTTAGTTAAAAAATTATTGTTTCATAAAATGCAGTTTCTACAATTTAGATGTCTGAATAAATCCTATCAGTTATATGTTTAGAAGTTAATTTCTGTTTAGTTATGTTGGTTCTCTACTATAAAATGGGGTTGATTCACAGGCCAGATAGACTAAGCACCCTGCAGGTGCCATTGCTCCCGAACTTACTAAATTAGATAAAGATTCACTTTGTAAAGAATACCCATTTGCATGCAAGGAAAAAAAAAAACGGCATTTTTGCTTGCACATGATTGGATGATGGAAGTCAGCAGTCCCCTCATAAGATCTGGAGCAACTGGCCTTGCAAAGTGCACAGACTATTTGCCTTCAGAAAATAAACCCCAATGTTTTTGTGTAAAGACCATATTTAGACCACTGATACTTAGCATTAATGTAAAATACTAAAATGTTGACCTATTTTATTTTTGTAAAAACGTATGCTTGATTTACAATTCTTCACCAGCACTACTTAGAACACATCAATGTAAAACAGTCACAAACTAGGGTTTCAGGAAAATTTCTTTAAGTTTGGCATAAAACTGATACAATATATTAAAGTGGCACTGTGCCCAAAGTTTACTTATTAACCAGAAAATGTCATATAACAAATTATCCTCAAATGACCTCATGGGTGCCGTAGTAGAATCATGATACCATGGGCATAACTGGAGGAAGTAAGACGATAGCAGCAGTCACTGGCTGTGGGTTAATCTTTATGTACATAAGGGGGCTGAATTTCTAAATGATAAGATTCTTAGGCATTTCTGTCTTTTTGGCAATATCCATTCCCTATAAGCACTACTACCATGGAGCTGAAGCTTGAGAAGTCTACTACCTAAAAAAATTCTCAAACGCCTGATCTATCAGTCATAAATCTAAACACTCTGTAAAAATTATTGTTTAATTTATTTAAATTTCTATCAGTTCTCTAACAGTAAGGCTATCAAATATTTGTTCCATTGATCCAAAGTAGTGATTAATTGAATGGCTGTCAATAAGATTAGAATGTTAAAAAGCAATAATGGCCATTTTATAGGCTAAAAGGAAAGGGATTATCAAACAAATGGCATGGGGGGGGGGGGTGACCCTGGGAAACATGTACCAAAGCAAAAACATTTTATTTTAAAGGAGGGAGAAGTAATTTAATAATGCTTAAAGGGTAACATTAAAACATTAAAAATGCAACTTTGTTCACAAAACATCCCTGTGGATGCCATTAAAGTGGAATTAAACTAGAAATTTTGAAAAACTGCTTACAGGCAGAGCTTTTATAACAGAAGAGACCCAAGTGGTCTCTTCTTTCATGAATGCTCTTCCCTACCTGTTGGCAGTAATGTACACTGAACTACGCATGTGCAGCTCAAAGTACATTTATGGAACTGCATGCTTAGGAGTGATATCATCACAACCAAACAGAGTGAACCCAAAAGGAAGGCAATGATGGAGGCACCCAGGACAAGCTGAATCGCTGACACCGCATTGCTGGAAGGCTTTTTTTGACAGGTAAGTTTAACATATTGTGCTAATATGTGGTGCACAGTAACACATTATGTCATGAACCTTCTGGGTGCCCATTAAAAAAAAAAAAATTAAAAAAAATAGCAGAGTTTAATTCTGCTTTAACCTGCCTGTGATGTGGTGCATCTATTTGATGTATAAAACCTACTATGGAAAAACTGACATTTACAAATGGGATTCCCATCATTCATATCAGACCCTTATGCTAGATGAGGGTCTGGTACAGATGTTAATAGTGGACCCCACATAAAAATGGTGTGGGGTTTTCCCATCAAAATACATACAAGACTTTGACACTGAGAAGGGTCTGGTATCGATGTCATGGGAGACCCAATGCAAAAAACAAGCAAAGAAAAGTCGGGTCCCCACCAACGTCCATACCAACTCTTATCTGAGCATGCAGCCTGGCTGAACAGGAAAAGGGGACAACAAGCATGCAGCCATCCTCGATCGATACAGGGATCTCCTCTGACAAAGCAGTTTCTCCTCATGTTGATTAGGGCTAAGACCCCCCTTCCCTCTTTCCCACAACTAAGGCCTGGTGGTTATGGCTGTCAGTGGGCAAGGGAACTTGGCCGGAATTGGAATCTGGAAGCCCTCTTTAAAATAAGGAGTTAACATCCCCCCCCATAAATGAGTAAGGTGTATATAGTACCCCTATTCATTTATAAAAAATATATAAATAGTAAACAAACACATATTTTTTGACAAGTTAATTATTAAAAATAATTTAAAAATTCACATTGTCCAGTAATGCAAATACACAGCACTCACAATAAATGATGCCTGCTAACCCATTAAAAAAAGAAATAAATAGACTGGCTGAGGCAGGGTATCCAGAGAGTGATATTATTGACCAAATAGCAGATCTGCATGCTTGGATAAGGATTTAGTATGGATATTGGGGGTGACCCAATGGTTTTTTGTCTCGTATTTTGCTTAGGATTCCCTCTTAAAATCAATACCAGATCCTAAACAAATCCCTGGCTGACAGATAAATGGTATGGGCATGAATTACACACTAGTTGTTTGGACACAAGTAGCCACTGGCACCCTAACAAGCAGGAGCCTTGAGCAGGAAGCTGTCACATTTAGCAGCGGAAGTAACAGTGCTGCTAAATGTTTCACTTCCTGCTGCAACCGGAAATTCAGCTTAGCTGAACACTTATTTAGTTTGGCTCTTTGCTTGAACCTCTGAACAGTCAAAATTCGATCTGAACCAGGGTTTGGACTAAACCACCAGTTCACCCCTAATCAAAAGCAATCACTCAAGCTCCGACGGGAAGGAGGGTTGTTGGTTTGCAATTTTTTTTATAATTAAAATGGCTTATTAGCACTGAATGATCAATTAAATAATCATATCTATACAAGTGTGTCTACCATATCACAGAATGATCCAACTTTGGAGATTATTATTTCGCATCAAATCATTTTATAACCCTTTGTCCAATTTTTCATTAATTACATGTTTAGTATTCATGTATGAGTGCTGTGATTTCTGTTCACCTGAAAAGCACTGTGAATATATATTACACTTATCATACTGAAAGTTAATGACTAGATTACACCTAAAACAGCCCCAATGAAAACTGTTAAGGTTCTAAAAAGATGACTGTACTGTGTTCTCTCCTGATTGTTAAACATCATAACCTACTGGAACATACTGTATTATTGTAAAATTCCCTTAATAAAAAGGAATGCGTTTTCTTCAATTTCATTTATTGTGAATTTTTAAGCTAAGAGTAAGTAAATGTGACTTTATAAAAACTAAAGGTGCTGAACCATTTTTTATTAGATTATTATATTACAGATTTGTAGGTACGTCAGTGCATGGTGTCAGACAGCACAGTCTACATGCCAAGTAGTGCTCAATCAATGTCAGGGACCCAATAAAGGAGATGTGGATTCTGCTGCAAGACACTCCCAAACTAAAACCTTTCGACTTGCATACTTGTAAAACATGACAGGTAATTGTATTGAGTGAGTAGATCTTCAGCACCCTTTGTGTTTTTTTGTTGTTTGTGCAGTTACAAGATTCCCTAGTATTGAGAGAGCTGCAACGCCTGGAACATCCAGTCCATGTTGTATAGTGGTCGTCATTACCAGAAGTACTGTGTTTAGCCGCTTTAAGATGTCTTAGCGCTGTAGTGTCAAGTTCCCACTTTTCCTATAGTCAAGATCATCAGGTAAGAGCATACGCTGTATATTGAGGCAAGTTGGGACAAGTATTTTAAAATTGAAAAACAGAAACCAGAATATAATTGAGTAGTAATTAGTATTTGTAAGGTAAGCAATGAAGCTCACAAAGACTTTCAGGGACCTTTTGGTCAAACGCTGACATAATTTGTAATTGTCACCATTATAAGAGCTGGCCTTGAGTAAAAATGTCCCTAAACTAAAAGGAACTTATAGACACAAAAAGAGGGGAGGGGAGAGAAGCACAAAAACCATAATGTAGCGTGTAAAGTGTAATTTTATTAGAAAAGGTAAAAAAGCACTCACAAAGTTAAAATGGAGCTCAGCATGACAGTCAGGCAGCCTCTTGGAAAGCAATCGGACAGGCAAGGGAGCAGAGATGGAATGAAAGCAGGGAACCGCTATCACTGGAGAGCCAAAGCCATGGATGGAACACAGGGCCCATGATTTAATGCCACCTTATGTTGTTAGAGAATGCTAGAGCTGGAACAGGAACACGTTTCAAAGCAACCGTTCTTCTTCTTCAGCAGGCTCCGCTCCCTTGCCTGTGGCCATGGCAAGGCATCCTGTTTGTCTGTCCGATCTCTGTCCCAGAGGCTACCTGACTGTCATGCTGAGCTCCATTTTAACTCCGCAAGTGCTTTTTTACATCTTCTACTAAAATGACACTTTACACGCTATACTATGGTTGTTTCGCTTCTCTCCCCCTCCCCTCTTTTTATCTCCTACAGCCACACAGCACACCCGTGCTGGAACAAAGCAGAGTTTTTATTGTATCATATGGTTTTATATTGTTTCACATTGCTTTGCTGCATTGCCTCACATTGTGAACTTACACCTAGTTTATTAGGGCACCAATTTCTAACCAGCACATCTACATCTATCTATCTATATGTATATATATATATATATATATATATACAAACCCAACTCCAATAAAGTTAGGACACTGTACAAATTGTGAGTAAAAAAGGAATGGACTAATTTACAAATCTCATAAACTTATATTTTATTCACAATATAATATAGATCAGGGCTCAAAATTTAAAGTCCTGAGCTACTAGCCAGGCCTTAAGGGTTACTCGCCACCAGTTGCCCCACCCAACTCCTACCCTGCCCCGCCCCTAATTCCGCCCCTAAACACGCCCTCATAAAATTACACTGTTAAATGTTTTTGCATTAATGCAGAAGTTACAAAAATAAATATTAATAACAAAGTTTTCAGTGCCCATCAGTGCAGCCTAATCAGTGCCCATCAAGGGTCTGGAACCCCCAAATCACCCTCCTAGTACCCCCCCCCCCCCCCAAATTTCACCTCCTAGAACAAATCCTACCTGTCAAATCCTCCCCCCATCAAAATTTTCCCCCTAGCACAAAAAACCCTCATTATTCCTACTGGCACAACCCCCCCCCCCCAAATACCCCTTTTTAACAGCCCCAAGACTTCCTGTTCTGGCACAAATCCATCCCCCACCCCATTCCAATAATCTCTATAAGGACGATCCCCAAATCCCCACTCCTGGCACAAATCCTCACCCCCCCCCCCCAGCACGAATCACTCCTCCTAGCACCCTCCCCCCCAATTCCCCTGCTAGAAGAAATCTTATATTGTCACCTCTCAAATTCCCCATCCCAGCACAACCCCCCCCCCATATCGATCCCACTTGGAAGTAATCATCTTCTCCCCACCCCTCCTAGTACAAATACTTTGTGGGGGATTGTCCCGGGGGGGGGGGGGGTTGGAATAAGAGAATTTGCAGCATGAGGGGTGGGGAGAAGATGATTACTTCTAGGTGGGATCAATATGGGAGGGGGGGTTGTGCTAAGAGGGGGGGGGACTGTGCTGAGATGGGGGGGTTGTGCTAGGAGGGGGGGGACTGTGCTGAGATGGGGGGATTGTGCTGAGATGGGGGGTTGTGCTAGGAGGGGGGGGGGCTGTGCTGAGATGGGGAGGGGTTGTGCTAGGAGGGGGGGATTGTGCTGAGATGGGGGGGTTGTGCTAGGAGGGGGAGGGACTGTGCTGTGATGGGGGAGGGGTTGTGCTAGGAGGGGGGGATTGTGTTGAGATGGGGGGTTGTGCTAGGAGGGGGAGGGACTATGCTGAGATGGGGGGGGTTGTGCTAGGAGGGGGGATTGTGCTGAGATGGGGGGGTTGTGCTAGGAGGGGGGATTGTGCTGAGATGGGGGGGTTGTGCTAGGAGGGGGGGATTGTGCTGAGATGGGGGGGTTGTGCTAGGAGGGGGGATTGTGCTGAGATGGGGGGGTTGTGCTAGGAGGGGGGGATTGTGCTAGGAGGGGGGGATTGTGCTGAGATGGGGGGTTGTGCTAGGAGGGAGGGGGGGGATTGTGCTGAGATGGGAATTTGGGAGGTGACAGGATAAGATTTGTACCCCAGTGTAGTTCTCCCTTTCTCCAGCATGCAGACCTCAGATACAGCACGGCACATCGATCTGTGATCCTCTTCTTCATATGTCAGAGCGGAGGAGGAGCGGAGGAGAAGCCTATTCCTATTCCTAAAGCTTTGCACGGACAGCTGGCTGGAGAGATGCGGCTGCAGAAGCAGAAGGGGAAGAAGATTGCGGCTCAGGAATGACACTGGATGTCAGATGGGACTATACAGAGTTTGTTACCCGCCCCCTTTCCACATTGCTTACTTTGACTCAGAGGAGAGGGGATAACAAACTCTGTATAGTCCGGATCTGACATTCAGTGTCCTTCCTGAGCCGCAATCTTCTTCCCCTTCTGCAGCCGCATCTCTCCAGCCAGCTGTCCGTGCAAAGCTTTAGAAATTGTCTTCTCCTCCGCTCCTCCTCCACTCTGACTCTTTAAGGGGAGAAGAAGTCCCGATCTGATGTCTGCTATACTGACAGCAGTGTGCAGCCCGGCGAGAAGACAGAGAGAGAGCACATCCCGCTCTCTCCTGTCACAGAAACACTCCTGGCAGCGCCCCCTCCACCTCCCATGACACAGATGCCCAGGGCAGCCATCCATCCATCCCACCCTCCCTTGTACCGGCTCTGGGTGAGATGATCGGCTTACCCCCTCCATCAGTCCTGCTGGCCGGATAATGTCGGAGCGGCGGATCATCCCGCTCAGCTTTAATTGTAATTGCCGGGCGCTCGCCGGCATAAACAGTCCTAGCCCGGCTTCTTTGATAGACGTCACACGTCCTGGTTGGCCAGGTGTTCTGTCTATCAAAGAAGCCGGGCTAAGAGACGGGACTGTGTATGCCGGCGAGCGCCCGCCAATTACAATTAAAGCTGTTACAGCGGGATGATCCGCCGCTGACATTATCCAATCCTTCGGCCAGCTTTCCTCTCCTCTCTTCCCCTGACAGTAGCTCGCCCTACATAATTTTCCACTCGCAAAATGCGAGTAGGCGAGTGGAAAATTTGAGGGCTGATATAGATAACATATCAAATGTTGAAAGTGAGACATTTTGAAATGTCATGCCAAATATTGGCACATTTTGAATTTCATGAGAGCTACACATTCCAAAAATGTTGGGACGGGTAGCAATAACAGGCCGGAAAAGTTAAATGTACATTTATGGAAGAGCTGGAGGACCAATTTGCAACTTATTAGGTCAATTGGCAACATGATTGGGTATAAAAAGAGCCTCTCAGAGTGGCAGTGTATCTCTGAAGTCAAGATGGGCAGAGGATCACCAATTCCCCCAATGCTACAGTGAAAAATAGTAGAGCAATATCAGAAAGGAGTTTCTCAGAGAAAAATTGCAAAGAGTTTGAAGTTATCCTCATCTACGGGGCATAATATCATCCAAAGATTCAGAGAATCTGGAACAATCTCTGTGCGTAAGGGTCAAGGCTGGAAAAACATACTGGATGCCCGTGATCTTCGGGCCCTTAGACGGCACTGCATCACATACAGGAATGCTACTGTAATGAAAATCACAACATGGGCTGAGGAATACTTTCAGAAAACATTTTCGGTGAACACAATCCACCGTGCCATTCACCGTTGCCGGCTAAGATGCTATAGGCCAAAAAAGAAGCCATATCTAAACATGATCCAGAAGCGCAGGCATTTTCTCTGGGCCAAGGCTCATTTAAAATGGACTTTGACAAAGTGGAAAACTGTTCTGTGGTCAGACGAATCAAAATTTTAAGTTCTTGTGGTCGGCTAATCTGCACTCGGATAGAGACCTGCGTACCATGTGCCTTGCACCTATGCTTTGCTCTTTGGATGTGTGGCTCAAGTGTTATAGTAAGTACTCTCTTTCTTCCCCATGTCCGCCGCTTACTAGTGTGCTCTTTAATCCATCCATTTCTGATGGCCTGCAGATGGGACAGGTGTGGACGTGGCTGCAGGCCCCTTTGTTTCAGCTGCGCAACCTTGTCCATCTGGTCTCTCGTACTCTGTATCCCTTTGAAACTTTGCGAGAGAAATATGGTATTCCTAAACATACTTTTTATTTTTATCTCCAAGTCCGCCACTTGTTCCAATCCCTGATGGGTTCTTTGACTCTGGAGCGGCCCACGGCCTTCGAGCAGTTAACAGCGCAGGGGCCCCACCAGAGGCATCTGATCTCCACCATTTATAACATTTTGCATGACGCGCATCCCCTGGTGGAGGATACTCACCTCTATGTGCGCAAATGGTCTGACATACTACAAAAACCTATTTCTCTGCACATGTAGGATAAGATATGGACCGCGGCTTTTAAATCTTCTTGGTGTGTGGTGCAGAGAGAGACTACCTTAAAAATTTTGTTATTCTGGTATAGGACCCCGGCCAAATTACAAAAGATTGACCCGTCCTGCTTGCTGGCGCTGTAGTACTGGGACGGGTACCCTATTTCATATTTTCTGGCAATGTCCTCTTATTCAACCTTTCTGGGCAATGGTGGAGTCGAAACTACAGTCAGTGACGGGTCTGTCGCTCCCATTGGACCCCTTGCACTACCTCCTGGGCCTTCCCTTCCCTGGGGTCTCCAAGCCTACCAGGCGGTTGCTAACTTTCCTCTTAGTGGCTGCTAGAAGAGCAATCCCGTTGTGTTGGCGGCAGACGGGGCCGCCTGATGCTGTTCTCTTTCAACGCCTGGTGTTGGAGATCAGGAGAATGGAATTCCTAACTGCTACAGTTCATGACGAAGTCATGCGCTTCAACGCTGTATGGGCAGATTGGGATGTGCAGGACTCTAGCCCGAGTTGAGTGCATGGTGCAGGTGGCTGTTTGCTGTTTGCTATGCGGTATTTTCTATTACCCTGTACTTTGGTATCTATGGTTTATATCATATAGTCTTTCTCACTTGTGGTATACTCTGTTGTAACTGCATGTTCCAACTGGGACTGTTTGATCTTGTTTTGCAATGTTATTGTTTATTGTCTTTCCTTTTTAGGGGTCCCCTACCCCTTGTTTGTTACTTACCTATGCTTATATTTTCAATAAAAAATTACAATTTAAAAAAAAAATAAAATGTAAGTTCTTTTTGGAAAACTTGGGCGCCATGTCATCCGGACTAAAGAGGACAAGGACAACCCAAGTTGTCATCAGACAAGAATGGGACAACGTTCCTATTCCTAAACTTAAGCAACTTGTCTCCTCAGTCCCCAGACGTTTGCAGACAGTTATAAAAAGAATAGGGGATGTCACACAGTGGTAAACATGGCCTTGTCCCAACTTTTTTGAGATGTGTTGATGCCATGAAATTTAAAATCAACTTATTTTTCACTTAAAATGATACATTTCTCAGTTTAAACATTTGATATGTCATCTATGTTGTATTCTGAATGAAATATTGAAATTTGAAACTTCCACATCATTACATTCTGTTTTTATTCACAATTTGTACAGTGTCCCAACCTTTTTGGAATCAGGTTTGTATAATATACTGTATGTAGCACTACTCCTTTGGGAGCTGCTGATTACAGGTTCCCCTGGGTTACCATTAGCAACAATATGACAGTTTGACATTTTCCCAAGTGTTTTAACTCAGTCAGGAAACAGTCCAGTAGCTTTGGTTTTTGTTTTTTTATTTGGAACTTGGATAGGAGAAGGGAATGAGTGGGATACTCCAACTTTATCCAACTATGCACTATCTATACAATTGGCTGGGACGACTTTAAAATGCTAGGCTGCTGCTTCACTTTGCCATTAGCTGTGAAGTATAAGTGAATGAGCTTAATCTGTACTGTACTGCTGAGCAACTTCAGGGCCCTTCCTGGCACCCCCTTTGTTCCTATTCTTCAGGGTCAACTACACGGCACCCCCTTTACTGATAAACTTCCTGTGTGAACTAGCTTCTTGATCCCCTGACTTCTCTGGAGTGGTCCCCTCTCTTAGGCAGACCCTTAGGCAGAATTCCTGGTACTCATGATACTGTTTTTCCCAACAGTCTCTGCCAGCAGCTCCACTTGTCAGCACTATGGATCCTCTGCAGCTCAGCTCCACACACCTGATTCACTAGGCCGACCGCCTGAACCACCTTCCTCACACCTGCAAGAGGAGAGACAGCCGTCCACCTCCTGCTGGGACTTTGCTGCTACCAAAAGACACCCTGCCTCATGCGCTCCCCGCTTTTATCACCAATCCTATTATGCACCTCTCCAGGTGCCAACCCACTGGGACAGTTACAAAAGCCTGTGTATCATTGGCCAGGTTTCCTCCACTGTCCAGCAGGCCTCCCCATTGGATACAGTGGGGACTCTCCCTCAGACCAGATAAATATACACTGAGCACAGAGAGCACTACTAACTAAAGATCAGGCTTCCCTGATAAGCAGCAGGAGCATTAGATGCCTTTACCTAGCACATATCTAGGAGGATGCTACATATACACTAAATTACAAAAGTATTGGGACACCTGCCTTTACACACACATAAACTTTAATGAAGATAGTGAACCAATGCACTAACCGATAGTCCATAGCGTTTAATATTGAGTTGGCCCACCCTTTGCAGCTATAACAGCTTCAATTCTTCTGGGAAGGCTGTCCACAAGGTTTAGCAGTGTGGGTATGGAAATGTTTGACCATTTTTCCAGAAGTGCATTTGTGAGGTCAGGCACTGATGTTGGTGAGAAGGCCTGGGTTGCAGTCTCTGCTCTAGTTCATTCTAAAGGTGTTCTATCGGGTTGAGGTCAGGACTCTGTTCTACCAGTCAAGTTCCTCAACCCCAAACTTGCTCATCCATGTCTTTATGGACCTTGCTTTGTGCACTGGTGTGCTGTAATTTTGGAACAGGAAGGGGCCATTCCAAACTGTTCCCACAAAGTTGGGAGCATGAAAATTGTCCAAAATCTCTTGGTATGTTGATGCCTTAAGAGTTCCCTTCACTGGAACTAAAGGACCAAGCCCAACCCCTGTAAAAACAAACCCACACCATAATTCCCCCTCCACCAAATGATATGGATCAGTGCACAAAGCAAGGTCCATAAAGACAGATATGAGCGAGCTGCAAAATTTAATGGAATGCCATTAAATTTCATGTGCATGTAAAGGCAGTTGTCCCAACACTTCTGGTAATATAGTGTATTCTGGTCATTTTTAAAAGGTCTTTTTTTTTTTTTTTTTGTAAGTTAATCTTCCCTTTGCCCTGTTGTAGAGTGAAATGAGGAGCTAATTGCAATAAAATTTTAGTAAACATTAAGTCTGTAATTCTGCCACAAAATAAAGTTCTCTAAAATCATCAACTCTTCCTTATAGGTTAGCTTGTTGTATCTGGTGATTTACAGTTCTTCCTAATCTAAAAGTAGGGGTGAGGTTTGGATTCTTTTTTTTTTTTTTTGTATTTTTACTTTAAATGTTGGCTTTGGTATTGTCGCCAATGGCAGTGCCAGTTTCCATTTTTTTTCCAACAATAACTTGGCTTTAGCCCTGAAAATGGGCCAAATTTACTAACAAGACTCCCCCTTCTATAGACTTTAATGCATTTTACAGCAAAGTTCAGATTCTCTGAGTTTTTAACAAGATTCATCAAGCTCCCTGCAAAATTTACCTTGGAAGGGTTCTTTTTAAGAGAATATCTCTTTTATTATGAGGATGTCTTTAACACCTGTGTTTTAAAAGTTCAACTCAAATCGGACAGGAGAATGGTAGCGTCCATTGCAGATGGTAAACCAAATCATCTATAAGGTAAAGAACCTCAGGGGGTAACTTTGTATGTAAATGTGTATATCCAGGAGTAGAATGGTGGACATTGCAAAAAAAAAAAGGGGGGGAGGTGTACTAGTCAAGATCTTTATCTAAAGCCCTCAAATAGGTGAGTCTATGTTCTTAAATGGACCTGACCGTTGGTGAGAATATATATGTCATGTCAGATATAATCCAGGTGATCAGCAATGTTATTCACATCCATAATAGTTCAGAAAGTGTCTCTTGGTCCTGGGGTACTGGGTGATTTGGATTGAAACAAGAGGCGTCCGGAAGTTCCAGTGTGATGTTAATGCATCTTGGACTTCTTGTTGGGTTGTTTAGATGGCAAAATAAGTGGAGAAGATGGAGGACTGTTGGGCATGTCTGGGTTTTGGAATTCTTCATACTATTCAGGTATGTAGACGTGTGGTATCTGTATGGCATCGCAAAAGGATAGTAAATCTGCCCGAGTACGAAGTAGATGAAATTTACCATTGTGAGTTACACTTAAAGCAAAGGGGAATTTCCAACGATAAATGTGTCCTTTATTTCTTATGGCATCCAGCAGAGGGCGCAGTGCCCTTCTCTTTCTCAGCGTTAAGGGGGAAGGATCCTGATAGAGAATAATAGTATCTTCATTGAATAGGATTTGGTCATTGGTTCTGGCCTTTGCCAAAATATCTTCCTTCTTGGTAATGTTTTATAAACAGCATATAATATCTCTAGGTGGTGCAGTAACAGGACCTTTTGGACTAAGAGCTCCATGAACTCTGACAAAGTCAATGGAAGCATCTTCTGGTCTCTCCAGCAGACTGTTAGATATTTTTTGTAGGGCCTGCCTGATTTGGTCTGGGGGAACAGATTCAGGTAAGCCTCTTACTCTGATGTTATTGCGTCTGCCGCAATTGTCTAAATCCTCTATTTGCCTATTCTTCTCGATTAAATGCGCAGTATGAGAGTCTGTTGTTTGCTCTAAACGCTGTATGTTCTTGTCCCTGTGTTTCCTGGCTTTCTCTGCTGAGGCTAGTTTCTCGGTCAAAACAAGCAAATCTGCATTGAGATCTGTTATGGCCGTGGAAAAGGTCTTTTTAATGTCAGGGGCTATGGCCATCATATCTGATAAGGTAAGCAGGTGTTGTGGAGAAGAAGCGTGTCTTACCAGGTCTTCTGAGGCGGAGAGCGACTCCTCGCTGTAATCTGCCTCGTGTCTGACCTGTCCGCCAAGTTGATGGAGCATGCCGGGGCCTGTGCTTTGAATGGGGAGGAGATGTTCTGATTTGAGGAGCATGCTGATGGATGATGCTGGCGGGTCTGTGCGGTGTGGTGAAGAATCCTGCCCATTTCGGTGCCACCGGGAGATCCTGCAAGAGAAAGGCTGCTGGGTTCACGGAGCTCCTCCAGTGTGCAGCCATTTGCAGTGCCATCCAAGCCCCGCCCCCTTAACAGCCATTTTTTATGTGTTTCCCTTCTGCATTGATTTACTCTAATTTCATTATTTTTCCAAGCATATACAGTAATTTTACTTTTCTATCTCAAAATAACCTGGGTGATACAACAAACATATTATTCACCAGTCAACAACAGTCCAAATCTACAGTATGTAAAAAAGCCAGGTGTCAAGACTAAATAATACAATTGAACTCTTGCTAAGTTGTGACATCTTTATAACAGTATAATATATAACTATCAGAATTGAACTTCCATCATCCCCTTATCATGTGCACAATTCAGTGTGCATTTCAAATGTCTTCAAATTCCCCATAGACCACCATCATTGATTAAATCACCAGTGCCATCCTAGTCATTTATTAGCCACGGCAATGTCAAAGCCACTTAGCTGATTCATTTAAGACGTCCAGATATTCTAATATCTATTATGATAGCAATGAATTGACTTATATGTAATTCTTTTTTCTTTTATTATTATTATAGCAGATGAGTATGGCCTCATAAAAATATTTCTGCCTTAATGCCAAGATTTATACTGTAAAATGAGGTGACAGTATTAGTGGTAGGGTTATTCGGACACTCAAAGACAAGACAAAAATGTTACATTTACAGATATGCAGGTATGCTGTTTATGAGAATTTGGGTCTAGGCTGTTATTAAAATATTTAAATTGTGACGGCAGCTAAATTGTTTTCCTAGTTTTAGACATAGTGGTGCAGAGGTTAAAAACTCAGACAGCATAATATTACTGCCTGTGGTTTGATGTCCCATTGACAAAATGGTGACCAGAATAACAAGTGAGTCAAAATCTCCAATGAGGATACAAATAGCACAGAATAGCTGACCTTTGTCTTGCACAGCTGGCTGCCCATAAAGCTGAACTAAACCCTCCTATCTTTTACTGCCACAGAAGCAGCCATCTTAACCTCTGTTTGATCTGCAGTTGCTATGGTGCTGCACATGTGACCAGTTAGGACACCAGCCATTTGATGGCATGACAGTTCGGTTGAGAGCACAAGAAACTGTGACAATCATTATTCATGAAATGCCTTAAATGTAACGGTTTTGGGAAACAGTTAAAGCGGAGTTCCACCCAAAAGTGGAACTTCCGCTTTAGGGAGTCTTGACCCCCTGACATGCCACATTTGGCATGTCATTTTTTAGGGGGGGGGACCGGGTACCTAGTTTTGACAGGTACCCGCTCCCACTTCCGCTCGGAGCGCCGCGGCGCCCTGAGCGGAAGTTCTCCTCTCCCCCTCCCTCCCTGCAATCTTCTGGGACACGTCAGAGGTCCCAGAAGATTGCTGGCCAATCACGGCGCGCAGCGTGACTCGCGCATGCGCAGTGGGTACCCGGCTGTGAAGCCGCAAACTGTAACAGCCAGGTGCCCACAGCAGTGATGCCGGCGCCGAGGGAGAGGATCGAGGCTTCCGGCGGCCGCATCGCTGGACCGTTGGACAGGTGAGTAAATGGCTGGAACTCCGCTTTAAGTCGATGGTTTAGTTCCGCTTTAAAGCCAAACTCTAGGCATCATTCAACATGGAAAATTGAGGACATTTAGTGAAGAAAGTGAACTACTGTGGGGACAGCACCACAGAAAAGATGAGTACTGCAACCAGTGCTGCTTTTTTATTTTCAAACCTCTTTAGAGTTGGATGTTAACTAAATCTACACTAATTGTCAAAAGTATTGGGACGCCTTCCTTTACATGCACATGAACTTTAATGGCACCCCTAGTCTTGATCTGTAGGGTTCAATATTGAGTTGGCCCACTCTTTGTAGCTATAACAGCTTCAACTCTATGGGAATATATAAGAAGCACCTTTGTGAGGTCAGGAACTAATGTTGGACAAGAAGGCCTGGCTCGCAGTCTTCTCTCTAATTCATCCCAAAGGTGTTCTTTGAGGTTGAGGTCAAGACTCTGTGCAGGCCAATCAAGTTCCTTCACCCCAAACTCGCTCATCCATGACTTTAAAGACCTTGCTTTGTGCACTGATCCAAATCATTTGGTGGAGGTGGGATTATGGTGTTGGGTTGTTTTTCTGGGGTTGGGCTTGGCCCTTTAGTTCCAGGGAAGGGAACTCTTAAGGCGTCAGCATACCATGACATTTTGGACAATTTCATGCTCCCAACTTTCTGGGAACAGTTTGGGAATGGCCCCTTCCTGTTCCAACATGACTGCACACCAGTGCACAAAGCAAGGCCCATAAAGACATGGATGAGCGAGTTTGGGGTGGAGGAACTTGACTGGCCTGCACAGAGGCCTGACCTCAGCCCGATAGAACACCTTTGAGATGAATTAGAGCAGAGACTGCGAGCCAGGCCATCTCTCCAACATCAGTGCCTAAACTCACAAATGCTCTTCTGGAAGAATGGTCAAACATTCCCATAGACACACTCCTAAACCTTGTGGACAGCCTTCCCAGAAGAATTGAAGCCGATATAGCTGCAAAGGGTAGGCCAACTCAATATTGAACCCTACAGACTAAGACTAGGATTCTATTAAATTTCATGTGCATGTAAAGGCAGGTGCCTCAATACTTTTGACAATATAGTGAATTTTGACTGTTCCTTAAGTTTTTTAAAAACTCAATGGTTTCAACATTGCTCTCTCTCTAAACTTACTGCAACCCCTTTCACACACATTGGAGCACAAGAGGGAGGTTTCTGATTATATATTACAGCTGCCGATTTTACTGGATGAAGTTTAGACTTCAATGATTGATATTACTTTTTATTGCTTGTCAATTACTTTTATAACAACTAGGCATGCTACCTTTGAACTGGGAGTGGTTAGAATCCAAGCAAATGGTTAAATACATGGTTAAAATACATATATGAGAACTGTTTGACCTGCGAAATGTAATTTTGTTTAGCCAGGTATATTACTCCCAGTACTAATGTGAAGGTAATTACAGGAGGCTGATTCCAGGAAATATTCTCAAATGTATACAAATTTTCATCCTTAAATTAAATAACTAGATTAAAGTGTTTGTAAAGTCTCTTTTTTTTTTTTCAATAAAAATAGCAAACATGTTATACTTCTTCTCCTTTGTGCAGTTGGTTTTGCACAGAGCAGCCTGGATCCTCCTCTTATCGGGTCCCTCTTTTCGGCTCTCCTGGCCCCTCCCTTACTTTGAGTGCCCCCACAGCAAGCAGCTTTCTATGGGGGCACCCGAGCCGAGTCACAGCTCCGTGTATCCATTCAGACACGGAGCTGCAGTTTGGCCCCGCCCCCTCTCTCTCCTCGTTAGCTAATTGACTTTGACTGACAGCATTGGGAGCCAATGGCGCGACTGCTGTGTCTTAGCCAATGAGGAGGGGAGTCCTGGATGGCTGAGACAGTCGTGGACATCGCTGGATTGAGAGGGGGCTCAGATAAGTATTAGGAGGGGCTTAGGGGGGCTGCTGCACACAGAAGATTTTTTATCTTAATGCATATAATGCATTAAGATGAAAAAAAAAAACTTCTGACTTTACAACCCCTTTAAATTTATATTTTTTTATCTGCATGGATTTTAGCTTCAATATTTAATATCCACCTGGAGTTTAGCTTGAAGGTTATAACATATATTATTTTGCACCTCTGCCATTTAAAGTTGTGCGACTATGAGTTGAAACCAGCTTCTAGTGTGACTGGTGTCAACAGTTTTTGTTTTCCTTCATTTGATGTGCTTTTAAAATACGCATTAAAAGAAGGTCAGCACTGGCTTTGATTGAGCAATGCACTTGGCAGTTCAGAAGGTGCATTTGACCAGCTTTGAGCTGACCATTGATTCTTTGTATGCAGTATGTCTGATTGAGGTATGTTTAACTGCAGGCAATGCAGGTCAAAAGCAGCCTTTTCCTGTCAAATGCACACATTTAGTTTAAATAGCAAACACAATGTTTAAAAACAATGCCCACCAACAGGAGCCTTTAGTCCCCGTTCACACTAAGGCGACCTGTGAGGCGACCTGGTCACCTCACAGGTCGCCGTAGGTCGCCTTCCATAGGGAAGCTGCGGACCTGTTCTAATAGGAGCGACACAAGTCGCTCCGACTTAGAAAAAGGGTCCGGAGCTTCTTTGGGGCGACCCGGAGGCGACCGCCATAGACTTCAATGTTATGAAGTCCGTGGCGGCCGCTCCGAGGTCGCCCCCGAAGTCGGGTCGCCCCTGTGTGAACGGGGCCTTACATTAGCACACTAAAGCCTGGAACACACTGTTAGTTTTTTAAACACCGGCCGAATGTTGGCCGTTTTTTATTGAACCGGACAATGTCGGCTGGCATTCGGCCCATGTGTACGCGTTTCGTTGAAGTAGACGTAAAGCTTAGAGAGATAACATTTAGGCCCCTTTCACATTTTGTGTACGAGTGTTCCTGCTCAATATTTTTTGCATGATTTACATGCGCTTCTGCCTGACGTGCATAGAGCAGCCCATTCTTTTGAATGGGCTGCTTATGTGCATTTGTCAAGCTCAAGGGCCAGATTTTGGCCCTGAGCTAGGTGTGTTTTTTCACACTTATTATGATGCCATTTTCATGTGTTTTGTTGTGCAACAATCGCCTCAAACTAGCACTGCATTTGGCGTGCCATTAAGAATGAATGGGACCCAAATGTGCGTTGTGCATTTTGATGTGATTCTAGCTGGATTTTGAAATTCGGGCAGAATCTCACTGATTCTGCCCATGATTCCAAATTGCTCAGATATGAACAGTGCCTTAGATTGTAACAGTGCTTTTTATCATAACAATTGCATTTTTTTTTCATAAAATGCTGTTTTAACCTCTTTTTTTTTTAAGTTCTTTTAGTATCTCTAGTGAATTCTCCAGCCTCCTTGACCATTTTCTGTCTACATGCACTTACTTCAGTGTTGGCTGCACATCTTTGCTTCCTAATAGTGACATAGGCAGATCATGCTTATTCAATGTGTTTACATAGTCTCCTGTAGTATCCAACAGGTGCATATGTAACAGCATACAGGTAACAATGCAGGAACACAACTGGAAAACCATTTGCATCCTATCACAGGTATGGACCCAGCAAGGACCTTCAGGGCAGGATTACCAGAGTTTTTTTTTTTAAAGTAGTAGCTTTGAAAATAACTTTCAAAATAACATTATAATGTCCAAAAAAATGTAAGCAAAGTTTGTTTCAAATAATAATATGACAATAATAAAATTGTAGATATGGATATAGTATAAGGACCAATGATCGAGTTTTATTTACCATTTGCATACTGCCCAGACTCATTGACTCTATGAATAAGGTGAAAAATAAGGAAAAAGAGCAAACATCCCAACACACACACACTTTCTTTCTCTTTTTTTTTATTATCTTCCTTGTTTTCCCCTTCCTTCTCCCCTTTCTTTTCTTTCTACCCCCCTTTTTGTTCTCTTGAGTTGAAGGGGGGGGGGGGGGAGATTTGAGGAAGACCCATTCTTTCTTTTCTCTCCCTCCCCTAAGCTTCTCTTTAAGACCGTTCTATATCTGTAGCTTTTACAGTATAAAACCAATTGTGAGAAAAAAACACGCTAATACATAAAATCATGAACAAGTATAACAAGCAACAACTCTCATGTGAGATTTAAACACAGTTCAAAAATGTATAGCTTTAAGGAGTTGCACTAATAAAAAGAAAGAAAATTTTCAAAAAGTTATGTGATAATTATTCCCCGTGTATGTCTCCACCACCTTGACACATGATCTGTGCATCAATACCATCACCAAAGGCTGAAAAGCTTGCTTATTGCAAACAGCAAAATGTACCACGTGCTAGACTAGGAATGGAACGGTCATAAGAGATCACATGGACCTCACCACTACAGGAGGTCACTAAGGCTTGTGGCTATATACCCTGCCAGGGCCTTTACCGATTCCACAGAAAATCCACCATTGGCACACCACTCTTCCTCGTAAGATTTGTCCCAGGAGTTCCCCAAAACATAAAATGCTCCACATAGTGTAAGATCATAAAAATGTATTCCATAAGTAATAAAATTGCACTTACATCAATGATATTTTAAAATCGCCTTCAATTATATGTGTCGGCCAGAAAACATACAAAAAACCTATCCTTCCAGGACTCGAGAAGAAGCAAGGTGCTGGCGTCACCGATACCCTGGAAGGATGGGTTTTTTGTATGTGTGCCAGCCAATATGATTGAAGGTGATTTTCAAATATCATTGCTGTAAGTGCAATTTTATTACTTGTGGAATACATTTTTACGACCTTACACTATGTGGAGCATTTTATGTTTTGGGAAACTCCTGGGACAAATCTTATCAGGAAGAACGGTGCGCCAATGGTGAAAAGCCTGTGGAATCAGTAAAGGTCCTGGCGGGTATATAGCCCCAAGCCTCAGTGACCTCATGTAGTGGTGAGGTCCATGTGATCTCTTATGACACTTCCATTCCTGAGTCCCTGTAACGTCACGTAGGAGCGCCAGCGGGTTCCGGCCAGGCTCCCAAATGCCCGTGACTCAACACAGCGGCTGGTTATCACACTCCAGTGTTCCTTTCAATTCCATCCACCGTATTCAGCAGACATTGGCCCAGCCCCATTTGTCCATGCCGGCTTGGTATCATTATTTTAACCTTTATATTAATAACTCCTTGTTTAACAAAATACTCAGACTCATTACTGGCTTTCTACAATTGTGGTGTTTTTTTTGGTATCACCTACCTATATTCGGATAGGGATGATTACATTGGTTGCTTGCTGGATAGTCATTTCATGTATTAACTTTGACAGCTGCACCGGATTGGTTTGGGACAGTGTACGGTGCTGCTTTCCACAGAGTCTAGCACTTGGTACATTTTGCTGTTTACAATAAGCAAGCTTTTCAGCCTTTGGTGGTGGTATTGATGCACATATCATGTGTCAAGGTGGTGGATGGTGGAGACATACACCAAGAATATTTATCACATCACTTATGGACATTTTCTTTCTTTTTTTTTAGTGCAACGCTTTAAAGCTATAAAACCTATTGTATAGCAGACAAATTTCTCATGCTTTGTACCATGGTTGAAAATACTATGTCCATACGTGTTTACTTTCAAAATGTTCTTTGAAAAATCAATAAAATACTGTATATTAAATAAAAAGTGGAATATTTGAAATTGAATGAGCTGAAGCTACTCCATTTCTGCAAAGTCCAAACCCCCATAACATACTTCAGTAAAGTGCAATCCTTGCTGTTTAAATGACTATTATCATAAAAATGCATTCAGATAACTGTATTCATTCACTATATTCTGGATATCATTTTAATGATTTAACCTGTTATCTTTTTTTTTCACATTGTAATGTTTTCAACTGTTACCTTTTATTCACATGGTTTAAGTAGCTTTTATAAAGAATATTCCTTTTTAGGCCTCTTTCACACGGCCGCTCCGGTGTTTTGCTCCTCTGCGGGACTTTTTTTTTTTTCACGGAGTGGATGACATTTGTGCATCCGCTCCGTATGTCCGCATATCATCCCATCCATTTGCGGATGATATGCGGACATAATGTAAATCTATGGGCATTGCGGATGTCAGCGGATGACACCGCTGACATCCGATTTTCCTTCCTTTCCGTTTTTTTAACGGAGGAAAAATAGGGCTCTGTTCCGTTTTTTGGAACTGAAAGGAAGAAAATCGGATGTCAGCGGATGGTATTCCGCTGACATCCGCAATGCCATTGACTTACATTATGTCCGTAAATCATCCGCAAAAAAATAGGATGATTTGCGGACATACGGAAAGCCCGTGTGAAAGGGCCCTAAGTCATCTCAACTCCTGTCATTGCCACTTTGCTGGCCACCTTTGTCTGCATGCAAACTTGGAAAAAATATAATGAAAACTAAAGAAAAAAAGGAATTCATAAAGAGAATACTATCTTATGCATTAACCCCCTTCCCGTTATCATAATACAGTAATGTTCATAATAGTGGTCATTTGAAAGTATTTTCCAAATAGCAGTAGTGTAGTGCTTCATAGCACCAGCTATTAATCAGTTCCAGCAACTAAGTGTGGACAAAATAAAAGCTGCGTTGTCATGGGTTGGATTATATTTCTGGTGCTGCAGATCATTTCTTTATTTATTTTTTTAAATAACTCATTGTTATCATTTTTATCACTTTAGTAAATTTACATTTCAGAGATTTCTTTTTTTTATTCCTGTCATTCAATAAAATAGTTTTTGGATGGAACCTTTATTTCATAAACAATTGATTATTTTCACTCTTGTTTGACTGAGAGCAGATGTAATGGGTCACACAATGAACTTAGCAGTCATTGTCACACTGAACAAATTACGTTGATTGTCCTTCATTCGATCCCACTAACACAATTTTCAATCTAATTACTTAATGTCCTCCTTTGTTTTACTTACCCCTATTATTAGTGATGATGGGATAATATCATGGCACATGCAATAATATAGCTGACACTTGCCACACATCTTGGAAAAGAAGAAAAACAGTGAATTACTCACCAACTGTCCATTTTATTACCAAGCGCCTGGGGATTTGAAAGCCATTATGGATTATGTGGTGACTAAGCTAACCACATTCAGCATGTTATTGACCCTGTTGTAGGAATTTTTCTAATCATACCTCTCTATTTTCATAGTTGTCAAAGGAAAACTCCTTACAATCCGGCAGGTATACAGAATACTCAATATTACTTAAATAATTTCTGTTCCTGTAAAGCCCTGGGTTCTAATGCAATGTGTATGATTTACTTTGAAGGTTGAGACTCCCCTTTTTTAAACTGAAAATGTTTACTTTGGTGAACCTCAACCCTTAATGCCTGAGAAATATGATCACTGAGAAACTTAAGAGGGTCTACTTCTCCCATGTGTGTGTGAAATATAACATAATATAAGTTGAAGTTCAACGCCAACTCCAGATCAGGAATTTTCAGAATAACCCTAAATTAGTGATATCTTTAGGATGATCATGTGACAAGCAGAGTCCGTTTCCTCTTCTTCCAGCTTCTCCTCCTTTCCAATGGTTGGCGATCTTCAATGCTAAAGAGAACTGTGATCACCTCGTTCCATATGAGCAGTATTCGCTAAAGCAATCTGCTTTGAAGCCCAGGCTACATGAGGACCAACCCCCACCCCCCTCCCCCCAGCAGGTGTATACATGATAGTCTGGGTTTACAGGAAACGGAAATAGAGGACTCAATTTTGGGAAATATAGCTTTTGAGGCATAAAAAATTTCTACTTACATCAGCAGTTCATTATATCAGCATTATATCAGTGGCATAGTATATCCACTCTTATACTATTCATTTTAGTGATAGGTTTAGATCTACTTAAATGTTAGATTTGGGGGTACTGTTAGGTAAAGAGATAAAGCAAATGTTAAATGAAATGTACTAATCCATTGATGTAGTAATACTGCAACCACCTCCAGGGACCTCTTAACATTTAAGTATATGTAAACCCTGTCCTATGGGAGGGGGGATTTACTAAAACGGAGAGTGCAAAGTCTGGTGCAGCTGTGTAAAGAAACCGGCTTACAGGTATTTGTGTCAAAGCTTAATTGAACAAGTTGAAGTTAGATGCTGATTGGCTACCATGCAATGCTGCACCAGATTCTGTTTCAGTTTTATTAAATCTCCCCTATGGTGACAATACTCACTCAACTTACTATATATTTTTAAATGTTTATTGAGATTTTAACATACAAAATCCAGATAAAAAAAAAAACAAATATAAAACGACGGTACTAGTGCAAGCAAATACCAGGGGATCTAAGGGTCTGGTTCCCAATAGGGATTCCACTAATACCCTCTGGTGAGTTGAGAATTCTAGATAGAGGTTCAAGGGCCAAATTAAAAAGAAGAGGGGAAAGGGGGCAGCCTTGGCGTGTCCCTTTCATTAAGGGGATGATGTCTGAGGTAAAGTCAGGTGTAGAAAGTTTGGCAGTTGGTGATTTGTACATTTGTCAAAGAAACTAAAGAATAGGACCTGAAAAGCCGAATGTTTCCATGACTTTAAAAAGCCAGGTAAAACTGATTTTATCAAAGGCCTTTTCAGCGTCTAAGGATATAATGGCTGCATCTATTTGGGGGT
The DNA here is from genome assembly GCF_965119305.1 of Pelophylax lessonae. NCBI lineage: Eukaryota > Metazoa > Chordata > Amphibia > Anura > Ranidae > Pelophylax > Pelophylax lessonae. The sequence continues at coordinate 104,675,590 of NC_138772.1, forward strand.
GTCTTTTAGCATGTTCGAGTGCGAGAAGGACCCTGCAAATATTAAGAGTCGCGGAGCGACCCGTGACAAATCCTGACTGGGCAGGGAGCTAGAGGGGTGGGAGTAGGCGGGCAAGCAACTATTTTTGAGAGGATCTTTGTGTCAACATTTATAAGGGATATCGGATGGTATGATCCCGGCAGGAGTGGGTCTTTCTCTTTCTTAGAAATAAGTTTGATGTGAGAGAGTGATCCCATAGAAAGATAGGGACCACCTGACCACATTGATTGAAAAACGGGAAGCAGGGTGGGTGGGATGAAAACATTAGTAAGCTTGTAAAATTCGGCTGAATCTGGACCAGGGGCTTTGGCTGATGGGAGGGCTTTGATGGTAAGTCGAATCTCTTCCAGTGAGATGGGGTAATATAAAGTCTCTAAATCAGCCGAGGAGAGGGTGGGCAAACTGAATCTGGACAATATCATGATCAATGGGGTTGTTAGAATATAGAACAGTATAATAATCTACCAGCGTCTTGCTGATTTCCATCGGCGATAAAGCGAGGGTACCATCTTTTGATTTAAGGGCCATTATACGTGTCGGACGGCGGGTATCCGAGCATAATTTACTATATTAATGGGGAAGCAGCATCGTCATCCTAGTACAGAAGGTAAGTTAGGACTACAGAACAGCTCCCTCTTGCTTCATAATCATAACAGTGGGAGATGTTCTTTAATTCACTGGGCAGGGTTGACTACATTGTTTGTGATAATATTATCAACATTGTTTGTGATAACATCATCAACAGGTATCAATCAGCAGCATCAACAGGTATTTGTTGAACTTTTTGAACATATATGACAACATGTTTTTATAGACATGTTTAAAAGACTAAGAGCCGGTTCACACTAGCGCGACTTGTCAGCCTGACAAGTCGCGCTCCCTCGTGGTCCATTGACCGCTACAGGACCCGTTCTAATAGGAGCGACACAAGTCGCTCTGACTTAGAAAAAGGGTCCTGTACTATTTCGGGGCGACCTCGGAGTGACTTGCATAGACTTCCATTATGTGAAGTCCCTGCAAGTCGCTCTGAAGTCGTGGTGCATGGTAATGCACAAGTCGCCCCCGAAGTAGTAAGGAGTCGTGTCGCCTCAGTGTGAAACGGCTCTAAAAGGGAGTGAATAGGATTCTCCTACTCACTGTAAAATATGTTTTTATTAAGATGCACAGATTTATAAATTGGGAGCAGCCAATGGGTTATACTGCCACCTACAGGAAAAGTTAACACTAGAAGAATAGAAAACTGAAGCCCCCGAGGAGCTATAACCCTTTATACCTGGTCAGTTGTAAGAAGTAGTCCAAAGGAATTAAGCTCAAAGGAAACAAAAGCATATAAGGAAAGGGAGCTGTGTCCCTCAGTGGACTCCAAAAATGATTTTTGGTGAGTACCAAAATCCTATTTTCTATATCAACCACAGAGAGAAACAGCTTTATTCATAAAAGGCAACTAATGGCCATCCAAAACAGTCCAAACTGAAGCACAAACACACTTCAACAACATAAGAAAACTAGCCAAACAAGAACAAAAAAGGGGGGGGGGGAGCGTTAAACAGCTGTTTGCAGAACTTTTCAAAATTTAGAGAACATGCAAAACCAAACCAACAGGTCACATCCTTACAGATCTAAGAGACAGATGTCTAAAGACGAAAAGCCCAAGGAGTACTCCATGTACTCTGAAAATCACTGTGTAATGCGATGGTTGTGGTGCTTTTATCTAAATAAGGCTGGCTATACACGGTGCAAATTTCTTTCCTGCAACCCCCTGCCCCCCCCCCCCGGGAGAAGGCAGTGATTATCGCTAGCAGCTACAGCAGCTGCTAGCAATAATCGCAAGAGAATCCAGGAGGCTGGTTGTATCAATCGATCAACTTGGTACATTCAGCCTACCTATTAACGGTTCAAACAGTGTATGGCCCGCCTAAGAAAAAACATTATCTACTACAGTGGGCTGATATATCTATCCAGATAACTGTGTTCTAAGTATGGTAACATCTACGCATATCCCAATATTTGAACACAAATAGTTCAATTCAAACACACTGCTTATTATGCACAATATACATAAAGCGATATGTAACCATAGAAAAGGGGGAAACTTATAACCTCATATGTCTACCCAGGCAGTCACTGTAGAAGGTCCACACACACACAGCTCTTGGTACAAACAAAGAGGAAACTAAACCCCTGTTTTTAACGAGAACTGTTAGACAGAACAGTTTGGTTTGTTGCAGGCTGGTTGGTAAGTTGAGGGAATTTTTCTTTGTTTTTGTTTGACATGCGTTGCCTTTCCATGTGCTCCTTGCTGTGGCTAGTTATGGGTTGGGGAAGTTGCCATACGTATTGTTAGTTATTTGGAGAGGGGATTGCTTCCATTGTGCTATTACCTGGGTGTCCAGTGAGCCTCTGTGCTTTAAAGGAGGAGTGGGCTCACTCCAGGCAAACCTTCCCTCAATCCATCCATTACTATATATGTGCTCCTACTATGGAGGCTCTCAAAATTTATAGAGTTAGGACTGCAGATAATACTGGGGTGCCTTGTTGTGGCCTCTTCTGCAGCTTACGCATGTATTTGCAAATGTGTGCAAACTAAACCCCGTTTTTAACATAAACTATTGAACAGGACAATTCAGTTTGTTTCTTGCAGGCTAGTTGGTAAGTTGAGCTGGGAATTTTTTTTTCTTTTTGTATGACATGTGTCGCCCTTCCATGTGCTCCTTGCTGTTAAGGCCAGATATGGGTTGGGGCAGTTGCCCTTTGTTTGCAACTTAAAACAAACTCATAAGTCTGCCCAGGCAATAAAACAGTTACTGTAGAAGGTCCACACACAACCCTGGATACAAACAAAGAGGAAAAATCCTCATCACAGCAGAAGCTTGCTAGCTTCTCACAATGCTGAGCAGTGGCGGCTGGTGCTCAAAATTATTTTTTTTTGGGGGGAGGCACAAACAGAAAAATGTTATAGGCATTTCTTTGCGGCAAAAAACACTGTAAAAAATTGCGTGACTTTGAGGTCGCAAAAGTGTGAAAGGGGCCTCCAGTAGTTAAGGTATAGTGTGCCCCCTTTCAATGCAGAGAGACCAGCGTGCCCCCTTTCAATGCAGAGAGACCAGCGTGCCCCCTTTCAATGCAGAGAGACCAGCGTGCCCCCTTTCAATGCACAGTGACCCCCCTTTCAACGCACAGTCACCAGTGTGCCCCCCTTCAATGCACAGTAACCAGTGTGCCCACTTCAAAACAGTGACCAGTGTGCCCCCTTCAATGCAGTGACCAGCGTACATGCCCCCTTTCAATGCAGTGACCAGCATACATGCCCCCTTCAAAACAGTGACCAGCGTGCCCCCTTCAATGCAGTGACTAGCGTACATGCCCCCTTTCAATGCAGTGACCAGCGTGCATGCCCCCTTTCAATGCATTGACCAGCATACATGCCCCCTTTCAATGCAATGACCAGCGTACATGCCCCCTTTCAATTCAGTGACCAGCATACATGCACCCTTTCAATGCAGTGACCAGCATACATGCCCCCTTTCAATGCAGTGACCAGCATACATGCCCATTTCAATGCAGTGACCAGCGTACATGCCCCTTTCAATGCAGTGACCAGCGTACATACCCCTTTCAATGCAGTGACCAGCGTACACTCCGCGTTCAATGCAGTGACCAGCATACATGCCCCCTTTCAATGCAGTGACCAGCGTACATGCCCCTTTCAATGCAGTGACCAGTGTACATGCCCCTTTCAATGCAGTGACCAGTGTGCCCCCTTCAAAACAGTGACCAGCGTGCCCCCTTCAAAACAGTGACCAGCGTGCCCCCTTCAATGCAGTGACCAGCGTACATGCCCCCTTTCAATGCAGTGACCAGCGTACATGCCCCCTTTCAATGCAGTGACCAGCATACATGCCCCCTTTCAATGCAGTGACCAGCGTACATGCCTCTTTCAATGCAGTGACCAGTGTACATGCCCCTTTCAATGCAGTGACCAGTTTGCCCCCTTCAAAACAGTGACCAGCGTGCCCCCTTCAAAACAGTGACCAGCGTGCCCCCTTCAATGCAGTGACCAGCGTACATGCCCCCTTTCAATGCAGTGACCAGCGTACATGCCCCTTTCAATGCAGTGACCAGCATACATGCCCCCTTTCAATGCAGTGACCAGTGTACATGCCCCTTTTAATGCAGTGACCAGCGTACATGCCCCTTTCAATGCAGTGTCCAGGATACATGCCCCTTTCAATGCAGTGACCAGCATATATGCCCCCTTTCAATGCAGTGACCAGCATACATGCCCATTTCAATGCAGTGACCAGCGTACATGCCCCTTTCAATGCAGTGACCAGCGTACATACCCCTTTCAATGCAGTGACCAGCGTACACTCCGCGTTCAATGCAGTGACCAGCATACATGCCCCCTTTCAATGCAGTGACCAGCGTACATGCCCCTTTCAATGCAGTGACCAGTGTACATGCCCCTTTCAATGCAGTGACCAGTGTGCCCCCTTCAAAACAGTGACCAGCGTGCCCCCTTCAAAACAGTGACCAGCGTGCCCCCTTCAATGCAGTGACCAGCGTACATGCCCCCTTTCAATGCAGTGACCAGCGTACATGCCCCCTTTCAATGCAGTGACCAGCATACATGCCCCCTTTCAATGCAGTGACCAGCGTACATGCCTCTTTCAATGCAGTGACCAGTGTACATGCCCCTTTCAATGCAGTGACCAGTTTGCCCCCTTCAAAACAGTGACCAGCGTGCCCCCTTCAAAACAGTGACCAGCGTGCCCCCTTCAATGCAGTGACCAGCGTACATGCCCCCTTTCAATGCAGTGACCAGCGTACATGCCCCTTTCAATGCAGTGACCAGCATACATGCCCCCTTTCAATGCAGTGACCAGTGTACATGCCCCTTTTAATGCAGTGACCAGCGTACATGCCCCTTTCAATGCAGTGTCCAGGATACATGCCCCTTTCAATGCAGTGACCAGCATATATGCCCCCTTTCAATGCAGTGACCAGCGTACATGCCCCTTTAAATGCAGTGACCAGCGTACATGCCCCTTTCAATGCAGTGACCAGCGTACATGCCCCTTTCAATGCAGTGACCAGCGTACATGCCCCTTTCAATGCAGTGACCAGCATACATGCCCCCTTTCAATGCAGTGAACAGCGTACATGCCCCTTTCAATGCAGTGGCCAGCGTACATGCCCCTTTCAATGCAGTGACCAGCGTACATGCCCCCTTGTACATGCCCCCTGCAGGCGCCCCTGCATGCAGATTAGGGGGGCGGACGCATGGATGGGGGGGGTGCGGCGCCCCTGCGCCCTCAATACACCGGCCGCCGCTGATGCTGAGTCTTCTGAGATGACGACAGGTGAATTGCCACAGCTCTGGTTCAGATCATTCTGTGTGCCCAAAAACCTGGCTTGATTTGAATGGCAGACCAGCGTGCCCCCTTCAATGCAGTGACCAGCGTACATGCCCCCTTTCAATGCAGTGACCAGCGTACATGCCCCTTTCAATGCAGTGACCAGCGTACATGCCCCCTTGTACATGCCCCCTGCAGGCGCCCCTGCATGCAGATTAGGGGGGCGGACGCATGGATGGGGGGGGGGCGGCGCCCTTGCGCCCTCAATACACCGGCCGCCACTGATGCTGAGTCTTCTGAGATGACGACAGGTGAATTGCCACAGCTCTGGTTCAGATCATTCTGTGTGCCCAAAAACCTGGCTTGATTTGAATGGCAGACTCCTGTGCTAAAATTGGTGAAGTACCAGCGCTGCTTACTTATCATGTGTGTGCTTGGTGTATTCACATACCAAAAAAATCCTCATCATTATTCCTAATAGACAATACTGTGCCAAAGTGCTAGTGCCAAACTATATCAAATACATAAAACTTTACAGTATACAATCATAATTATAAATGTTAATGCAAAAATACAAAATATTAAAGTGATGGTGCTCAATAAATATATATAAATAAGTATCTTCCAAATAAATTCATGTAGAAAAGTTCATAAATTCTTCAAACCATTATATTGTGCTATGGTGACAATCTTTGTGCAAATCAACAAATATGAAGGTGCTGAGTGCTTATTCACGGATATTATTCAAAGTGCCGGTGCTCATATAAAAAGGCTTTTGATAATGCTCTGATTGGAGGAGCGAAACGCATCAAGCCGTCCGAATACATACTACGCAACATCCGGCCACATCCAACTTCTGGTTTCCGGTTATACGGGTGAAGCACACGGCCATAGTTTGGCGGCCCGTAGGATTTGTGAAAGGCGTTTTTTATGCTGCAACACTGTAAGTGTGATTCTGTTATGCGTGATAAATAAAGTTTAAACATACTGCACGATGATAGCTATCTCTCTTTTGTAATCTACGAGCATATCCTGGATGTTGTGAGCTGCAGAGTGCCTTAAACCATTTGTTTGCTGGCTGGCGTCCCTCGAGGCTCTTACCTTTACAAGGACTATCCTTAAGGCACATATTTGATTATCTTCTGGTGAGTAGGGGACCGAGAGGGGAGCACCTACTCACGTTATATGAGCACCGGCACTTTGAATAATATCCGTGAATAAGCACTCAGCACCTTCATAATTGTTGATTTGCACAAAGATTGTTACTATAGCACAATATAATCGTTTGAAGAATTTATGAACTTTTCTACATGAATTTATTTGGAAGATACTTATTTATACTATATATTTATTGAGCACCATCACTTTAATATTTTGTATTTTTGCATTAACATTTATAATTATGATTGTATACTGTAAAGTTTTATGTATTTGATATAGTTTGACACTAGCACTTTGGCACAGTATTGTCTATTAGGAATAATGATGAGGATTTTTTTGGTATGTGAATACACCAAGCACGCACATGATAAGTAAGCAGCGCTGGTACTTCACCATTTTTATCATTTAAAGGCACCCCCCTTTTACCAGCAGCAGCTTATTATATATTTATATATTTATCAATTTTAATTAAATTTTTTTTACAAAATTGCATAGCAAGGCCTCCAATAAGAAGGATTGCATGAAAAAAAAACATATAAATATATATGTTTGATTGTAAACTCTAATGAGTAAGGCCCTCTGATTCATATTGTTTAAACTGTATTGTAATTGTACTGTCTGCCCTTATGTTGTAAAGCGCTGCATAAACTGTTGGCGCTATATAAATCCTGTGTAATAATAATAATGAATAATAATACAAAGTCAGTGCAAAAATAAAAACTTGGCCTACCTTAAAGGCCCATTCAAATTAGGAAATGCATGTAAATCGCACAGAAATGCTGTGCATACACTACTTTTGGAGATGAACTGCAACCGGATAGCATGTTGTTTTTGTATCATCTGGTGCAGGCAAATGCACTGCTTTTGTGACCTGCATTTGGGGTGTCGATAAAGTGGAAGTAAACCTTCCATCACTTTCATCCAAGGAAGCTGCCATCTTGGCCTCTGTTTAACCACTTGGCGCCTACAGCTGAAAGACGACTACAGCGTAGGCTTAAAATGCTTTTTAGGACGTACACGGACATCTTCCCATTCTCTCGCTGCGAGACTTGGCTTAGGACTCGGCTGATAACTGATCGTTGTAAAGGGCCATTCACAGCGGGCCCTTTACCACATGATCAGCTGTCAGCCAATGACAGCTGATCGCGGAAGTAAACAGAAGCCGGTTATCTGCTTTTTTTCCCGCTTACGCTGTCAGCATTAAGAAAAGAGGAAAGCTGTTAACCGGCTTCTGTTAGAGCAGTGGTTCTCAACACCTGTCCTCAGGACCCACAGGCAGATTTTTAGTATTAGCTTAGGGAGATGCAGACTAGAATACTGCAATGACTGAGCAGTAAATTATTATTTATTTATATTTATTATTTCAGTTATCTTGCAAACCTAGCCTGTTAGTGGGTCCTGAGGACAAGAGTTGAGAACCACTGTGTTAGAGGGACATTGGCCCCCTTAGTGCCCACCAGTGCTGATAACCAGTGCCCTCCAGTGCTGCTAATCAGCGCCCACCAGTGCCATCAATCAGTGCCCATCCTGCATGTACTGCTAATCAGTGCCACCTATCAGTGCTACCTCTCGGTGCCGCCTATCAGTGCCACCTATTAGTGCCCATCAGTGCCTACTATCAATGCCCATCAGTGCCACCCATCAGAGCAGCCTCATCACTGCCCATCAGTGCCACCTATCAATGCCCATCAGTGCCCATCAGTGCAGCCTATTAGTGCCTATTAGTGCTACCTCATCAGCGCCCATCAATTAAGGAGAAAAATTACCTGTTTGCAACATTTTATAACAAAATATAAAAAACTTTTTTAAAATGTTCATTATTTTTTTGCAAAAAATAATGGCGTGCATTTGTATTCAGCCCCCCTGAGTCAATACTTTGTAGAACCAACTTTCACTGCAATTAAAGCTGCAAGTCTTTTTGGGTATGTCTGTACCAGCTTTGCACATCTAGAGAGTGACATTTTTGCCCATTCTTCTTTGCAAAAAAGCTCAAGCTCTGTCAGATTGGATGGAGAGCGTCTGTGAACAGCAATTTTCAAGTCTTGCCACAGATTCTCAGTTGGATTTAGGTCTGGGCTTTGACTGGGCCATTCTAACACATGAATATGCTTTGATCTAAACCATTCCATTGTAGCTCTGGCTGTATGTTTAGGGTTGCTGTCCTGCTGGAAGGTGAACCTCCGCCCCAGTCTTAAGTTTTTTGCAGACTCTAACAGGTTTTTTTTTTTTCTAAGATTGCCCGGTATTTGTCTCCATCCATCTTCCCATCAACTCTGACCAGCTTTTCTGTCCCTGCTGAAGAAAAAGCATCCCCACAACATGATGCTGCCACCACCATGGTTTATGGTGGAGATGGTGTGTTCAGGGTGATGTGCAGTGTTAGTTTTCAACCACACATAGCATTTTGCTTTTAGGCCAAAAAGTTAAATTTTGATCTCATCTGACCAGAGCACCTTCTTCCATGTTTACTGTGTCCTCATATGGCTTTTTGCAAATTGCAAACTGGACTTCTTAAGACTTTCATTCAACAATGGCTTTTTTCTTTCCACTCTTCCTTAGAGGCCAGATTTGTGGAGCGCATGACAAATAGTTATCCTGTGGGCAGATTCTCCCACCTGAGCTGTGGATCTCTGCAGCTCCTCCAGAAGCAGCTCTTAGCTGATTCTCTGATTAATGCTCTCGTTGCCTGGCCTACCTGTTTAGGTGGATGGCCATCTCTTGGTAGGTATGCAGTTGTGCCATACGCTTTCCATTTTCAGATGATGGATTAAACAGTGCTTCGTGACATGTTCAAAGCTTGGGATATTTTTTTATACCCTAACCCTGCTTTAAACTTTTCCACAACTTTATCCCTGACCTGTCTGGTGTGTTCCTTGGCCTTCACGATGCTGTTTGTTCACTAAGGTTCTCTAAAAAACTTCTGAGGGCTTCAAGAACAGCTGCATTTATACTGAGATTAAATTACATACAGGTGGACTCTATTTACTAATTACGTGACTTCTGAAGTCAAACTGGATCCACTAGATTTTAGTTAGGGGTATTAATGTAAATATCAAAGTAAAGGGGGCAGAAAACAAATGCACGCCACACTTTCAGATATTTATTTGTAAAAAATGTGGAAATCCATTTATAATTTTCCTTCCACTTCACAATTATGTGCCACTTTCTGTTAGTCTATCACATAAAACTCCAATAAAATACATTTACGTTTTTAGTTGTAACATGACAAAATGTGGAACATGTCAAGAGGTTTGAATACTTTTTCAAGGCACTGTATTAAATGTCATCCAGTTAGAGTTTAAATCTATTTTAAAGCTTAAATCTGGGGAAAGTAAAAAAACCTCTCTTTCAGTGGGATTTCCCCATACTGCAAGGGTTACATGCTTGTTTAGGTCTAGGGAACTGGAAAAGCACTTCTACTTACCTAATCCTCTGCTCCCCGGTCTCCTTTGTGCTAGTTACTGCAGCTCCTTCTCCCCTACAATCCAGCGATTGGATGCCCTCTGACGTCATCAGGAGTCCATAGCCCGGCATTGGACACAGGGATGAAGAGGAACAATTAATGCGGGGCGTAGGGGGGAAGGGGACAACACTGGCTTCTAGAAGAGCAAAAAATTTGATAAGTAAAACTGCTTTCCCTGTCCCGTAGACCCTAAACCAGCATTTAATTCTTGCAGCATCCCCACTGTAAAGGAGGATTTTTACTTTCCCTGGAGATAGGCTTTAAGAACCCCAGGTAGGATTAGTCTAGCACCTAGCTCCGCCTCTGTCTTCTATGCTTTACTGTTGGTCCATTACTGTAATAAAGAGCATCACTGGCCTACAATGAGGCTTAGGAGGCAGCAGGGGGCAAGGCAAAGCACCTAACTCATCTGACCTAGGAGGTCTGTGCATATCATACCAGATGGAAAATCCATTCCAGATTTTTATTAAAATAATAAAAGGCCAGACATGCAAATTTAAGAATATGTTTGAGGAAGGGTCTGGTCATTTTGTTCTTTGGTTTTCAAGGGTCTTGCAGCACAATTTTTTTTTCTTTATCCAAAGATACCATCCCCCAAAAATAAAGTATAAAATGATCTACTTATGTGTCTTTTGGAATGAAACATATGCTAGATTTCAAATACTGTAAAAAATGGTTAAGATTTGGAATTAAATACAAATTGCCCTTTCAAGTGAGCCCGGTTCATTGCAATCATTTAAGGAAGTTCAGAAGTGGCTTGTTTAATATTGGCTTCATAATTGCTTGTGACATGATTACATTTTATTCAATTGTGTGACATCTGCCAAAAAAGCTCATTCTTCATAGATCCAAGATAATTGAAGCTCTCCATCTGCTCTTGGGCCACTCTCAACCGCTGCACTTGTTTTAAGGATTACACCAGCTCTCCACTCTACAACAGTTACTAATTGTCAAATTGCCTTCCCTGAGAGATTAATGAATATGCATAACATGTCTATGCAGGTATGTGCTGTGTTGATATTCCTGAATAGTACAGAATAATGGTTACAGACACTTAATGATTTATGTACCACACATACTGTATGTCTAAATGTAGCAAAGCTGACCAGTAACCTTCTTAAAATTGATGCCCACTTTTTAGAATATTTTGAACCAAGTGTAGGATGTGCGCAGTCCAAAGGTTTTTTTTTATGTTACTATAGACTAAGCAGCCCCCAGAAAGCCAGGATGGACCAAATATAGTCAATACTGGTCTGGCTCTATGTATAGTTACTTTGCACTTTAAGAGACCTTTGCACCCGCCTAAAAAATTGCAGGAAAAAAAACAATTGTTATTCACTTGTGTCTTTAAACTTGCTAGAAAATATATATTTATGTATTTGTTTATTCACTATGGTGATATGTATTTTATAATATAAGTGCACAGTTTCCTTTCACGTTAGTTAGGTTTTGCCTGGACTTCTCCTTTAAGTATGATTTAATTGGTCCATACTATTATAAGAAAAGTGAAAATGTTGTGCCATGAAGCTCCCTATAAGGATGGAATAACAGCAAGTTCTCTGCTTTTCTCAAGACTCCTAGTTGTTACTTTCTAGACCCTACACAAACAGCACAGGGATGCAGTATCTTTTGACATGATTCAGTAAAAGCTTTTACTGTTTGTGGGGGTGAGTGGCACTTTAGAGCAACACTAAACCCAGGATTGCTTTATTAACCAATTCCTGCCAGCTGTATGCATGCACTGTATGTAGCAGCAAGGAGGTGGACCTCATTCCATGCTGCCATATCATTGCATACCTGTTTTGTGCTGGGAGTACCCTTAATTGTGTACCCCCATCACTGTGACCGTGTTGTCACTGACAGCTCCCAGTCACAAAGCAGTGATTGGGGAACTGTCAGGATGAGCTCCCAAATCATATGATCACTGTGATCTGATTGTGTAACAATGACCATGTGATCTGAAAGTCCATGCTCCACCCAGTAAACAGATAGCAGTACTAGGATGTGTTTATCCATTTGGCATCTTCCTGCTTTGCACAGTAACCATTTATTTCTGACTGGCTGTCATTCCTGCTCTGTGAACTTTAGTCTTTGAATGAAAAAACGTTCTTCTTTATGTGCCGCTTTAATTTCATCATGGCCACAGTGTGTAACAAGCGTGTGTTAAGATTACCTAAAGGGCCAGTGGGAAATGGTTATGTTTGAAGAAAGCATGGTTGCTTCCTTGTAACCAGGAGTGTAACTAGAAGTAAAAGGACCCAAAAGCAAAATTTTAATCAAGTCCCCATCTTCGCAAGAGGCCATAATTGTGCCCCTATTAATACCACTTTTTCATTTGATCAGGGGAAGGTGACCTATACTGCACTCCTATTTACGCCACCTTAACACTGGTGGACATAAGTGGCATAATGCATTTTACATGCCTAAAGGACTTCTATTGGTAATCCTTAACACTGGTGGCCACTGTAACCGAACACTTACAAGTTGAAGCCAAGCAATCTGAATGGGTCACTTTCAGAGACCATAAATGGGTGTAGGGCTTCCCAGAGACTCCCTATCCTCTTGTAAGGTTGTTCTGTGTACTAAAAGAGCAGAGATTATTTTTTTGTAGTCAGTCGGATTTAAGCTGGGTGGGGTAGTTGGATTGAAGTCCAGAAATCAGAGGCAACCTTTTACCAGCAAGGGAAAATTAATAACTACACTAAGGAGCATGTTTTCTTGTTTTGGTCCCCCCTGCTGCCAGGCCCCATAGTAGTTAGTATTAGCCGCTATGGCAGTAGGTATGCCCTTGCTTGGAATCTTTACCAACCCTTCACTGATAATATGTACTGAAGGTGGTCATATTGCTCAGGTTGATCATATGAGTGGCAGTCATAGACCTCACATCCCCAGCCTTCTGCATTATCCACAGACTGAGTTCCCTGCTTCACTTGAATTAGTTAATAGCTCTCTGCACAGTCACATTCCTGGATACTGTACACCATTGAAACTATTCAGACGGGGTATATAATTTCACACGTGGGTGCAATTTTATTCACTTACTTGCCATTTCTATGAAAGAAGTGTAAGAATAAACTGGCCGAGTGTCACAGCAGCATTGCCTGGCAGTCCTAGAAAATATAACTGCTGGGAATTGGCTGACAGCCACAAAAAGAAACATTGTTTTCTACATAATTATTTGTGGAAGGATGAAGAACACGACGCAGTTTTATGAAGGTGAAAACAAAAGAAAAAGAAGCATGCTATGTTTTGTCAGAAATTACATCCATCATTCTTCTCTAAAATGCCATCTTTTATGATATGCCAAAATGGTTAAATTTTTGCGGAGCTTTTTCACATTCTTTTCTCAAATAAGTAAGAGAATATGAATAGTCAGTAGATGTTTCAAAAGGCCCATTTGATGCAATATATAACATTTTAGAACTCCTACAAGACTTGATTTCTAAAGATACAAATGTCGGCTATTCAACTGCCTTGGCCTTGCTGTCACATTATTTGCTTGTTGGTCAGCTTTCAAATGCCACCGAGAAATACAGAGATTTGCAGACACTAAACACATTATTTGGAGGGTATTGTTTTGTGGATATTTTGCATCATGTCTCAATGCGGTTGTGTTTGGCCTCAGTGTGACAAAGCCTGGAGCAGCTTTATTGTAAAACACAATGACTATGGGGCAATTTCTAACCGATGTCAGTTGTACAAAATTTTGCATAGCTTTATAAAATTGTAAATAAAGTGTAAACCCAAATCTATTTTTCAGTATGTTTGGTATCATGTCTCACTGTATACAGTTTTCTTAAGCAAAAACAAATGTAATAATCTATTTTTTTATTAATTTATTTAAAAGTTTCTAATCGGAGATCCTGCCAGCAACAACACATTCTTTTGCAGGCTGTCTGCCGTTAAGCCGCTGTCTCGCAACTAGCAACAGTGTTGTCACCCTGCTGTGCTCGCTCTTTCATTTGGCCATTAAGCTTCCTATCAGGTGTGTCAAATAGGGGCCCAAAAGCCAACTGATGGAGCTTGCACAGCAGTTTGACAACATTGCTGCTAATTATTAAGCAAATGTTACTAAACCCACAACAGTAAAATCAGTCTGTATATTCAGTAAATCATGCTTGTTATACTCACTGTGGAACCTATGGGGTTAATCCTCTGCATTGTATAAAAAGGCTGTTTGATCCTGCCTCCCCTGATCCTCCCCTTCTTCAAAGTCCCCTAATCATTTCCTGATAATACAGAGCTTGGGGACAAGCTGCACATGCTCAGTTTGGTGTGTATTGCTAGAGAGTTTTTTTTTTTTACTTTGGAGAGTGCAAGTGATCAGCACAGGGCCAATCAGCACTGTCCAGACAGAGGGTTGTCACGGAACCATGAACCAGACGTACAACAACAGATAAGTGAAAATAAGAAAGCTTTATTGAAAAACAAGCTATAAAGCAAAAGTCCAAACGGATGGCGAAACCGATGCAGAGTCTTTGCGAAGCCAGGGGTCAGGAACCAGGAGGGTAGTCAGACAAAGCCGGGATCAGGAACCAGCAGGGTAGTCAGACGAAGCCAGGATCAGGAACCAGCAGGGTAGTCAGACGAAGACAGGATCAGGAACCAGCAGGGTAGTCAGACGAAGCCAGGAACAGGAACCAGAAGCAGCAGCAGTCTTAGAAGCATGTGAACACAGGAGGACCAAGCAGGGAACTGAAGCCACAGACCTCCTATATATATGAGCTAGGCATCCAGCTCCTCCCAGTGGGAAGGAGGAGCAGCAGGGTGGGAGGCTACAAGAAACCCAGAAACCAAGATGGCCGCCAGCACATGTCAAACGAAGGAGAACAGCAAGAAGGTAAGACCATGACAGTACCTCCCCCTCAAGGGCCCCTCCTCCGCGGAGTAAAGAACGGTTTCTGAGGGAAGCGTGCGTGGAAGGCTCGGAGCAAGGTAGGAGCATGGACATCTGCGGAGGGAACCCAGGAACGCTCCTCTGGACCATAACCACGCCAATGAACCAAAAACTGCACCGTGGACCAGGCGTGAGTCCAGGATATTGCTCACCTCATACTCCTCACGATTGCCCACTCGGACCGGACGAGGCCGAGGAACCGAGGAAGTGAAACGATTACACACCAGTGGCTTCAACAGGGAGACATGAAACACGTTGGAGATCCGCATGCCAGGAGGAAGCGCAAGGGCATAGGCTACCGGGTTTACCCTGCGAAGCACTCGGAAGGGACCAACAAAGCGAGGCGCCAGCTTGGGAGTGGGCACTCGAAGGTTGAGGTTGCGGGTGGACAACCATACACGGTCTCCGGCCTGGTAGGAAGGAGCAGGCGCTCGTCTGCAATCAGCCTGGAGTCTCTGGCGCTGCGCAGAGACCTCAAGGGACTTCTGGATCTGTACCCAAGAAGCACGTAGGACGGAAAGGTGATCCTCCACAGCCGGAATATCCTGGGGAGAGAATACCTCCGGTAACACGGCAGGTTGGAACCCATAGTTGGCCATGAAGGGAGATGTCCCAGAGGAAGAGTTCACCGCCGTGTTCCTGGCAAACTCAGCCCAAGGCAGGAGGTCAACCCAATTGTCTTGGTGATCGGAGACATAGCAACGAAGGAATTGCTCCAAGGCCTGATTGGATCGTTCTGCGGCCCCATTGGACTGAGGGTGGTAGGCCGAGGAGAAGGAGAGATGAATCCCTAACTGGGAGCAAAAGGAGCGCCAGAACCTGGACACAAACTGACTCCCCCGATCCGACACAATCTCCTTGGGCAAACCGTGCAACCGGAAGACCTCCCTGGCAAAAATCGTGGCCAACTCCTGTGCAGAGGGTAACTTCTTGAGAGGAACACAGTGGCACATTTTGGAAAACCGATCCACAATCATGAGAATGACCGTATGGCCTCGGGATGCAGGGAGGTCCACAATGAAATCCATCCCCAGGTGTGACCATGGGCGCTCCCCGGTGGCTAAGGGTTGCAGAAGGCCCAACGGAAGGTGCCGAGGGGACTTACTCTGGGCACAAACGGAGCATGCCGCTACATATGCGGCGATGTCGGAACGTAGGGAAGGCCACCAGAACAGATGTGAAACAGCCCAGGACAGCTGATTCTTTCCAGGATGCCCCGCGGTCTTGGAGTTATGGTAGGTTCGCAACAACCGAGTGCGCAACTCCTCAGGCAGAAAACATCTGCCGTTGGGTCTCCCAGAGGGAGCACCAGATTGAGCCGCCAAAATCTGCTCACCCAGGGGAGAGGTCAGGCTGGTGCGAATGGCGGCCAGGATCTGATTCGGAGGTATGACCGAAGTCGGAATCGACTCCTCCCTGGACAGGTCGGAGTACTGCCGTGATAAGGCATCCGCCCTGATGTTCTTGGAACCGGGTAGGTAGGAGACCACGTAATTAAAACGTGACAAGAACAGAGCCCATCTGGCCTGACGTGGTGTCAATCTCTTGGCCTCAGAGAGGTAGGTCAGATTCTTGTGGTCCGTCAGGATGAGGACCGGAACCACCGAACCCTCGAGCAAGTGCCTCCATTCTTTAAGAGCCTGCACGATGGCCAATAACTCCCTGTCACCAATCTGGTAGTTGCACTCCGCGGAAGACAGTTTCCGGGAGTAAAACCCACAAGGAAGCAGAGGACCCTCTGGTGTTCTACGCTGAGACAGAAGGGTGCCTACTCCCGTCTCAGACGCGTCCACCTCGAGGACAAAGGGCAACCCAGGGTTGGGATGCGACAGAATCGGAGCCGACACAAAGGCGGACTTTAGAGCCTCAAAAGCTCGGATGGCCTCGGGCGGCCAGACCTGGGAATTACTGCCCTTCCTGGTCAGATCCGTGAGAGGCTTGGCTAGCATGGAAAAGTCCCTGATGAACTTCCGATAATAATTGGCGAAGCCCAAAAAGCGCTGCAGGGAGCGAAGACCACTGGGCTGGGGCCACTGTAAGACAGCCGAAACCTTCTCAGGATCCATGGAGAACCCCTCAGCGGAAATGATGTAACCTAAGAAGGTTACCTGGGATCGGTGAAATTCGCATTTCTCAAGCTTACCGAACAGCTTGTTCTCTCGTAACCGTTGCAACACTCGTTTGACATCCAGAATGTGGGTCTCCATGGACTCAGAATATACCAAGATGTCATCCAAATAGACCACCACACACTGCTGCAACAGGTCACGGAAAACATCGTTGATGAATTCCTGAAAGACTGCACAGCCCAAAGGGCATAACCAAGGATTCATAATGACCGGTCCTGGTGTTAAACGCGGTCTTCCACTCATCGCCCGCCTTGATCCTTACGAGGTTATATGCCGCCCTCAGGTCGAGTTTGGTAAAGACCGTGGCCCCTTTAAGGCGATCGAACAGCTCGGAAATCAAGGGTATCGGGTAAGCGTTCTTGATCGTGATGCGATTGAGACCCCTGTAATCGATGCAAGGCCTCAACTCACCGCCCTTCTTTTTCACAAAGAAAAATCCAGCCCCTGCCGGGGACGAGGATTTGCAAATGTGTCCGCGTGAAAGCGCCTCCCTCACGTACTCCTCCATGGACTCATTCTCCGCTACCGACAGTGGATAGACTTTGCCACGAGGAGGAACGGCACCAGATTGTAACTCGATGGCACAATCGTATGGGCGGTGCGGAGGTAGGGCAACCGCGCGCACCTTATCGAATACATCCCGGTACTCCTCGTATTCAGGGGGCAACAGAGAGTCCGAGGAAGTACACAGCAACTTGACAGGCCCATGGATGCAACTAGCCCCACACTGCGGTGACCACGAGAGGATCTCGGCCGATCTCCAATCGAAAGTCGGATTATGCTTCTGGAGCCAGGGGTACCCCAAGACCACCGAGTAGTGTGGAGACGAAATAACCTGGAAGCAGACCGACTCTCTGTGGACGGCACCAATGGCTAACCCCACTGGAAGGGTCTCATGAGTCACGTGTGGCGGCAGAAGGGGTCTGCCGTCTATCGCCTCAAGAGCCAGAGGAGAACCTCGAGCCTGCAGAGGAATGGAATTGGCGGCAGCGAACACACTATCAATGAACAAACCACCAGCACCAGAGTCCACCAACGCCTGGGTCGTCACCGAGCCCCCGACCCAGGAGAGGACAACAGTGATCAGTGGTTTGTCAACACGGGAAACCGGGGACGAGGAGACTCCACCCAAGATCTGCCCCCGACAGGATCTCAGGTGCGAGCGTTTCCCGGACGGTTCGGACATGCCAACCGAAAATGCCCACCGAGACCACAGTACATGCATCGGCCCTCGCGTCTCCGGAGTACCCTCTCCCCCTCGGACAGGCGAGCAAACCCCAGCTGCATGGGTTCACCCCCAGACAAGTCATCCCCAGGAGGCGTGGGAGGAGAGGGAGGCACGGGTGGGACAGCAAAGGTAGGCGCCAATCTGTTAGGAGGCCTCCGCAGACTCTCCTTAAAGGAAGGTCTCTCCCTGAGTCTGGTGTCAATCAAAATCAGGAAAGAAATAAGAGACTCGAGCTCCACTGGTAGGTCCTTAGCTGCAACCTCATCCTTCAAGGCATCCGAGAGACCATGAGAGAAAGCAGCGACCAGAGCCTCATTATTCCAGCCCACCTCTGCTGCCAGGGTACGAAACTCAACGGCGTATTCAGCTACGGATCGTGAACCCTGTCTGATGGACATAAGGAGCTTCGCAGCAGAGGCAGCACGAGCCGGCACATCGAATACCTTCCGAAGAGAAGCAACAAAACCGGAAAACTCGGCAACCACCGGATTGTTGTTCTCCCATAAAGGGCTGGCCCAGGCCAAGGCCTTGTCCGAGAGCAGCGAGATTAAGAAGCCCACCTTTGATCTCTCAGTAGGAAAGGCATGTGGCAGCAACTCGAAATAAATGCCCACCTGGTTAAGGAAACCTCGGCACTGAGTTGGCTCTCCCCCAAAGCGCTGTGGAAGGGGGGCAGAACCGGACATACCCCGAAACACCGCAGGCGCAACAACAGGTGTCGGGGTAGACTCTGGCGCAACAACCGGAGCGGCAGTAGGAGCGGGCCCAGGAGCGACAACCGACCCATCGGCAACGGGAGCGAAATGAGCCGTGCGTTCAAGCAGGGTTTGCAACGCCACGGCGAACTGACCCAACAGGTGATCCTGCTGATCAAGTCTGGCAACCAGCGTGGGTAGTGAGGATGGCCCTGTACCGTCAGAATTCATGGCCTGTGGTACCGTGCGTTCAAGCAGGGTTTGCAACGCCACGGCGAACCGACCCAACAGGTGATCCTGCTGATCAAGTCTGGCAACCAGCGTGGGTAGCGAGGATGGCCCTGTACCGTCAGAATTCATGGCTTGGTCCTAATGTCACGGAACCATGAACCAGACGTACAACAACAGATAAGTGAAAATAAGAAAGCTTTATTGAAAAACAAGCTATAAAGCAAAAGTCCAAACGGATGGCGAAACCGATGCAGAGTCTTTGCGAAGCCAGGGGTCAGGAACCAGGAGGGTAGTCAGACGAAGCCGGGATCAGGAACCAGCAGGGTAGTCAGACGAAGCCAGGATCAGGAACCAGCAGGGTAGTCAGACGAAGCCAGGATCAGGAACCAGCAGGGTAGTCAGACGAAGCCAGGAACAGGAACCAGAAGCAGCAGCAGTCTTAGAAGCATGTGAACACAGGAGGACCAAGCAGGGAACTGAAGCCACAGACCTCCTATATATATGAGCTAGGCATCCAGCTCCTCCCAGTGGGAAGGAGGAGCCGCAGGGTGGGAGGCTACAAGAAACCCAGAAACCAAGATGGCCGCCAGCACATGTCAAACGAAGGAGAACAGCAAGAAGGTAAGACCATGACAAGGGTCAGGGGTCATGCATTCTTAAAGGACATTCATGGGAGAATGAAAACTCCTCCTACAAGCTTTAACCAGACACTGATAAAAATCACAAGGCTGCTATATACTGCTGATGAGAAAAGGTATTTAGCAGTTTATATTTACTAAATAATTGCATTTCCATGTTCTGTGTACTGTGGGAGACCAGATATAGTGAATGCAGGGTCTTGGATTTAGTAACACTTTAAGAGTTGTCAGCTGCAAAAGGATGTTCTGTTACTGATAGGATCTCCAGGTGAGAAACTTTGCAACAGATTCTCAAAGAAAAATCTTATTTAAAAAAAAAAATAAATACAATTAGGCATGATGCCACAAAAAATACTGAAAATAGATTTAGATTGTGTATAATGGGGTAAAAAATAGGAACTTAAAACACATACAAGGAGCAAATCCTTTCCAATTACTATCGCCATCCACCCCACTCCTATTTGTCAGAAATTGGGACCTGAGAATCCCTATGTTTGTAATGGAAAGATGCTTACTGCAGACTCCCTGCTATATGTCCATTATAGGAAGCCTAAGGAATTCCTCCCAGCTTTAACTCGATCTAAATGTGATTAGTTATACAGTAAGCATTGCAAGAGAAAGTGGAAGTTATAGAGTACAAACTTTAAAAAGTACATCGCCAGTAAGCTGTATGAGCTCTGGAGATTACAGAGAACTCAGTTCAAATGTACATCAAGGGAATTTTTCCTATTTAAGCGCAACTGTAGTGCTTGCTGAATAGCCAAATATTATTCTTATATTTTAAACGAATGCTAGAGTTATTAGAGGTACTGTTCGGTCTACACATAGCTTGCGTTGGCTGTGCAAAGGGTATTCTGCAGTTGCCATATTTAATTGGTTTAAAACTTCACAAAGGGAGCTAATTTCCTGTTTTTTTTCTTCAATTTTAGCCTCTGAGGAAGTGGTATACCGACCTGTGCACTTTATATGGGACTTTTATCAGTATCAGAGGATAAATTTCCAATCGTAAGAAAAAAAAGAGTATTACAATTAGAAAGCAAGGCCCCTTAAATTAAACACACAATATATGCCACATCTTGTCTCCCGAATCTGACCTTTCCAGCCAATGCCTTCGCCTATGGGAACATATTAGTGAAATCTAGTCTAGGCAAATATATGGATGTTTTCACTCATAACCTGTAAATATACTGGTAAGTTAATTTTTTTCCGATTAAGATGTCCTTAAACTGTATGCAGAAATTTGATTGTACATTCCTTCAGGGAAGAAGTTAGCGTCAACAAGTTAAGGCTCTGTCTAAAATATGTACTATGTTGGGACAATAGTTGCAAATTGTCTTAAGGGCTCATGAACACAGGACGTTTTTTTAGCTGCTTTTAAAGGTGTTTTATTAAATGGCTGTGTGCATGAGCCCTAAAAGTTGTGCCTTCCAAAGAGATCTTATGTTAGTTTGTATAACAAGGATTATGAAACCAGAATTGAGTGCACAGTTGCTTGGATGTCTTGACATGACCCTTGAGCATTGTTTCTAATTTTCAAACCTTGTACTCTATATCTATCTGGGTAGCTGGCAAGGAATTATTTAAAGTGATACTTAGAAAGATGGATGTTCTGTTTGCCCTGTAAAAATTTGGGAAGTTGAATTAGTAATTTCACTAATTGAAAGTTTGAGAATATTTCAGATATCTTAGATTAAGAGCAGCATAACTGCAACTGGGTAGACAGATAACTACAGAGTCCTTGAAAACACATTAGCCTTGGTTTGCACACTAATATTCCCATTACATTACAGATAAAGAGCTATCAATGATAATGTAAACTATTCATGTATAAATACAAATGAAGTCTTCGTTAGAAATGCTTTATTTTCAGTAGTTTCAGTAATGACCTCAGATGGTTGAAAAGTCCATCTCTGAAGATTTTCCGATTTCACATCCAGCACACTTGTTCAGCATAGCCTATGGCTTTGGGTAAAGTCAGATTCACCATCCTCAAATATACATTGTACAATTGTAAAGGGCTTTGAGTCCTGAGGGAGAAAAGTGCTGTATAAATCCTATTGTATTGTATTGTCTCCAAATTAAATTAATCAGTGAATATGCCAGGCCAACAATTGGCTTCAAAGGACGCAATGCTTGTACATTAAAAATATCACTGCCAAACTCATCCCGGAATCTCTACTTAAACCTTCTGTATCTCATAGCAAATTCTTGTCACTCACCAGGCAAGTGGTATAAAGAGAAGATGCCAAATTTGCCTTTCAGATTAAATTAAATAACGTAAATAGTAGGAATACACTGATCTATATGTGAAGTGCCTGCCAAACATGACATCACTCCCAAAAAGCTTGGACAAAGTCCGAAATGAAACATTAACCTCTACTGTAGCATTCACGAAGCAACTGAGGAACTTCTTGCTTTATGGAGATTGTTCATAGAGATGATAACAGCACCCAGAGGTCAGTATAGAGGACAATGTTGACTTCTTGGTCCTGGAAACATCTGGGAATGTAAATCATTAAGCTTTATTTAGAAGAAGAGGAGAACTGCTAAAAGTCATGCCAGCAAAGACAAGACTTGTGTCCATTTCCTTTGAAGGTCTCTACACTAACCAAAGCCTCTCAGATGCTGCAAGATACCCAGTAAAAAAAAATTTGCAGACACTGAAGCAAAAAATGTACAGCAGTATCTCACATTCCCACCTTTTATTTAGTTATCCTACATCAAAAATTACAATTCAAGGAATGTTGAAGATGTCTGAAAAGGTAGAGAAGGCTTAAAATGCATGGGAACCCTTTCTCTGTTAAAATGTTTTAAACCATGCACTATATTAAGATAAAGAAAACAATTTTTAAAATTTTTAAAAAAAGCAAATAACTTTGTATTGCCTTGTTTACAATCCTCCATATTATGACTGTTATTCTGAGCTGTATCTCTGGACTCTAAATAAGTGAGGATGGAAAGTCCTTGTGATGATCGGCATTGGAGTACAGGTATGCCGTTCATTGGCACAGCATTCTGTAGCACTCAATTTGAAGTCAGAGAAGCAAACCATACTAGAGAGATCTTCTACCGTTACTAGTGTGGTTAGAAAAATGCACAAAAGGATAGGTATGAAGGAGACTGGCAGAATCACTGGGCGTGCAGTGTATTTTAATATTTATAAAAAAGACTTACTAAGTACATATATAGTTGGTGACAAGGGAAAATAAACCCCAACTATGAAAACTGAGGTTGACACTTGACTAAAGGATTCGTCAACCTGGGTCTTTAATGCTACAAAATAACGACACAGGCTGCATGATATAGGTTTAATACGGCCATAATATTAACCAAAGAATAAATGTATATTAATTCAATTTTTCCATTTTTTTTAAAATTTATAAACTACATCCATGTTCCCGACACAAAACAAAAGAAAAACATTACCACCACCCATATACTTCAATAACTGCTAACCCAAAGGCGGGAGGGAAGGAAGTCAAGTCTTCTCCTGAAATTCTTCAGATTGACTGGATGGACCTACCTACACAGACCCCTACACATCTGAACCCTGCCCGCACAACCTCTGCCTCCAATCAGGTAAGGCCTACTCCCCTTCACACTTCACTGACCTAGCTAACCCTTCCTTGACCCTGTTCCCCTGTTTCTCCACTAGTCATGCTGCCCTTTCGTCTTTTCTCCAACAAGCCTCACTTGACTAAAGTATTCGTCAACCCGGGTCCTTAATACCACAAAATAACGACACGGACTGCGTGACATGTTTTTAATACGGCCACAGCAGCCATTTTTACGACCAAAGAATAAATAAGATAACAATAAAACGTACCAATAAGTGCAAATTCAACAATATAATTCTAAAAATGCTTAAACCTGAAGGGGTCTTTGGGTGTCCTTAGACACAATTGTAACTGTAATCATTCATGTCCTGAGCCACGCCCCAACTGACTCGAAGACGTTACAACACCACATATACTTCCATTTTTCCCCCCAGGGGATCAAGCTCCTGGGAGGACCCCCACTAACCAAATATAAGCATACCTTAGATGGGCCCCACAATTCTTTTAACAATTTACTTGATCACTGACCCCCCAATGACCCCTTGACCCGCCACCTGAGCATGAGTGACACCTCATTCAAACGAATCCCTCCACACCTGCAGCCCCCTCTGCACTCCTTCCTGTAGGCCCAAAGACTATATATCCATGCCAACCACATTCAAATGAATGCCATCATCATTCCAATATCAGACAGACTGATCCACCAACTCCCGGTGCCGAACCACAATGCCCCCGAGCCTAGACACAAGCCTACCCACCTCCCTGTTCAGCTTAATTCTCACCTTGTTAAGATGACCAATGGAGTGGGCGAACCGCCCAAACCTTCCTAGCCACAATATCCGACACACAATGTTGCACCCGGGAAATTTGCGCATCAAATGCAAAATTAAAAATTTGATATCTCTCACCAGGTCTCTGGTAACCCTAACCCCCAAGTCACCCCCAACATGAAGCACTAAAACATCTGGGAGCTTGTCAACTCTAGCATAGTAATGAGATTCTGGAATAACACGGCCCCACATCATACCTCAAATGCCCAACCATTTTAAAAGAGCCTCACTCCGGTGAACTCTAAGTTGTCTCCCTTCAGGCCGAGCGGCAGCCCTGACTGCCCCCCTAAAAACATATGAATCCCTACTAGATCCATACAAGACCCGGATGAGAACCTGCAAACAAAAAGGGAAACTCAACATACACCATGCAAAAAAGAAAACATATCTGACAAAATTTTATAGCAAATGAGAGCGAACATGTAACCTAAAACGATCTGACTCCCACCTCCCTATACGCCGCACTACCTGGGGGCTCAAACCCCACCTGGTTGCCTCCGTAGCTGCCCCTACCCGGAAGGAGTGAGTATTGAACTGCAAAACGTCCTTGCCCACCATGAATCAGCCACATCGAAAAACGGCCAAAAATTTAAAGCGCGATAGGGAAGATCCCTCCTCATGCAGCAAAAAGGCACCAAGTGCTGACCCCCCTTATCTCCACAAACCGTTGTACTGAAAACACTGGGGAAACCACCTCCGGCAACATTAAAAACAATGAGACTGCAACCCCTCTACCCAACTGATCAGTTTTTGATTTTCCAATAAAAAGATGAACACAATCGTCAGACACCATAACATCCGCAAATTGAAGCCCACCCACACCACGCCTGTTCTTGCTCACCAACTCCCCAATCCTGAATGCCCCAAAAAAAGGCCAACACAAAAGCTGCACTAAACAGCCTCACCTTATAGTCAGAGGAGTAGATCCTGTGCACTAGCTCCTAAAGTAAATCAAAAGAAACCGGGCACACGACCCCATCGAAACCCCTTCATGGCCTGTCTTACCATAAAATCCTTGGTCACATCACACAGGCCTCACAGCCAGAAAAAGAAAGCCAAGACAGCCAAACTCCTGTTTATCTTCGACACTGACGTGCCCCGGGTAAATCCTGTCCCAATAAAATATAACAGCAAAGACAAGCGATCCTGAGTGGAAAAACATTCCCCAACTGAACTTACCAATGCAGACTACTCACCCCAAACCGACGAATACGCCGCCCATGTAACCGCACTCACAGAGCAACGCACTAGCTCTCCAGCTACTCCAATGCCAGCTTCCACAGACGTTCAGGACAAGGAACCCCCTGCTGCTCCGCATCTGGTGCCAGCCTTCACAACCTCTACCACTGAAAACGAGACAAAGAATCGGTGATGGAATTTAACACACCCGAAACATGTACAGTTTGCACAAAACAATTCAAACTTAGACAACGAAAAACAAGGTGACGTAATAAGCGCACAACCCGTGGGGAATGTGCTGACAGGCTGGACACAACCGCCACTATCCCCAGGTTATCACAATGAAAACAAATCCGCTGATCACAAAACTTGAAGTCCCAAATTTCCACGGCTACCAGAACCCAGAACAGTTCCAATACCACCAAGATCAACAAAAACCCTGCAGCACCATGCCCCCTGGCAAAAAAGCTCAAAACCAGAACTGCCCGCAGCATCAGTGTAAAGATCCACGTCAGAAGTCACCACAACAGGAGACATCTATAAAGATCTGCCATTATAGGAGGCAAGAAACTCATCCCAAACCCCCAGATCGGCCTTGTGCTCACGCGACAGCCTGATGTAGTTATGCGGCAGTGTTGCCCCCGACATGGCGGCACTGAGGCGACAACAGAAAATACGCCCCATAGGCATAATGCAGCAGGCAAAATGAAGCTTACCCAATAAAAACTGCAATTGTTTAAGCCTAACCTTTTTTGCCAACCTGGCCTGCCGCACCATCTGGCGCAAATACTCCAATTTGTTAAACGGCAAGCGACATTCCATCAGATGCGTGTCAATCAGAATACCCTAGAATTGCATGGTCATGGCAGGACCCTCTGTGTTGTCTGGCGCCAGAGGAATCCTGAACCACTTCGCAATAGATTCCAAATTGTGTAGCAACACAGAACAAACTGAGGAATCTGGTGGGCCAATACAAAGAAAATAATCTAGATAATGAATCACTGATCTGAACTGTGTTACTTCCCGTAGTACATGCAGGAAACAGAACATCCCATCGGGAGAAAAACTGACCCCCCCCCAAAAAAAAACGACCCAGCAAATGCTGGCTTTCCAGATGGACGGGCAGCAAACGCAAAGCAGATTCAACATCCGTCTTTGCCAACAGCGATCCCCGCCCGTAACGCTGTACACAACTGACCGCCGCATCAAAGGAGGTATAAGACACCGAGGTAAGGTCAGGTGAAATGGTGTCATTCACTGAAGCTCCCTTCGGATATGACAAATGGTGTATCAGCCTAAACTTGTTGGGCTCCTTTTTGGACAACACCCCAAGGCAAAAACGTAATCGGAGGATGGTCAAATTCGTAAATTTCACAAAAACAACCTGAGGATACTAAAGCGTCGATTTCAAATTCCGAGGCCGCAAAGATTGAGCTGCCGGCAAAGAGCAGGGAATACGAAAACCCAGTGTAACTCCGTCAGCCAAGAGAACCACCGGCTCCTTCCGTGGATATCTACCTAGATACGACAACATCGCGGGAAGGCTTACTGGTGTCCTCCCTTTTTGAAGCAGACTCACAAGGCTGTGGCTTCCCCTTCCGGAAACATTTGGTATAACTGTGCGAGCCCCCGCAACCGGAGCACTCATAGCTTAAAGGACAAGCTGTGCCAAAACGGCATGACTCCTCGTTAAACTGCCAACATAATCCTTTTTTGGGCGGCCGACTGCCCAACAGACCCTTAACCGCCGACCCCTCCAAGAAAGGGCTGCCCTGAAGCCCTGGCTTGTGCCATGAGCTTCATCCAAAGCCCACTATCCTTATGATCCAAGCGCAAGCCCGGCTGCAAGGCCTTGCGTTGGCGAAACTGCTCGTCATAGCGAAGCCAAGCAGTACCTCCATAAACCCTATACACTTCCCCAATGGCATCCATATAGCAGAAAAGTGGAGAACAATTTTCGGGAGCTTTTTCACCAATGACGCTTGCCAGAATAGCAAAAGCCTGGAGTCAATTAGAAAAAGTGTGTGGTATAAGCGGCCTCCTCTTTTTTGCTCTTGTCCGCCTTTCCCTTCTCGATATTAAATTTTTCCAGGGTCAATAATGAAAATGATTCAACATATCCCCCCTTCCAAATTATTTCCCTAACCTCCTGCTTAAGATGGACCCCCAGCGGGCCCTCAAAGCACACAGAAATTTCACACTTCGCCGCATCCGCTTGCCGTGCCCGATCCTCCTTGAACTCTCTCGCCTTGCGGGTATCCAAACCCCCACTTGCCTCTGTCTGCGATTCAGACTCAGTGCTGTTAACTGTGGATGTGACTATGGCAGTCCCAGTGGCTGCCTCCTTGCGCCCCTCCATTAGTTCAACGTGGTCCTCCCCCCCGTTTTGATCGGCATCGCCGACGGGGTGGAGAACAAACCCCTAAACCCCCCTCAACTACCATGAAAGCAGCAGGGGCCCACGCCCCCCTCGGTCCCTGAACTGGGAAAGAATCACAATGAACCAATAACTCCCGAAAACCCGCAAAATAATTCAGCCAAAGCCAGCCCACAACCCGGGGTTCCACCAACATAGCCTAACGGAACCTGCAAAAGAGACCCCCTTTTCCCCCAAACTAACCCCAGAACCCTGTAAATCAGAAACAGGTAAAGAATTGGACTTACCCAGCTGCATTTGTGCTGAACCATGACCAGTTGCAGGTCCGGATCCCAGCTGGCTCCGTAAGGCAGGGGGCCTCTCCAAAAAATGCCCGTCATGTTTTTCACTGGAGACTTCCCCCGATTTGCCAGAAGACTCCCGCTGCGTCATCGCCTCTCGTGCCTCATGTCTCAGTGACTCCGGCTCAGGGCTCCCAGTCTGTTGAGCCCCAGCCGTGGTGTGTGAGGAGAAGGAGCCACGGGACCTCTTAGAATCCCCAGCTGCAGCGGAGGTACGCTGTTCCTTTAAGGAGGGAGAGCCACCTGCCTCTGTAATAGCTGACGTCCTCTGGCAGAACACAGCAGTGGTGTTGGAGAACCAGCAGAGGGTGCCAGAACCCTCCTGCTGCTCGCATACCTTCTATTTCTTTGCTGAGCTCCTCTCTGCACTGAAGCCACAGAGAGAGCTGCTGGCTCCAGATCTTCACTGTGGGAGGGGACGACAAGCGATCCTCTCTCTGGACAACCAGAAACCTCTGCAGAAGGCATCGGAGAAGATACAACTGGGCCAGTACAAACTCCACTGCCCACTCCAGAACGGGTCCCACACCCCGCTGACCCCCCGCTCGGCACATCAGCAGAGGGGACAGTCGCATGCCCCTAGTAGGGCTCCTAAGTGGACGCTGGACCCAGGGGGCAAGCAAAGGGCTCAGGCACTTAGGAGGGCGAACCCTCCTAGCCTGTTTTGGAGGAGGTGGGGAAGCATCCACGGAGGGAGCGGCTCCCGACTCCCCCATAATGTCTGACAGCTGCTGCTGCAACCATTGAGGGCCCTGAGCTTCTGCTTTGGTCCTAAACTGAGCTAACAGGGCCTCCATCTCGTTCATCCCTGTCTTTCTCGACCTGCAGGGAGAAGCACAATTCACCTCTTCTCCTGAAATTCTTCAGATTGACTGGATGGACCTACCTACCTACGCAGACCCCTACACATCTGAACCCTGCCCACAAAACCTCTTCCTTCAATCAGGTAAGGCCTACTCCCCCTTCACACTACACTGACCTAGCTGACCCTTCCTTGACCCTGTTTCCCTGTTCCTCCCCTAGTCATGCCGCCCTTTTGTCTATTCTCTCCTACAGGCCTCACTTTAAGAGGAACCGCTCTTCTCCAATGCTTGTGGAAGCCTGTTTGCAGCAATGCCCAATGTAGGCAAACATGACCAGAAACCTTCAGATGTGCACCAATGAAAAAGGTTTCTCTACTTTCAATGATAATACCACTGGGATGGTATGACATCAAGGTGGCAAGTAAGGCAAGGCAAAACTATGAATAGCTTTCTATTATTAATCATTATTTTCTATATAGTTGGAAATTATATTTTTTGTAATTGAAACCATTATTTAAACAACTCATCTTTAATCAGTGAAAGACATTGGCCATTATGCCAATCAGTATCTGTACATTCTTATCTTGGTCATATGCTGCCAGATCTTTGGGAGCAATGCGACTGATCTCATCACATCTCCCTAGTCAAGAAATAGAATCAAAAACCTGTACTACACATGCACTGTGCATGCATAAATCCGGTTTAATGGTAAAGCAGACCATTATTTCAAAGAGACGCTGTCATTTTTCCTGTCTCTTTTAAGCCCACACCCAAACCATGCACACACCCCCTTTCCTGTACTACCCCACTGCTGTCCTAACCTTGTGTAAACTCCCCAAAATAAGGTACTTTTAGAGCATTCAAAGGGTTTATGATATAATTTATTTTCTCATGTGATAGTGTTCATACCTGATGTCTGATCACCCTAAGTCATCGAACTCCCATAAATGAAAGCACAGGGTATTTCATGACAAAATTACTAAATTTAACCAGGTTTACATTTACTTTTTCTTCTCCATGCAGTGGCAGATAAGCCAAATGGAAGAGAGATCAGGCTTTGATACTTTTAAAATATTGTGTCTTTATTGACAATATCCTGCTGGTCCAAATGATAACTAACATAAAGTTTATGCCTTTTAACATTTTCCAGACTGAACTTAGCTACTTTGCTGAAAAAAAAAAAGCTTAGACTAAAGTTTGCACACTTTATTGAATGAGTCACAGGAGAGACTCCTCCTTCCTTTCCCCATGTGCCTGCCCTGGTCTGGTCAGATGGAGCTATATGGTGCTTCAATTAGACAAAGGAAGACTGAAAGGAAACAGTTATGCTCTCTCTTTAGAAAACCTCCAATACTCTGGGAACCTGTGTCATCTGTTTAGCCTGTATGAAAAGTTTATTTGTAAAAAAAAAAAAAAAAAGCAATAAATAGACATAGTTGTTGAGATTTACTAAAACTGGTGCACACAGAATCTGATGCAGCTGTGCATAATAACCAATCCGCTTCTAGGTTTTATTGTCAAAGCTTAATTGAATAAGCTGAAGTTAGAAACTGATTGGGTACTATGCACAGCTGCACCAGATTCTGAATGCACCAGTGTTAGTAAATTTCCCCCATGGTATATCAGTATAATAACATAATGAAATTGAATAAAAATATTTTAGTCTCCTTTTAATGATTGTGTTAATTTCTGTACATGCTGAGAAAGAGTATGCAGATTCTCATTTTTTATAAGTCTACCTTACGTGCCTGACTGTTAGAGGGATGGGGACCACAGAAATCGTACCGGCGTGTTTAATAAAACATCAATGGACACTTTACTTCTGCTCATTTAATTTAAAAAATGAAGAGATTTTGGAAGGGAAAAGTAATGATGTAGATCAGGCAAAGAATACATTAAAAGATTATTTAGGTAAAGGTGTCTCAATAGACGTTATCAGCAACGGATAATCTCACCCATTATGCAGCCTCTGATCAAAAAAAGAGTATCTGTCATTATTTACTGTCTCTTCACCATACTGACACATTCTTGGATTCACCATTCATTAACAGTTGCTAACCCCAAGTTCTCTCAGAAATTTTATCACCAATGACTTCACAGTTAGCATTGAAAAGAACAAAGCTGTGAATGTTTTCTTAACGCTGACTTTATTTTCTTCCTTTTTTTTTATGGTAACAGAGGTATGGCCCAATATTTAATTTAAAGGTGTTCCTTTGCATTTTTCAGGGCATTGACCTATGTTAGATGTCATATAAACATAAAAATGAAGCAAATGGCAATAAACTAATCATAAGAAATAAAAGGTTTTAAAGGGAATAGCCCAGGCTGAATGCTTAGTCTTTGTATTATAATGAATATATACAGTAAGGGTCACTATAATGCCAGGAGTGATTAGGGAATTTATAGTATTAGTAAAAGAAAACCATTTTGACTAACTTTGCTATACAGTATACAGAGTGCAGAGTGAAATGAAAATAAAGCTTTAAAGTGGGCCATTGACTACAAAAATACTAGTAGATTATAAGGCCAATGATTAAGTAATGTGGAGTCTAGTGTAAAAATAGACACTAGTAAGTACAACACATGTACTGGTTAAAATGTTAGCAATCTCCTAAGAGTACTTTTATATTTCACCTATACAACCCCAAGGAAAATATTGTGTAGGATCAGTGCTGTATATTATACATTTTTTTCCTGTGTTTTCAGAACATATTGTCAGATGTCAAATTGACACGCTAAAATGTTAGCAAGACACCCCACCAGCATTATTCCAACATTATTCCAAACCTTATCCAAAGTGACCAAATGAGGGATTTATACGGGGGAAGGCAGTCCTCAGATGCCACCAGAAGAATTCTGAATATTCTACATTTTTCTGAGGCCTCGCGGACGCCTTCCCTGCTTCTTTCCATAGACACGGAGAAGGCATTCGATAGGGTCCATTGGCAATATATGTTGACAGTGTTGAATAGTTTTGGTTTTAAGGGTCCGATTCTATCTACTATATTGGCCTTTTACTCATGCCCCTCAGCCCAGATTTATACTTCAGGCCCCTTATACAAACCATTCCAGATCACGAACTGCACATTCTCACATCTCAGGGTTCCGGTTTAAAGACCGACCGCACACAATAAACTTATTTGCACATGATGTCATACTTTTCCTGGCAAATCCCTTGACCTCACTCCCTCAAGCACACCAAGTTCTGGAACACTTTAGCAAAATATTCTATTATAAGGTCATAATAAATGCCTAATTCTAAACCTAGGAATCCCTCTTCCGGAAAGCCAAATTCTCCAAACCTAGCTACCACTTATATGAAGCTCATGAGGCATACCTTACTTAGGTATCACTCTAAAAGCATCCTCAACCTCCCTAGCCCACTTCAACTATACGCCACTTACTTCAAAAATTAGAAACCAACTAACACACATGTCTCGCTATGAGCTTACTTGATCTGGCAGACTAGCAGCCCTTAAATGATAATTCTTCCACAGATACTCTATCTCTTTAGAGTATTATTGATCTATATCCCACCATCTTATTTTAAAAACTTAACACAACTACTAAAGAGCTTCATTTGAGAAAACAAGAAAGCCAGATGAACACACCAAACTCTAATTAAACATAAATATACAGGAGGCATGGGATTAGTAGACATACAGGACTACTACTGGGCAACACATATGGATCAAGTCAAACACTGGTTTGGAAATAAGGATGACCAACTCTGGCTACATATTGAAACCTATCTCTCACCCACTCAAGCCCTTCACTCATTTTTCATTAGCAACACATGGAAACCCTGGGATGTACTCACCCTATCGCATCCCATCAAAGTCTCACTCCTTGCATTGAGGACATTGCTCCAACAATCCTCCAAATACCCACAGTTCAACCTTCCCGCACTCCCCCTTCAGGTTTTAGATGCCATGTTACCAATGCTCCACACACTCCTGCTTCACACTTGTGGTCTAAATACGGTACAGCAACTAATGAACGAATCTGGCATCAAACCATGGACCTCTCTGCGAAAGGAATTTAATCTCCCTACATCTACACAATTCACTTACATACGCATTCAACACTTCCTTTCCAAACACCCTACTTCCAAAAAAAGCATCCACCCCAGAGCTTGGGAATTCTAGTCGACCTATAAGTCTAAGACCAAGATATCTCCCTTTTTTATAACCTTCTACAGGACAAAACTGCTCCCCTCAGATCCCATACCATGCAAAGGTGGGAAAATGACCTTGGAGTATCCAATTCCCTGAAACAATTGAAGTTAGCCTTCAGGTCAATACACAGTTTCTTAAACTGCGTCAACCATTGGGAGACGATGTTTAAGATTGCTCACAGGTGGTACTACACCCCCTGGAAATTAGCTACATTTTCCCCTACCTCTTCCCCTGAATCCTGGTGCAAGTGTGGAAACACGTGTAACCTAATAAATATACTGTGGAAATGCCCTAGCCTAACTAGCTTCTGAAGACAAATCTTCCATATGCTATCATCCACTGCTGGCATATTGCTACCTCCAAACCCTAGCCTAGCTATCCTCAATCTAGAAATAGATTCATACCCGTACCACATGAGGCCTGTAGTAACACATATTCTTCTAGCAGCCCATGGAGTACTACTTAAAAAATGGAAATCCCAAGTATCCCCGAATATCTTGGAAGCAGTGCACTCGGCCCGACAGAACCATCAATACGAGCGCTTACTGGCAATAAATGCCTCAACTTGCCCCAAATTTGACCAAACAAACCCCCTTATGATAAGTGTATCAATACAGTTGACTGACCATAAAAACTGTGTCATACAAATTACATTCACTGTACTGTGGATATGCTGTGTACCAATCCAAGTTTATACCCCCCCCCCTCCCCCTGTTCTTTAGCAAACACAAAATCCATGAAAAGAAACCAAAGGCCATGTGGAAGAGGTAAGCATTTCTTACATCAGAGCCACCAGACCCCTAAAGGGAAACACATGCCTGATATCAGAGATACCCTAGCAGTGGGCCCCTCTGGCCAGTGCGAGAGACTAGATGTGGGCTTACAACTTAGATCTCTGATAAGAATAATACAAGTTTTCCCTCACGCACAAACCTCTACCATAATATACCCATGCACTTTGTTAACTGTGTACTGAACATGCAATGCTTGTTTGTTATCCTTTCTATGAAAACCATTAAAAAGATTGAAACAAAAAAAGTGGTTGTAAATCTCAGACAAGAAATATGAACAAAGCACATCCCTCTATAGTGTGTACTTGTCACAATCCAGAGCATTAAGTGTCATTTCTGTTTGCTGCTCAGTTCCTCTGCTATCTGTATGGGTTACTTCTGACAACTTTTCCTGAAACCAAGAGAAAAAAAGAGTCATGGAAGGGATCACCTGCAGCACAAAGCCTGTGATTAACAGCCTCAGCTCTGTTGCTGTGTGAAGGGAGTATATCCCTTCCCCCAATGAGCTCTCAGAGCTCTCCTCACTGAACTCTGCAGTGTGTAACTTCGGTTCTCTGCACCTGTTTTCTTGAAGCTGAGATAAGATTTATAAATTCAGGACTTTGAGCAGATGTAGAGAAGAGAAGACAGGTACAACGTATGTAAGAGGGTTTGTTTTATTTGTTTCACAGGTATCACCTGAGGCCAGTTACTTCACTGGGTACATGTAAATATTTACAACCACTTTAAGTGAGGAAAATAGAGCTTTAGAAGGTCATTTTTGAGCTGCTAGATAGATGAATAGGGGTAGGAGAGAGGCTTCTGTTTTGTTTTGAGTAGGCTTTCAACATGGTAAAGCTTGTATACCATTTTAGACATTAGCTATGGCCAAGAAATATTGTCAGCATTTTAAGGCTCCATGCATACCAATGTGTTACAGTATTGCATAGTATAATGCTTTTTCTACCACATAGTACAGCAACATGTGGGAACTCATTAAATGCACTGCATTGTCATTCTTTTCAATTGCATGAATAACTCACAGTAACTCGCTAAACGCATTGCAGACCTATGTGCTGCAGAACTGCATGATAAAATGTGTGTTTTACCAAATGTTACAGCAGCGCAGAAAATGTGTTGCATTGTGAATGGTGACATTCATTTTTAACCAAGTGACTCCATCCATTGGTTTCAAGGTGCTTCGATCCATTTTGAATGGCATTTCCAACAAACCTTAGAATTTTGGTGCTCTGTGGTGAAACAAATGTGGAATATGCTTTATAACCTGTGCTGTGGTAGAAGGGCCGTCCACTCAAAATGAAAGACCTGGCTTATCACAATGCATATTGGCACATTAAATACTGCACGTTCAAGCAGACTTACACCGTGTCTAACCACCACAAGCTGAAAATGGCATTTAATAGATTTTTAAGATTCAAAGAAAACGAACCCATCTATCCATTCCTCCATGCTTTATTTTGTTAAGAAATCACTTCTAGCTGCATCCATCTTAAGCGGCTGAATAATGCAGCATTTTCTTCCTTAAATCCATCAGCCTTTAGCTCAGAAATACAGGCAAGAGGGTGTGCTTAGCTGAGAAAGCCCCATCCTCCCTTCTCCAGGTGAAATTTTAAAAAAATGCCCATGATGACGTTTGGAATGTATGACATCACTTTGGCCAAGCCAGAAACCAGGGAGTAAATGAAGAAATGTAAAAAAAAGAAAAAAAGTTTAAAACAAGTAAACATCATATTAACGTTGAAAGATATAATCCGGCAACTAGGTGGATTCAAACATTGAAAATCTTTATTGGCTACACAAGTACATTCAGTAAAAATGTGTTTTGGCTGCTGTGGCCTTACTCATAGCATAATTAAACACAAAATCATCACAACTAATATGAGTTCCAGCATCTACTGCCCAACCAATTAAGGAGGCAGAACCCAATAATTAAAATCATTAGTAAAATGACAAATAGGAAGAGAAAAGCATCTAACCAATGATGGTAAAACATATACACTGATAAATTTCAAATTTATAATGATATGAAATTCATTGACCCAACAGAACATTATTTCAAAAATAAGTCCAGGTTCCATCTATGATTCAGACCGGAAGGTGCCCTGGTGTCCAAGGTGTGTATCCACTAGACCTCTTGCTGCAGTAGAGTACAGTGCATATCTCCCCCTCTGGCAGGTCTAATAACGCTTTCTATGCCAAAAAAAAAAATAATTCTTACGGTCTGAACCATAAATGGGACCTGGACTTATTTTTGAGTCCAGTGAGTTGCTGGCTTATACCTATAAAAGTATTGAGAGACTGCACATCCCAGCCACGAGCACTGGATTTCAGCCTTGGGTAGCATCACCAACAGTAGAGCTTGGGTATTGTATTTAGTGATTCTAAGTAAATATAATATACCTTTCTATCTATTTACTAATGCTAGCAGTGTAATGATTAAAATAGGTAATGTGATTGAGAGAAATTAGTTCCTCTTTGACATGTATTCTATAATGCATTACAATACAGTAGAGTAGAGGGAATCTGGCCTAAGGCTGACTGGCAGTAATGACCATACTAGCTGGTGCATGGACTCAATCTATTACAAGCCTAGAAGTGACAGGATTAAAACTTACATTTGGATACTGTACCTGGACTTCAGCTCTTTTGCAGTAATGAAATAATGATTTGCCTATCTGCCTTTTGAGTTCAGCAGGACCCGTGTAATTCACCTTGCAATACAGAGCACTATATCTCTGAGAGCTCTGAATAGAGCTGTCACATCGAATATGCTTATAATTACTTTATAACTCAGACCTTCTCAACTCAATTTTGGAATCATTACTGTAAAACAAGTAATAGAATTTAAAAGTCTTTAATGTGAAAGATTATAAATACAAAGTACTCATTATTCCAATAATTATCACATTGTTATAAATTAATATCTACATTTCCCAAAATGTATGTTTTTTCATCCCTTTCTTTTTTTTACCATTTCTCACCTTGTCCTGGCTCACATTAACAAAACTATTACATCTTCTAGAGGGACAGAAAAGAGTTTCCCGGAAAACAAAAAAGGAAAGTTTAGTGGTGCTTTGACTGTC
Source organism: Pelophylax lessonae (assembly GCF_965119305.1). Lineage (NCBI taxonomy): Eukaryota > Metazoa > Chordata > Amphibia > Anura > Ranidae > Pelophylax > Pelophylax lessonae. The sequence goes on from NC_138772.1 coordinate 104,712,567, forward strand.
CGAGACTTTAACCTTGGCTTAGGCTATATAAAACCCGAACTCCAGACACATTTTTTTTAAAGTTCAAGATAGTGTGGGGAAGAGTAATGACTTCTGTCATTGGAGAGATTTCTTTTCACTTCCTGATGCTGTGACAACCGAACAAGAAATGAGGGCAAAGGGGGGATAAGAAGACACAGACAGAAATAACAAACTTTGAGAGGTTTTATCTACCCCACTGGTTTTGCTGCTGTCTGCGTGCCCATAGGTAAGATTTCTCCTTCCTTTTCCCATTGCTTATTACCTGGAAAGTGATGGGAAATCTCTTCAACTGGAGTACAGGGAGGGGAACGAGTAACACAAGAGGGATGTTGCAGGAAAGATGATTAAGGTGGATGAGAGGAGTAGTACCAAGATGGAGCTGTGTGAGGGGGAAAGATGCAAGACAGGTGGTCACTGGAAGAATGAAGCAGTAGATAGGTACTAAGGAGCACAGGCGGCATATATACAGTATATATATATATATATATATATATAGAATAGAAAATGCTGGAGCCAAATAAATGGAGCAATATAGGGGGGTGGTAGAGATGAGAGTAACAATACAGGAAGGAAAGGGGGTGTTGGAGCCTGATGATTGCTGAATGTATGGTGGCGAGGCACCAAAGGCAAGTGACAAGTACAGTACTGAGGAATGCTGGAGGCAGGTCAGTATACAGAGGCAATGGAGACAAACAAGAGGAGCAGAAAAGTCATTGGAACATAAGATGGATGAAAGGTATGGGGGAGGGGGGTGCTGAGGGAAGATGGAAGGAGCAGTAGGAGCAGTATGGGAAATAAGAAGGGGGTTGGAGGTGGATGAAACAATAGTATTGGGGAGGGGGGAGTATTTTGGAAAGACGAGAGGAGCAATATGGAGAAGCATGTTGGGGCAGATAAAAGGAGTAGTACTGGGAAGCTGGAGGCTGGAGGTGGCTAAATACAGCAGTGTTGGAGGCCAGTGGTGAATGAAAATAGGAATATGGGGTTGTTGGAGACAGATAAAAGTAGCAGTACAGAGAGGTTTCTGGAGGCAGAAAAGAGGAGCAGTATGGTAGGACTGGAGGTGGATGAAAGTAACAGAATAGGGCAAGTGTTGGATTAGAGATGCCCTAGAGGGGGCAGGTACTGAAGTCACATTTGGGATATGGAATGAGTGAGCTGTAGGCAGATAAAAGTAAAGTAACAAAACGTTAAAGAACTCTGGAAGCATATGGGATAAGCACTAAAAAGGGGACACTAGAGGTCAATGGGAAGAGCAGTATGAAGGAGGGCAATGGAGGTAGATGAAAGAAGCAGTACGTGGAGGTGGATAGGAAGACCATTAGAGAAGGGGGCACCAGAGGTGAATGAGAGGAGCAGTAGAGGGGGCAATGTAGACCAATAAGAGAAGCAATATAGGGAGGGGTACTGGAGATAGATCAGTGGAACAGTATAGGAGGCACTGGACTCCAACAGGAAGTTCAGTTCCACAGAGAGAGAGGGCACTAGATGCAGATGACGGTAGCTGTACGTACAGGGATGCTGGAGGTTAGCGAGAGGATCATTCCAGGAGCAGGGATGTTAAATCCTTGTTCCTTATTGCAGGTAGAGTAACTAAAAAAGTTCTATGGACAAATCATAAAAGTGCAGTGTAAAAAGAGAAGCAGATATTTGATTCAGCCCACTGAGAGGCACCCAACTTAAATATAACGTGTTAGCTTTTAGTGAAGAAGGTCTTATACCAAGAGCAGACAGGTCATCTTACCATTTATGACAGATGATTACTGCACTGCAGTTTCTAGCACTTATCTCTGGGGTGATCTTAAACACTTTAGCGTGAGTTTATTTCAATATTGAGAAGAGTCCAGCATTATTTTAATGATTAATGCAGCAAAGGTTTCAGTTGTGCGTGCTGTATAGAACTTTGCTTCAAAAAAGTATTGAGCTATTGAGACATGACTGTTTGATCATTCCCTGAAGACAATGCAGATGGAAAGCAAAGTTATTTTGAGCTGCACAGGAGGCTAAAAGGTCTTGGCTGGAGTTCACACCAGACAATAGAGAGAACGTAGCAGAGAGATAACAAGTGGAACATGATTAAATCACACAAGTGACGTAAAATCAATCGAATGAGCTGTGAATCGATATGCTTTGCTCTAAGTTAGAGGCAGGAGAGCCTGTGTTATTTTCAGATTTCTACAAAAAATGATATTTTACCAGATTTATATTGTACAATTTGATTTTCTAGGTCAAATCAAGTTTTTATGTTATATAAGTAATTCACAGAAGAATATTAATCTGTAGTAATTCATGTTAGACAATGCTCTCTATTCTAATAATGATCCATGTATTCTGTGACAGATATCGGCATTTATGGAGGAGATGGCATTGGATGAAAGAGCTCTAATAGATAAAACACATGTTGAAGAGCATTTGCAATAAGCAGTCATACAATTTTGGTAAATTTTGGTGAAAATTTTGTTCTGCAAATTTCATGTTTGCAACAATACCACTGTCCACTAATCTATGCATATTATACAACATACAGTACATACTTTAAACCCAAATGGATTTGATCCACCAGGAAATCTGAACCAGGGATCCGCTTCACAGGTCGGGTAAGCCAAAGTATTTTGCTGGGCTTCAGGGAACAGGTAAAGAGGACCCTTTGGAACCCCTATCAGTCCATGTCTGTTGCTGCTTCTGTAACCTCTCACTTTCTGAATCACATCCCCAACAAGAATGGGTTTTCAAGTCCTAAGTGACTTAGTAAAGTCCACTAGCTAGTTTGTGACTGCAGTGAGAATGAGGTCTCCAGAGCAGAAAGAGGAGCATTCTGGGTTGGTGATAAAATAATTGTGCAAAAAGTGGTCACCGCCTCCACCTATAACTGGTCTTAGTGGCAAGGAGCACTGGAAGGGCGGACGCAGATCAAAGAAACAAAGAGATTTCCAGTCACAACTTACCAACCAGCCAGCGACCAAACTAATTGACCTGTCTAACAGTATGCGTTAAAAAAAGGGGTTACGTTGCACACATTTGCAAATACATGCGTAAGCTGCAGGCCCCGACAAGGCACCCTGTAATCTGCAGTCCCTAACTCTACAATTTAAAGAGTCTCTACAGTGAGAGCACATGCATTTAATGGGATAGATGGAGGACAGGTGACTAGAGGGAGCCCACCCCTCCTTAAAGGCACAGGGTCCCACTGAACACCCAGCACAATGGCGGCAAAGGTGTCAGTGCGTTGCCTGGCTCAATATAGATATCAATAATACAGAAAGGGGTCACCGCCTCCACCTTTAACTGGTCTTAGTGGCAAAGCCCCCCCCCTTAAAGCCCCCCTTATGTTGAAGGCATGTGGCCTGGTATGGTTCGGGGGGGGCACTCGCCGTCGTCGCCCCCCCCCCCCCCCTGTCCTGGCCTGCCTGGGTTGCATGCTCAGATAAGGATCTGGTATGGATTTTGGGGGGGCCCCATGCCATTTTTGGTGTGGTGTTCTTCTCAAAATCCATACCAGACCAGAAGGGCCTGATAAGGATTGTGGGGTAAACCCCACGGTGTGTTTTTTTCTTCTTTGCCGGCAATTCTTTTTTTTACATTCAGCTGTCAGCAGGGAACCCCGTTGACAGGTGATGACTAATCGGCTGTTAAGGATGCGGGGGCCGCCTGCTCCTTACCAAACGGCAATTAACAGTTTGTTAAGGGAAAAAAAAAAAAAACGTATGTAAAAATGCACAAAAGGTGCAACACTTGCATTTTTGGTGCAGGTTCATTGAAGTCTATTACATGCAAAACACTATCTGCTGAGGGAAAATAAATCCCTGACCCATTCCAAAAAACGCAGTGGCTGAAAAACGCATAGATATGAACGTGTCCCATAGGAAACCATGTTAAAAGGACTGTAGCACATTTCAGCAAAATACAAAACGCACTAAAAAACCTGTGAACCTAGCCTAACAGCTGATCACAGGTCTTACAAGAAAGGACAATTAAGAAGTGGTGTAAGTAATTATATCTATTAAATACAATTTCAATTATCTATACATCACATGGAAATTAATATGAATGTATGCATAAATAGAGAAGATGAAGCCTCTTTGTAAATAGCATATTTTTTCCTTTCAGTCGGCAAACATTATCTATGTAGATTAATCTCACTTATATTTTCTATGCTGAACATTCTAGTCTGCAAGTCCTATTTTTGTCCTATCACTTAATCTACTTCATTGCCTTACAACACTATTTCAATTGTAAAAGGCGCCAGGACACAGAATAAAAAATGCATTTAGCATAAAAGTGCAGGAAGTTGTAAAAATATGGTTAACCACTTTGGTGCAAGAAGACAATTAAAATGAGATAAATCCTGGCCCTTATCTATGTCTTATTTACCTGAAAATCACCTGATATGAGATGCTTGTGGGGTCAGGACACATTTTAATGTCCTTTGAAAAAAACCCCACAAAGAATAATTATATAAGTTTGTTTAGTGCATTAGTAGAAACAGTAAACTATGACATAGAGGTTCAAGGGCACTGTCTATCATATTATTTTAATTTTTTTTTTATTTTTTTATTTTAAACTCAGAAATGCAGACAAGCCTTCCCTCTTTTTTTATTTTTTTTACTTTTTAAAAAATTGACAGCAACAACATTAACCACTTTACCACCGGAGGATTTTGCTGTCTTACGTCCAGGCCACTTTTTGCGATTCGGCGCTGTGCGACTTTAACTGAAAATTGCGCGGTCGTGCGACGCCGTACCCAAACGAAATTTACGTCCTTTTTTTCCTACAAACAGAGCTTTCTTTTGGTGGTATTTGATCACCTGTGCAATTTTTATTTTGCGCTATAAACAAAAAAAGAGCGTTTATTTCGAAAAAATAACAATATTTTTAACATTTTTTTATATGAAATTCCCCCCCAAAAAAATGTAAAAATCAAAGTTTTTTAAAATTTTTGGCCAATTTGTTTTCTGCTACCTATGTTTGGTAAAAAAAAATCACAATAAGCGTATTTTGATCGGATTGTGCAAAAGTTATTGCGTTTACTAACTAAGGGAAAGATTTCTATCATTTTTGGTGTTTTTTTTTTTTTAACGCGTAATGGCGGGGATCTGTGATTTTTTTTGTGGGACTGCGACATTGCGGCGGACAGATCGGACCCTTGACTGACATTTTTGACACTTTTGGGGGTACCAGTGACATTACTGCAGTAATCAGTGCTATAAATATGCACCGTTACTGTAAAAATGACAATGGCAGGGAAGGGGTTAATTTTATTGGAGAGGGAGGGGTTAATGTATGCCTGGTGCTTACTAACGTGTGGGGGGGGAGGTGACTGAGTGACATAAGGACAGATTGCATGTTCAGCTATGCTGAATACTGCAATCTGTCACTCCTTGTCACTGAGGAGATCCGCCCGCTCTGTTTACACAAGCGGGCGGATCTCCAAAGTAGATTCCCCGATGATCGGGGAAGAGCAGCGGCGATCGCTGCCGCTCCTCCCCTGGCCCGACTCCCTCTGTGACTGAAAACAGCGGGAGCGAGCCTCCGGCGGCGCGCGTGCGCCCCCCACAAGGGGCGGAGTCCAGCAACGTAGGTCTACGTTGCTGGACGATAACGAGCCACATTGCTGCAGTAGCAGCAATGTGAGCAGTGTTAAAGTGGTTAAAAACAATATATTACAAACCACAAAAATATAGTATATGTTTAAGAACTGTAAATTGTATGCATGTAAAGCTGGCCATAGATGATTCAGCTTTTTTTTTTTTTTGATCAGCCAGCCATCCAATTAAAAAAAAAAGAAAACAAACAGATTTCCCTTTCAATACATTTGAGGTGGAATTCTCCCCACTGCATTATTATATTCTGACAGTAGGACTCCTCCTTTGCTAGAATACACTGATCAGTGCTACAGCCGGTTGGCCGCATGCGCTGATAAAACACAAATTTTCCAACAGTCCCATTCAAGAGGAGTTGATCACTAATTCGACTCAGCTTCAACAGCAACAGCAATAGATTGATCACAAATTCAGCCAGTCCCTGTTGAACCGACCAAATTTCATTCCATCTATGGCTAGTTTTAGTCCATGTACTGTACCTATATGTCATTTTTCATAGCTTGGGCACAAGAATTAACAAAGTCAATAAAGAAGGACATTAAGAAGATATTTTACTCATTTTCAGAAGTGTAACCAGAACCAGGAAACTAAACACCAACTAAAAGGAAATCCAGTTATAATCATGGTTTTATATACAGTATCTCACAAAAGTGAGTACACCCCTCACATTTTTGTAAATATTTTATTATATCTTTTCATGTGACAACACTGAAGAAATTACACTTTGCTACAATGTAAAGTAGTAAGTGTACAGTTTGTATAACAGTGTAAATTTGCTGTCCCCTCAAAATAACTTAACACACAGCCATTAATGTCTAAACCACTGGCAAGAAAAGTGAGTACACCCCTAAGTTAAAATGTCCAAATTGGGCCCAAAGTGTCAATATTTTGTGTGGCCACCATTATTTTCCAGCACTGCCTTAACCCTCTTGGGCATGGAGTTCACCAGAGCTTCACAGGTTGCCACTGGGTTTCTCTTACACTACTCCATGATGACATCACAGAGCCGGTGGATGGTAGAGATCTTGCACTCCTCCACCTTCCGTTTGAGGATGCCCCACAGATGCTCAATAGGGTTTAGGTCTGGAGACATGCTTTGCCAGTCCATCAGCTTTACCCTCAGATTCTCGAGCAAGGCAGTGATTGTCTTGGAGTTGTGTTTCGGGTCGTTATCATGTTGAAATAATTCCCTGCGGCCCAGTCTCCTAAGGGAGGGGATCATTCTCCCCTTCCGTATGTCACATTACATGTTGGCATTCATGGTTCCCCAATGAACTGTAGCTCTCCAGTGCCGGAAGTCATCATACAGCCCCAGACCATGACACCCCCACCACCATGCTTGACTTTAGGCAAGACACACTTGTCTTTGTACTCCTCACCTCTACACAAGCTTGACACCATCTGAACCAAATATGTTTATCTTGGTCTCATCAGACTACAGGACATGGTTCCAGTAATTCATGTCCTTAGTCTGCTTGTCTTCAGCAAACTGTTTTTGGGCTTTCTTGTGCATCATCTTTAGAAGAGGCTTCCTTCTGGGACAAAAGTCATGCAGATCAATTTGATGCAGTGTGCGGCGTATGGTCTGAGCACTGACAGACTAACCCCTCACCCCTTCAACCTCTGCAGCAATGCTGGCAGCACTTATACATCTATTTTCCAAAGACAACTCAACTTCTTTGGTTGACCATGGCGAGGCCTGTTCTGAGTGGAACCTGTCCTGTTAAATGTATGGTCTTGGCCACCGTGCTGCAGCTTAGTTTCAGGGTCCTGGCAATCATCTTATAGCCTAGGCCATCTTTATGTAGAGCAACAATTCTTTTTTTCAGATCCTCAGAGAGTTATTTGCCATGAGGTGCCATGCTGAACTTCCAGTGACCAGTATGAGAGAGTGAGAGCGATAATACCAAATTTAACACACCTGCTCCCCATTCCCACCTTGGACCTTGTAACACTAACGAATCACATGACACCAGGACGGGAAAATGGCTAATTGGGCCCAATCTGGACATTTTTACTTAGGGGGGTACTCACTTTTCTTGCCAGCGGTTTAGACATTAATGGCTGTGTGTTGAATAATTTTGAAGGGACAGCAAATTTACACTGTTATACAAGCTGTACGCTCACTACTTTACATTGTAGCAAAGTGTAATTTCTTCAGTGTTATCACATGAAAAGATATAATAAAATATTTACAAAAATGTGAGGGTGTACTCACTTTTGGGAGATACTGTATTATATAGAGAGAGCATCTTACCTGTCCTTAAAGGTGCAGTGTTGTCTCCCTAGGCTTCTCTCCTAAATTGGATAACAAACACTTCCCTCTATTTCCATAACTAGAGGGGCATTGCTTTGTAGTTAACAGTTGAGAACTAGGGATGTACTCAAGGTTTGGTCCAAATACAAGTTGACCAAACTTTGGCTATTCAGATGTCTACCCAAATGCCAGGCTTTTAGCTTGTTCGGCAGGAGCTGAACGTCATAGTAGTGTAGTTTCTACCGCTACTATATATGACAGCCTTCTTCCTGTCAATGGCTGTTAAAATAGTTCTAAAGTCTGAAGGTTTTTCATCTTCATGCATTCTATGCATTAAGAAAAAAAACCTTCAGTGTGCAGCAGCCCCCCTAATACTTACTCGAGCCCCATCTCAATACAGCGATGTTGCACGAGAACCTCGGCTGGCTGGAGACACAGCAGTCATTGGCGTCCGCTGTTGTCAATCAAAGTCAGAGAGCCAATAAGGAGGGAGAGGGGACTAAGATGAGCCATGGCTCCATGTCTGAATGTACACACAGAGCGGGGGTTCGGCTTGGGTGCTCCCATAGCAAACTGCTTGCTGTGGGGGCACTCGGCAGGAGGGAGGGGCCTTGAGCGCTGGCTAGGAACCCGAGAAGAGGAGGATCTAGGCTGCTTTGTGCAAAACTATTACACAGAGAAGGTAAGTATATGTTTGTTATCAAAGCCAAAGAAATGCCGCTCTAGGTGAGTGACCGACTCTCATACGTTGTGAACAGGAACCCAGGGTGCTGCACAGCTCATCTGTGAGATTCAGAGACGCGCAAAAATCCGGAATATTGCTGCACTCCTTGGTAACTTTATTGAAGTATTAAAATCACATCACAGGTATAACAGGAACATAAAAGGTAACCTGTTTCGCGCTAAAGTCAGCGCTTACTCAAACCTCGTATACACATACACTGCATGAAATATATGCTTTCATGATACAAGTAAGCATGGTATGGCAATTAAGCAATTGAACAATTAACCAATAAATCAATTAAAGATGCACTCTCACTACACTAATGAGAGCCTATGCTCCTTGCCTTCCCATACTAACATGTCATATAACACAGTGGTCCTCAACCCTGGTCCTCCGGGCCAACTAACATCCCAGGTGATATAATTTGCTGCTCAGTGATTGCAGTACTCTAGTCTGCATCTCCCCAAGGTAATACATAAAATCTGGCCTGTTAGTGGGCCCTGAGGACCGGAGTTGAGGACCACTGATATAACACATAAATCAAAAAACAAACAAAAAAACAAAAATAATTTAATTTATTTTTTTGGTTAATTATTCAATTGCTTAATTGCTATACCATGCTTACTTATATCATACATATATATATTTTATGCAATATATGTGTGTATGAGGTTTGAGTAAGCGCTGACTTTAGCGCCAAAACGCGTTTCCATTTTATGCTCCTGTTATACCTGTGATATGATTTTAATACTTCAATAAAGTTACCAAGGAGTGCAGCAATATTCTGGATTTTTGCATGTCTATGATATGTTTGGTATTTTTAAACAAAAAAAACAAGACTTTATTATCACTTTACAGGAGCAGTGAATTTGGTCACCTGCCATTTCCTTGGCAATCAGTGACGTAACCTAATTATTTCCTGGCTGGAAATGCCTGGCCATATGAGCAAGGGGGCAGGGAAAATGCTGGCATCACTGACCAAATATGGCCACATAACCATATTTGGGCAATCATATTGACCATTGTCTCCCCTGGCAGTACTCAGTCCATTGTGCGTTTTGTTTGACAAACCCTTGACTAAGCTTAGAAAAGGGCAGCTACTGGTTTTTATGGATCAGATCACATTGACTTCAAATAGGGTTAAGATTCAGCACCAGAGATTCAGCACCAGAGATTCAGCCCCACCTCAAATTACCCCAGATATATGTTACTAATCCCTAATGGGAAAGCTTTTAAATGGGATTTCGGTTCAATCCACAGGTTACAAGAATATAAGATTTCTGACAGGTTCAGAAAGTATTTTACTGTACCTGTAGACACCAGCAGATGACATTAGCAGATGACACGGCTCCCCAAATCATCACTGACTGTGGAAACCTCACACTAGACCTCATGCAACTTGAATTCTCTGCCTCTCCACTCCTCCTCCAGACTCTGGGACTTTGATTCCTGAATGAAATGCAACATCTTCCACAGTTGGTGATGATCTGGGGAGCCATGTAATCTGCTGGTGTTGGTTCACTGTGTTTTATCAAGTCCAAAGTCAGCGCAGCCCTCTAGCAGGAAATTCTAGAGCACTTCATACTTCCCTCTGCTAACCAGCTTTATGGAGATGCTGATTTCTTTTTCCAGCAGGACTTGGCCCCTGCCCACACTGCCCAAAGTACCAATACCTGGTTTAATGATCATGGTATTACTGTGCTTGATAGGCCAACAAACTTGCCTGACCCAAACCCCATATATAATATGTGGGGTATTGTCAAGAGGAAGATGAGAGACACCAGACCCAACCATACAGACAAGCTGAAGACCTCTATCAAAGCAACCTGGGCTTCCATAACACCTCACCAGTGCCACAGGCTGATCACCTCCATGCCACACCATTGATGCAGTATTTCATGCAAAAGCTGTCCTACCAATTATTGAGTGCATACTATACTGTACATGGACATACTTTTCAGTAAGTCAACATTTCTGTATTAAAAATCCAGAATTAAAATTATCCTAATTCTCTGAGATACAGAATTTAGCTGTAAGACATAATCATCAAAATAAAAAGAAAAAAAATGCTTGAATTATATCACTCTGTGTATAACACATCTATATAAAATATATGAGTTTCACTTTTTGAATTGAATTACTGAAATAAATTAACTTTTTGATGATATTAAAATTTTATGAGATGCACCTGTACATTCAAAATACATAAGTATGCATTATAACTATGTTGGATGTCTCCAGGAAAAGGGCAGCAATATCACATGTACTTCCAGTAGTCAATACACAGCGCAAGGGATAACAGCTGAGTTTCCAGGGGCCCGTAGGTTCCTACTAACAAAAATAGAAATTGCAAAAAAAAAGGGGGAATGCCAAAGCTTAAAAATTTGGACACATTCCGCCATTCCCCGGTCTGGATACCTAAGACTGTATTTCGTCAGATTAATTCCCACATCCTTATTTTCTGTGGGGTTCCCGCCCTCCCAGACTACGACTGACAGTGTTGCAGCGACCCTGGACTCGAGGGGGGTTGGCGTGTCCGGATTTCTTCCGGTATTATGTGGCTGGACTTCTAACGCATGCCCACAACTGGTTGATCTCCGACACTTCCAATACTGCGGTGGCTCTGGAGGCAGCTCTAGTCGGCTCCTATGAGGCACTGCGTAACCTACTGCTGCGTGGAGTGAAAGCCCCGTACCCACTCACTGCCTCGATGGTGACGGTGATCAGGGCATGGAAGCTGCAGTCCCCGTATGTTCGGACAGGACCTGGCCGCCGTTCCCCTAACTCCCCATTATGGATGAATCCGGAGTTGCCGGAGTTTTTCTCCATTCCGGATCCCTCTGTGTGGGCCACCAGGGGAATCCTCTATCTATCCCACATTTGCCGAGGTGAGACGCTTTTGACGTTTGATCAATTGGAGGCCGCTTTCTCTCTGCCCAACTCCCATTTCTTTCGTTACCTACAGCTCCGACATGCTTTCCACAAACAATTTGGTGGCTCCCCCTGCGATTTTACCGTAGCTGACTTGGAGATGATTCTCCGGAATGAGACCTTGAAAAAACCTCTCTCTACCATTTATAGTACCCTGCTCCCTAGCGTGCATTCTGGGTTGTAGGCCCTGCGGGCCTTTTGGGTGGTGGAGGCCCCTGGCCTCGATGCGGAGGATTGGGAGGATGTTTGGGATTATCCCTTCCGTCATTTGGTGGCCGCCAGGGACCGCCTGGTACAGTACAAAATTCTCCACCGATTTCATTTGACTCCGACTAGACTGCATAGGGCCTTCCCCGGCACCCCCACGACCTGCTGGCGCTGTGGTGCAGTCGACCCCGCATATACGCACATGCTCTGGCATTGTCCGCCCCTGGTCGTGTACTGGACCAGAGTTCTGGACTTTGTGACTCAGGTGACCACCATCCACGTGCCTCTCAAGCTTGAATACTGTATCCTGGGACTTGTAAATGATTTAGCTCATTCAGTGGCGACTCGCACTCTCCTGGGCCTTCTGCTGTTTTACGCGAGGAAACTGGTGGTCATCAGATGGCGAAAGCCTGATGCGCCCACCCTTTCCGCATGGAAATCCTTGGTGAATTCGGTGATCCCACTATATAAGGCCACTTATGCCAACAGAGGTTGCCCACAGAAGTTTGCGAAGGTTTGGGACATTTGGTTGGAATCTAGCGAAACCACAAATGATGCTGGGGGCTCTGATGGGGTGATCCCGGGCATATGATAGGTATGGATTCCTCTTCCCCAGTGTACGGTGGAGTTTGACTCCTACCACTCTCCTGGGCTCCTGGATTGTCCCGAGGTGAATGGATTGTCAATGTTTGCCTAATCCTTAATGGTGAAGCTGGATCTATTGTAGCAGCTGGGTGCAGCCTTGTTTGGGGATGTTGTTATGCCTTTGTGTATTGTTATGTTTTGTGTTGTTGAGCCAGGGAATGCCCAACGGCTCTGTTTTGTATTGTGTTTCTTTCACTAAAACTCAATAAAAATAATTTTCAAAAAAAAAATAAAAATTGGACACATAGTATTAGGAACGACTATGGTAAAGGAGTAAAACTAAAAATAAAGCTATGCAATGAAATAGAGTGAGAAACCTTGGTAGATATCATGTCTCCCAGACCATAAAGTTAATTGGGGACCCCAGAATGACTAATTGTTTTTTTATGCAGGAATCCAGATTTCAAAACCCAAGAGATCTGGTGATACGACAAAAAAGCATTAAAAAAATATGGGCCATAAGGTACAAACCATGGACCCCATAGTCCATCTATACATGGGTAAGGCTCTGTATAGATGGACTTTAGGGTGATAGGCAAACCCGGAAGTGCACCCGGCTGATCGCTCGGACTATACAGAGAATACAACACGGACGTTTCTTTTGACTTTACCTCCTGAAATGTGAGTTACTACATTTTTGTTTAAATAAATCATTGAAAATACTACACTAGACAGAGGCTTTTGTTTCCCTATGGTGCTCTGCATGAGCTGGAGACGCTAGGATTTTCTACATTTCATCCAGAGCCTACTCCATGACTGACAGTGCTTTACTTCATGCTGTTTTCTTACAGCAGTAAGGTAAGGATGTAGTACACCCAGAAGAGTGTCTTGATTTCCACTTAACCACCCAGTGTTGGAGTTACATATAACATTTTTTCACCCGTCACATCTTTGAATGTTTACTGCTACTTGTGTGTATTTATTACACTACTCACCTTGATGGATTTTACAATTAAAAAAATAAACTTGCACCTATTATAATATTAATCATGCACCAATGATTTGTTTTAACAATATTCAAACTATTTTCTTCCACTTATGTATTCGATATCTATTTTGATGCACAATTGTCTGGATTTTCACATTTGATTCATATTATTTGATTGAAATATTTATAACAATCTTATTGTTGATTTTGAAGACACTATTATTTGGATCAGCACAGCTCCACATACTGTATTTTCATTCTCACTTTATTTTACTCAGTTTTGGTAAGGCTGATTACTAGGGAAGCTACCACTTCATTTGATAGCGCAGGGGTCTCTGTTTGTTCATATAGGGTCCATGGTTTATACACCTTATGGCCTATATTTTTAGAAAATGCTTTTCCTGCCTAACTGATTTTTGGTCTATGTATACTTTTCTTTACTCAGTGCAACAGCAAGCTCCCCCTATCTGTACCAATAGGTTGCTGCAGCCTCCTCTGTAAGCCACTCACGGCCATGATCACACACATCTCCCCTCTCCTTATACAATGCTGGGATTAATAGCCCTTCATTATTCGTGATGACACCAAGGGACTGCCCACAGTCTGGAGCTTCAGGGGAAAAGATGGCAGCACTGGAACTTACTGGAATGGGGAACTGAGTACGTATTAGCGCCTCTTACTCTTACATTTAACCTCCCTGGCGGTCTGATTATGTCCAGATTTCTGTGCTAAAAGCGGTACATTGTTTTGCATAGAAATCTGTTGTTTTACATTTTAAAACTCACCTTCCCCTGCGATCCCCCACCGTCCTCCCCCGCCGTCCTCCCACTGTGTGCTCGGCCAATGCCGAAACCTGTCTTCCGGTTCCCTTCCCTGCAAGCGCTGCGATGCAGGGGGGTGGAACCGGCGGCAATTTCAAAAATGTAAACACACTAAATGACATGATACAAAGTTGTGATCCTAACGGATTACACTGTATCATGCCATTTCAACACAAGATTGTACCTGGTGACTTTTCCAGTGCCCTGGCTGTGCTTTTCCAGTTCTTTGTGCCTGGAAAATAGAGAACGACTATGGCTCCCAAAAAGCGTTTTTTTTTTTGCGTAAAAAGCGCTTTTAGACGAACTGGAAAACAGAGACAGTGAAACGTAGTTATTTGAAGAACTGAGCGATATCGATTTGTGGGAAAATTCGTCATCAGGTATGGAAAGTGACAACAGCGATGATTCTGATGTCTCTATCTGGCACATCGCTCCGTTGGAAATTCTGAAGAATCATTTGATATACTTACCAAATTCCACAAGCTATGTGCCAGAAAGAGACATCAGAATTATCGCTGTCGTCACTTTCCGTACCTGATGACGAATTTTCCCACGAATCGCTATCGCTCAGTTCTTCAAATAACTACGTTTCACTGTCTCTGTTTTCCAGTTCGTCTAAAAGCGCTTTTTACGAAAAAAAAAAAACGCTTTTTGGGAGCCATAGTCGTTCAAAATTTTCCAGGCACAAAGCACTGGAAAAGCACAGGCAGGGCACTGGAAAAGTCACCAGGTGAAATCCTGTGGTGAAATGGCATGATACAGTGTAATCCGTTAGGTTCACAGCTTTGTATCATGTCATTTGTGTATTTACACTTTTGAATTTGCCGCCAGTTCCACCCCCTGCATCGCAACGCTCGCAGAGAGAGAACTGGAAGGCAAGTGCCGGCAAGGGGAGAGACTGTGAGGAGGCCGGGGAGGACAGCGGGGGAGCGCAGGGAAGGTGAGTAACGTTCTGGGGTAATCCCAAGTGTGGCTCGGGGTTACCGCTTTTGGTACTGAAAATTAACCCGGAGCCACACTCGGGAATACTGCCGGGAGGTTAAAGTGACATTAAAGCTTTGTTTAAAACAAAAAAAAAAGTAACAAACATGTTATACTTCACTGCTCTGTGCATTAGTTTTGCACGGAACAGCTTAGATCCTCTATTTTTCGGGTCCCCCACCAATGCTCCTGGCCTCTTCCTCTCGAGCAGTGCCCCCAGAAAAAGCTGCTTGCCCTGGAGGCACCACTGTGTGCTTACTCCAGAGCCGCTGCTCTATGTGTTAATAAGACACATAGAGCTGTGGCTCGGCCCGCCCCTGCTCTCTCCTCATTGGCTCATTGGCTGTGATTGACAGCAGTGGGAGCCAATGGGCTCCTGCTGCTGTCTCAGCCAATGAGGTGGGAGAGTCCTAGGACAGCCGAGGCTATTATCAACATCGCTGGATCCGAAGGAGCTCAGGTAAAGATTGAGGGGGCTGTGGAGGAACCGATGCATAAAGAAGGTTTTTTACATTAATGCACAGAATGCATGAAGATAAAAAAACCTTCAGCCTTCAGAACCACTTTAACTCTTGCAGGGCAGGGGGTGGCCTCACTGCAAGGGCTTTTTTGTTCCAGCCTGGAGCTCAGCTTTAATTTAGACATACTTTATGTCAGGATCAATAACAGTAGTGAGGTTGCTGGGAGACGTCATCAAAATTTTTCTATGGGGCTCCATGATTACTAGTTACACCTTAGGCTGGTGCTTAAGCTGGCCATACATGGATCTAAATTGGGCTGGTTCAACAGATACTGATCCAATTTCGATCCATGTATGAGCAGGCTGGTTGTACACAAGTTGATCTATCGTTCGACCTGTGTACAACCAGCATGTCAGATTTTACCCGAATGATCAGGCAACACTGATCATTGTATTCTGACAGCAGAGAAGGCTCCCCGCTGTCAGAATACAATATCACAGTGGGAGTGATTCCCCCGTCCACATCGAAAATGTGGATTGGGGAATAGGATCATATTTTTTCAAACTGCTGGCTGAATGAAAAGAAATGATCAATGTATGGGCTGCCTTATAGATGCAGCCAGTTTAAAGTTTAGGTTTAGGTTCAGGGGTTAGGTTCTAAAAACTCTCCATTTTCTTCAAAACGTAAAAAATCTTTAAATGCTTTGAAGATTTTTAAACAAAAACTAATAAGTAATTTGCACAAAGCAGTGAAGGTCAAGTGGGGCTGGGAAAGGAGGAACCATTTTGAACTCTGACAGGAAGATTCTCAAAATAATCAGTTATGCCCCTTTTCCAAACAAACTAAATGGTGCCATAAAGCAATAAATGGATTGTCACTAGGCAACGGTTTCTGCTACAAATGTAATTTACTCACCTCCAGTGTACAATCAGTGAATACTGTAGTATGTCAAACAGGGAGGTTCCCAAAACAACGACTGACACAACTACAACATAGATGACACAACTATGATATAGTAGATATAAGACCTTGACAAGTTATCTTCTTTTAAGATGACAGTGCATGATTTCCTTTAATCTACAAATGATAGTGAGAATAAATTGCCTTAAGAGCAATGACAAGTCGCGGTCGGTCGCGGTCCATTGAGTAGTACAGGACCCGTTCTAATAGGAGCGACACAAGTCGCTCCGACTTAGAAAAAGTGTCCTGTACTACTTTGGGGCGACCTCGGAGCGACTTGCATAGACTTCCATTATGTGAAGTCCATGCAAGTCGCGCCAAAGTCGCGGTGCACAGCGGTGCACGCAACTTCACAGGTCGCCCCCCGAAGTCGTGTCGCCTCAGTGTGAACCAGCTCTTAAACAGACTTCAGGTGTTCCATGGAATATACAGAGTGTGTAAACCATTTTTATTAGTTAACATTATTGTAACTAAATGGGTCACTAAGCCACCGTGGTTCTCATTTATGATACCTTCTGTTAGGGCCCTTTCACACAGGTCTGCCTGTCAGTTTTTTAGGCGGTTCTGCTCGGACCCTCTATTCCCCCCTATGGAGCGGCGGATGTCAGCGATGACATGTCGCCACTATCTGATCCGATCCTGTCTGCAAAATCCAGACATATGATGGTCCAATTTTCCATCTGTGTGGCGGTTCAGATCGGACAGGTGGTCCTTTTTCACCTGATTTCCCCATAGGAGAGAGCGGGACTGTGTCCATGTCTGCTCTGCACAGTGAGCTGAGACAGACCTGTCATCCACCTGCTCAGCAAGTGGATTCCGGTCCACAGAGGCGCCCGTGTAAAAGGGGCCTCATGTTTCTTTGGAGGGATGGAATGACATTTAAGATTTAAGGACCTCTATATGCTACTGAGTTTAAACTAAACTTTTGTTTTAAACCCTGGTTCACACCAGCGCGACTTCAAAGCCGACTATCAGTGCAATTTTTTGTGCGGCTTGCTGACATCTGTGAGACTTCATTTAACAGATGTCAATGCAAGTCAAACTAAAATCACACAGAAATAATGCAGGAACCTTTTTTAAAGTCACTGTGACTCAAAAGGGTGCGACTTGTCATACGACTTTGAAATGTAAAATGGCTTGACAAGTTGCACTGGTGTGAGCCAGGGCTAAAATAACTAAATACTTAACAGGTGCATGAAATCATAAAGTGTGCAAAGTCATGTTATTCATTTTCTTTAGAAAGTAACCTCAGCCAAAGCCTGTCCCTTGGCATCATGCTGTAGAGAAGGACCATTGCTCTTTGTGTTAAACTGACGCCCCCCTTGCTAAATAACAGCTAGCGCTCTTCCATCAGAAGGGAGTATGGTCAAGAAGTATGTGTGCAGATATCTTTTAAAGGAAGTCTATGATCATAGCATATGCTTTTATTTATTAATATCAGCAATGGAATTACAATACAAGCAATAGTTATTTTT
Source organism: Pelophylax lessonae (assembly GCF_965119305.1). Taxonomy (NCBI): domain Eukaryota; kingdom Metazoa; phylum Chordata; class Amphibia; order Anura; family Ranidae; genus Pelophylax; species Pelophylax lessonae. Next base: position 104,730,578 of record NC_138772.1, read on the forward strand.
GACAACCCAATATAATCTTACTTGTTAAATCTCCTTTCATGTTGTGAGTGCTGCCTGTCTGCTAGCTATCTCTTTCTACTTCCTGGATTCCCTGCATACTTTGCAGCTCCTTCTCTGCAGTTTACTTTGGATTTCTAAGGACTACATATCCCATGGTACCTTGCTGCCTGCAAGCAATGATTCCTGTACTGACTCCACCTCCTAAAACTCCTCCTCTTGGCACCTCTTCAGTTCAGAAGGCAGGCTCTGTGAAATGTGTGACACAGCAGTGCCTAGTCACAGGGCATAGTGACTATGTGTTACAGAAATCAAGGAAGTAAATGCATTGGGATCTTCACAAAGTAAGTTTAGAAACTTCAAGGTTTTTCAGAATAATAGGATTAAGTTAGATAAATTATATTAAAGGAAATGCTGCAAATATGAATATACGATTTTACATTTTGATCGTAGATACCCTTTGTGTCAGCTACATAAGGGCTTATACTAAGAAATGTGAATTGATAAACCATCACTGCGAAAATGTAGCATGCATGTTATATCAAAAGAGTAATTCATGTTGGCAATAGCCTTCTACATTTTGCTGACAGCATGATGCACCCAAAAGTGGAAGCTCCACTTGTCTGCCTCCTCCCCCCTCGGCTGCCATATTTGGCCTCTTGGTTTTGATAGGTACCCGCTCCCACTTCCTGCTAAGTTTGCCGTGGCGAACAAGCCCGAAGTTCCACCCTCACCGCCACCGGCCCATTGAAAAGTTCAATGCAATTCACACATGCACAGTAGGAAATGGGCTGTGAAGCAGCAAGGCTTCACTGTCGGTTTCCAATACCCAAGAAAGTGGCGCCTGCACCCAAGAGCCGATTCAAGAAGATCCCCCCTCCTCCTTCCCCCGCCGCCAGGCAATTCACAAAGCGCTTCATGCATGCACAGTAGAGAACTGGCTGTGAAGCAAGAAATGGCGACAACAGCATCCGAGAGCCGACTGAAAAATCGTCTGGGGTGCCAACATCGCGGGATCACTGGACAGGTAAGTGCCCTAATATTAAAAGTCAGCAGCTACAGTATTTGTAGCTGCTGATTTTTGATTTTTTGGTGGGGGGCTGGAGCTCTTCTTTAAAGTGTTACTAAACCCAGGAGCCTGCATTCACTATTTCCGGTCTCCCACGGGACACAGAAAATGAGAATACAATTATTTTAGTAAATATAAACTGCTAAATACCTTTTCTCATCCGCATTATATAGCAGTCTAGCGATTTCTATCAGTGTCTGGTTAAAGCTTGTAGAAGGATTTTTCAGTCTCCTCTGAATGTCCTCTGAGGCTTCAGGACCCCTGACCCTCTGTCTGGACAGTGCTGATTGGCCCTGTGCTGTACACATGTACCCCCCCCCCCCCAAAAGTAAGCTAGCAATAAACACCAAACTCAGCATGTGCAGAGTGACCCCAAGGCTCTGTAATATCAGGATATGAATTGGGGACTGTGGAAGAAGGGGACGAGCAGAGAAGATAAGATCCAACAGACTTTTTACACAATGCGCAGGTTTAACCCCTAAGGTTCCACAGTGAGTATAACAAGCATGCTTTACTGCATATACAGACTGATTTTACTGTTGCGGGTTTAGTAACACTTAAAAAAAAGGTCAGCAAAGTTTTCATGAACAGTTACAGAGAACAATTCTCACTCTGGGGAAACAAAAGTAAGCCATGATAAAGAGAGGCACATAGGGGCGAATATTGGGGAAGCCCTCAGCATGAATCATCCAATCATAATGATTTTATAAAAAATCCACGACACTGATTAATTTCCAAGAAAACCACTCATATATGTCTGGAATTGGATTTGCATACTTCATTAAAAAATAAATAAATAAATAAATAACAATGAACTTTTCTTAGTTGACCCTTTTTGGATTCTGTGATATACAAGTGAAGTGTTTTGTTAGGTCTATCTGATAAATCCCTGTTAATTTTAATATGGTAATGTATTTGCTATTTATACATTTGTGTTCATTCTTTTTAAAACATAGCTGCTCAACCATTCTTTGATAAAATATTAATTGACATTATTATGAACTATCTTAACCCCTTTACAACCACCAAACACATATGTGCAGTGACAAAAGGGAACTTTAACTCTAACGCGCTGCACATAAGCGTTGCTGGGCAGCTGATGTTTCTGTACAGAGAGTGTGCTCACTGCATGCTCCCAGCACAGAGACTGACCTGTGAAGGACAGCTCTTGGTCCCAGCTAACAATCAATAGCCAGCAGGACCAGCTGCTGATCATGTGACCACTGTGACAGCCAATCACAGTATACCTGACCAGCACTTTATGTAGCAGGCCTTACTGTCTCACACCTGGAACAAATTGGCATTGGGCTGAGCAGCACCCAGCCATTCATAGGCAGCTTTGTATTCTATCAATTAATACAAAGGTTACTCGAATTGAGTCAGTGAGGTGCGCAAATTTTATCATGATCTCTGACTCAGCCAATCAAAGGAAGCTTACACCTGAAACTCACTGCAGTATTCTCTACGTAGCTGCAGCTATATAAATGTTGGCAGGTGCAGTCTGTACTCCCCACTGTAGGGGGCCCTCGACTAAAGAGGCAATGCAGTAGGGGAACGCAGCTGTAAGGGACTTGGTTCCTCTATGATTTCCTGCACCGTTGGAACAGCTGTCCGGTTGGATACTGGTGACCTGTGTGGCCATCTTTAGTGAGGGCAGTGCCTATTTAAGGCTCAAACTCCCTGGGTTAGCACGTATTCTGGGAGTGATTAGCATAGAGACAGGTTCCCCTCCCATCTGTCAGGGAAAGAATCTAGTGTTTGGGAGAGGTTCCAGAGGAGTAGGGACAGTGCAGGGAATACGCTACTCTTCACTTAGGAAGCCTCCCAGTTGGGTCAGACCAGCCAGGCCACATTCCTGCTCCTTGTAGAAGCAGTTGGTGTCAAGTCAAGCTAAAGTATTTGTTACAGACTCCAAAAGGGTTCTGGATGGTTGTGCTCTACTGCCGGGCCCGACTGTACGTTGTACAATACTGCAATACATAGTTGACATTAATTGGCCTCTGTGTGATTACTGCCATTGCCACAACACACTGAACCCTGCTCACATACAGTTGATACAGAACGCACATTGGCTGCACATGGTAATGTAGGGAATAGTTAGTCTTGGCAGCTTAGCCCAAATGAGCAATTTAAATTGAAAGCAAATCTTGAGATCAACTTTAAACCTAAAGAACAAGAATGTACTATACTGAATTGCAGCATACAAGTCCTTAGATATGACAGCTGTTAATCAGGAGGTTCTACTTACCTGCTCTGTGCAATGAAATTGCAAAATTGCACAGAACGGTAACTTACCTCCTCTTCTGGAGTTCCCCACCAGAGATGTTTCCGGTTCTTCTTCCTCCGGGTACCCCCATAATAAGCCCTGTGCTATGGGGGCAACTGTGCAGGAGCGCAGCTCACTGTACAAATTTGGCAATGTCAAATCTGACTTAATCCCTGCACATGTGCGGAAGTGACCCATCCCATCCTGGCTTATGATAGGGGCAGGGATTGGGACCCAGAAGCCGGCTATCCGAAGATATCAGTAGCTGGGCGGAGTGATTAAGATTGCCGCATCGCTGTAGCGAAGGTGAGTATTGTTCCACTTTTCTGCAGGGAATGCATTAAAATGGAGCTAAACCCATTAATTTAATGATTTTTTTTTAAAAAGCGGTTATATTCCTGGAATGATGGGATTGCTAACTGTCACATTTGCTTGTGCTCTCAACCAAACCAAAAAATGGCTGTTGTCATAACTGATCATCACATGTCCAGCATCATGACAGTTGCAAATCAAACATAGGCTGAGATGGCAGCTTTCTTGGCTGGAAAGGATAGGTTGGTTTAGTTCTGCTTTAGGGCCCTTTCACACTTGTGCGACCTGTCCTGTGACTTACGACTGCAAAGTTGCAGGACAAGTCGTACCCCATGATTTCCAATAAATATCATTCATCTATGTGCCACTTCAAGTCACAGCGACTTCAAAGTAGTCCCTGCACTACTTTGGTCCGTTATTGATGTGACTTGAGGTCCATAGACCTCAAGATTACACAAGCATTGCTTCAAGCTGCATCAAAGTCGTGTGGCAAAATCGAGTCAAAGTCGCACTCCTTAGGTCTCTTTCACATGATTGGATTGGTCGGTTCTGCCTATCTGTTTTTCAGCCACCCATTGACCCCTATGGGCTGGCGGATGTCCAGCAGGTCTGAACGGATAGGAACAGATGAAAACGGACAGGCTGTCCCTTTTCATCCGATCTACCCATAGAGGACAGCAAGACTCTTGACAGGTCCGTCTCTGCACAGTGGGTGGAGACGGACCTATCACCCCCCTGCTGAGCGGGAATCAACGGAGCATTCCCTGCTGAGCAAGTAGAGTCCGTCTAAATGGATCCGTCCCATGTGAAAGGGGCCTTAAGGTAAAAACTGTTAGACTTTAGATCCACTTTAAATTTATTTTTGTGAATTTCGTCTTTTATAATGAAATGATCTCTATAATTGAGGCAGATGAGTAGATGAGTAAATAACAAAACTATTTATGTTCAGTGATTTCATGGCATGAAAATAGTTAAAAAAAAGAGCTAAGTAGGCTATTAAAATCACAGAGGGGCAGCTTATCTATGCAGATGGGAATTAAAGTACCTTGCGTTAAAAGCAATGACAAGGGCAATAATCAATACAATATATCAAACGCGGATGGTTTATACTGATCCCGGAACAATAGCACAACAAAACAAATGTTTGCAGTCCATTGCTATCTGCTGTAAGTATGACTAATAAAACCAATAGGGCAGGTATGGAGAAATAGGAATGGGTGGATCTTGTGCCTTGGACAACATTTCTGATAAGAATATCAGCTATTCTTAGTCCTATCGGATAATAAAAATAAAAATAATGCCACCGAGACTAGGTTTATAGGCCCTGGGGAATGTGCAGGCTGTCTTTGATGTCTCATTTCTGTTATGGTCATTTAATGATATGCACACCTTGGTATGTGAAGGGAAACAACTATTAATGGCTGCACATCTGAGCATAGAAAATATTGTTGTTCAAATACCTGAGCTGGCTTTGCAGTGGATGATGTCATCCTACAGAATGTGCTCTGCATCACTCATGCTTACTAGAGATAGCACTTAAAAAGTGACGATGCTAAATGGTCCTGAGCTATAGACTGTTTAAAAGTCTGCTTCCACTGGGGCTTTTATGCTAAATGCATCTGCTATTCTCAGCCCTGTGTCATAGTCAATAAGACTGCATAGATCTGATTGCCGGTTAACCTGCTTTGACTTAGGTGCAACCACCACCATTAAATAGAACTTTGGCAATCACTGAGTTAAATGAGCTTGCTTTCCAGCATAGATAAACAGTTCCGAGCAGCATAATATAGAGAACACAGAATTAGCTTCTGCTCTCAGGATGTCGTATTAAAATATATTTAAATATGAACAGGCACATTTAGTAAAGTACTGCAAGCAGCAAAGATGGTGTGCAAACTGTAGTACCCATAGAATCAAGAATAAAATAAAAATAAACTGTTAAATCTGGTTGCTATTGGCTTCATCACTTTGCACATCAGCATTGCCCTTTGCACAGGTAGTGCTACCCCTAAAGGAGCTGCTGTAATTTAACAAGTACTTTCTCAAGATTAGTGCAGAGACGGCTAGCCACTTTTTATTCACTCTGGCTTAGTCATTTTTTTAGGATTTTTATTGGTGAAGAACTTGGATGGGGTCTAGGGAGATATGGGATACTCCAGATTCACTGAATATTTGCAGGTGGACATGTCACTTTGCTAAGCCTCCCTGAACAGTCTCTATGAAGGAGCTAGTACAGATGGCAGATCGATGGAGTCCTCAGTAAACAGTAGACAAAAACGCAAAAAAAGAGAGCGCAAAGCCGTCCTAGTGTAACTCGGCTTTATTAAAGTAACAATAAAAACACTTCAGTGGTCTGACTCACATTGTTGTTGGAGTAGTAATTTAACACATGGATATTCCTCTGTAGTATCTCTCCTGAACCACCAACGCTTGATCCCGACAGGGGAAGGGGGCAGAGGAAACTCACACAGGCTGTGTCCACGGCCCCCTCCTATGTCGGGATCTTGTGTTGGTGGTTCAACAGAGATACTGCAGTAGAATATCTATGTGTTGAATTACTACTCCAACAACATGTGAGTCTGACCATTGAAGGGATTTTTATTGTTGCTTTATTAAAGCTGAGTTACACTAGGGCGACTTTTCTTGTGTTTTGTCTAGATGTGTTCCTGCTATACCAGAGGATATGTAGAGACTAGAGAGCAGCACCCTTTCGGCTCATCCTTATTAAGTCTTGTGATACACAGTCAGCTGGATGATCCAATTAACTGTTGATCAGCGCACTTGCTAGTTTTTTTGTGTTGCCTTTAAACACTATCTCAGACATGACTAACACTGGCTTTTCCACCCAAAAGAAACAGCACACATTCACTAGGACCCTGAACTCAGTTTAGTACTTACCATGTCACAGGATCACCGGATGCCTCCTTCCAGTATCCAATGAACACTCTACTGAGAGAGAGGGTATTTCTCACAATGCCACAGGACAACCAGACCCTTTCCAACTTCCACCAGGCACTCTTCAGTGAGTTCTCCAGACCAACTCCTTGGGGCAAGAGTCCCCTTAATCAGCTTCAGTAAAATGTTTATTAAAGCTGGGACCTTGATGTACATGCAGCAAACTCCAGCAGTCTGCCCAGAGGGTCAGAGCCCCTCAGGCTGGTGACTCCTCCTGCAGGATTAAACCCAGGACTACACAGGGCTGCTCCAGGCCTCAGACTATTTAAGCGCTCTTCAGCCACCTAGTGTGCACACCTCCCCAGGGATTGGCTGAAGCAGAATAAGTAATAAGGTTAATAAGGTTGCCCATTTGCCTTGCTAAACCTTCCATGTTTCAGGAATGTCTAGAAATGAAAGACCAATCAAACCTGTGACCCGTGAGACCCAGAACAGCCCAAAGCAAACAACATTTGCTATTTACAGAGGAGCCAAAAAGAACTGCATTTGCCTAACATCCTAAAATGTGAAGTTCCACTCACCCCCCTCCCCCTACATCTCTCATGAATTCATTTTCTTTTCCCCTGGGAGCAGGTACCAATTCCTGGCGTGTACTCACTCCCACTTTCCCTCTGCTCGCCTAGGCAGGCAAAGGAGTAGTTCAACCCCCCACCTGGAATTTCCTTGGATACATCACTTGTCAGAGAAGACTGTTGACTATTCGAAAAGCGCAGTGCATCTTGCGCATACACTGTAAAGCCACCCAAGGTCACCAACAGACTGGCAAAGAACTGCCCCGGGTCAGAACAGTGCTGGAACCCTGGGCTGGTAAGTGTCTTTTTATTAATTTGCACTTGGTAACTTTTATTTTTTTCAGAAACAAACCTGTAGTATGATTGCCCAAGCCCCAAAAACTAAAACTGCCTACAGAGTTAATTCGATACATGGGCAGATGCGCCAAAGGACATTCTGTACGTCTGCATACACACTGAGGATTCAGGTGCAGACAACCAAAGATCAGGAACCTCAATGAATGCAGCTTCATTGCACATGCTTTGGCAAACCCCCACATGAGCAAAGATGTGCAGAAGGCTCTGCCAGTCTTAAAGTCCTGTGGGACATCAGCACATGCGTGGAATCTGTGGAATCAAGTGGAGCCCATTCACCACGACGCACCAGAAGCATAACATCATTCTTGCATAGACAAGAAAGGAGGAAGGCTGTGTTGCAGCACAGAAAATGTCAAAAATACTTTGTGTGAGAGGTTGGGGGCTGGAGCCAGGTGCAATCAACTTGTATTTTTTTTTTTTCTGGGTGAAGGCCCACTTTAAAGTGAACTTGTAGCTTCCTCTGGTAAGCTGATAACATAGTGCCTGTGCTTCTCTGAAATCTGAGGGAGTCTTTTTAGACTTGCCCAGGTAACCTCTATTAAAGAAGAATTCTAGTCTTTTTTGTGTTTATTAAAAGTCAGCAGCTACAAAAAGTGTACACTCACCTGTCCCAGGATCCAGCATTGTGGCTGGGTGCACCAATAGCGTCTATCTCAAGGGATGAAATGCAGCCTGGCTGGTCCAAACCGAAACAGAGAGGCTTCCAAGGAGGATGACATGTCCCTGCTCTTTTCCTATGTGTCTGGAACCTCTCCCTGACGCTAATACTGTCCCTGATAGATGGGTGACCTGTCCCTACACTACCCACATGCAAAATGTGCACCAAACCAGGGAGACAGGGTCTTAAATGACCAAAGATAGCCATTAGAGTCACATGGGATAGCAGCATCCAATAGGATAGCTCCCCCAGTTACCCAAGAAACTATAGAGGAACCATCTTCCTCTTGACTCCCCTGCAAACTGCAATACCACTGCAGTTGAGCGCCAAGAAACTATAGAGGAACCATCTTCCTCTCGACTCCCCTTCAAACTGCAATACCGCTGCAGTTGAGCGCCAAGAAACTATAGAGGAACCATCTTCCTCTCGACTCCCCTTCAAACTGCAATACCGCTGCAGTTGAGCGCCACCTGCAGTGGAGAAAGTAGATGGCACTTGCCTACATACTTGAATAAGGAAGTCATTCATGCAGGACCCTGGTCACCTCTAAAGCAAACTTTCAGAAGCCCACAAAAAACATGTAAGCTCAGCTTGGCTGAGTTTTAAGTACTTTCAATGGAGAGTAAAGGGTGAGTAAAGTGGAGTAACAGGTCATTGATGACATATTATCAGAGAGGGAACAATAGCAATCAGGACAAGGTCTCTATAGCTGGTCAAAAGGCTTTGGGACACAACAGGTCAAAAACAGCCAGACTGTCATCTGTAGTGTGCAATGATAAGGATTTAAAATAAGAAGACTAAAAATGACCTCCCAGCAATAGAGCTGCCTATAACTATAACATATCTGAAGGGAACAGGACTTGAATTACCTTTTGTGAGCCCTAGGCATTATTCCTCCCTGGACCACCACCCTTGTTTCCCATACCACACAAGCCAAGATATTCACCATACATGTCTCCCCCTAGTTTACACCAGAACGCCAGCCCCATACACCACCTTTAAGTGACAAAGACTCCACTCTTAAAATCTCACTTACCTTGTTGCTGACTCACCTAAAATCTAACTTACGTGGTTGGGGTTACTGACTAGGTAGCCACTTTGCGGGTGCCTTCTCAATGAGAGATAGCTTTGAAATATAAGGCGTTGATCTAAGCTAAAACAAGGTCCTAGGCATAAAGCCTACATGTCCATAATCTGGCACTGGGTGAAAAATAATAGTAAGCTTTACCATCTGGGCTGATGCTCTAAAAAGCAGTTTGGCAGACAATGCTTTGGAAACAAGGATCCAGTGGTATAAACTTTCTCCATGTTTAAAGGGAACAGGAGACTAATAACCAGTGTTTCTACTGTATATGCCTCTATCTTCATCCCTGACCAGGTACCACAAGCTGTAGACCCTTCTAAGAAGCTGGCATTCTTGCTTGTATACTGCTGTGAGCATCCCTGGCACCTGTAGTCAGTTTTTATGTTTAGTTGAATTCCTTTTGGAAGTTACATGTACCGGGTCTGAACCTAGTGTAGAAAATTCCCAGTAAGCTGCAGGAACAAATATTGTTAACAAACATACCACCAAATGCGAAAAGCATTTACAGACGATCCTATTGATACCACAAATTTTAAGAAACTTGCAGCAGACTTTTCTGTGTATTTTGAGTCAACCAGCTATAGATAAGGGGATAATGGCATACAAAACGTCTTATCCACACCAAATTTCTAAAACATTATGACAGAAAGGTGTAATATTAGTTTAGCAGTGTTACCAAATGATTTATGATATTTGCCTTTCATTGGCCTACTTCCTGATCATACATGTCCTCATTGATGTTTAGCTTCAGTCACGCAAACTCTCTGCTGAGGTCATCTCAGTGAGCAACCAAAAGAATTCAAGAAGGGTGGCACCTAAATGCATGCTTATCAACCCACAGGAGATCAAAACACCTTCAGACAAACTACCAGGAAACTGTGTATTTATTGTGTGGATGAATTATATCTTCCGTAAGACTTTATTTCCTGTCTTGTTTGCCATCATGATAATTAAAAGATTCTTGCCTGGCATAGCCTAGTAAGCCCTGATTTGTGTATGGTGTTTGTTTCTAATCTCACAAAAAAAGACCTGGAGTGAACTGGTGTCTTCAAAGAGCTGCAACCTCTCTAATCTGTGTCTGAATTGTTTTGTCCGGGAAACAGTTGGTATTAGGCCGCGTTAGGCTGTTAGGAGTTGCACAGTGATGCACTTAGAATACTAAATTACAATAGTTGGGGAGATCTCTCAGTGAACATGATTACTGATGAAAGATCTTTCAGAGAGCATGATTGGCAACCAAATATCTCTCAGTGAGTAGAATTAAGGACAAAATATCTGACCCAATGATAAGTTTTTCCACATTTCTGGTAAAGTAGAGAAAGAAAGAAACTATTGATCACCACAAGTCTCAAGGTTTTCTATGAAACTGGAAGAATCTGCACTGGTGACGATCAAATGTGATTATTTTGTGCTAAACCCTGAACCCCTAAACTACTCTGTTATCATAAGTGATGCTTTAAATCACGTGTGTCAAACTTAATTTTGATGCGGGCCGCATAATCAGCATAGTTGTACTTTAAGGGCAGGTTGTATCTGTAAGACTATGTATCTACTCAGAGTTCAGGGGTTCCCTACGTACAGAGTGTAGGGTTAACGGGTGCGCTACATACAGAGTTCAGGGATTAGGGGTGTGCTACATACAAAGTACAGAGTTCAGGGGTGCACTATGTACAGAGTGCAGCGTTCTGCGGTGCCCTGTGTACAGTGTGCGGTGATTAGGGGTGCGCTACATACAGAGTGCAGAGTTCAGGGGCGCACAATGTACAGAATGCAGGGTTCAGGCTGTGCTATGTACAGAGTGCAGAGTTCAGGGGTGCCCTACATACAGAGTGCAGGGTTCAGGGGTGTGCTATGTACAGTGTGCAGGGTTCAGGAGTGAACTTTGTACAGAGTGCAGAGTTCAGGGGTGCACTATATACAGAGTGCCGGGTTTATGGGTGATCTATGCACAGTGTGCAACACCAACCCCTCCTCTAAAGCTTAATTTCATCTCTAGTCACTCCTACCTCTCCCTATATAGGCAGTTCTAGTACCGCCCTGTGTAGGCAGATCTTTCTACTACCCATGTATTTGGCTCTGTTATACCTGTGTAGACAGCGCTGCCATGCAGGTAGATAGTTCTCGCTCTCACATTCAGGAGAGCTGTCCATGCTGTGCCCCACGCCGCGAGGGATCTGCGGAGGCCGCTTTAAACAAAGCTGTGCCTGGTAAACACAGAAGGATTTTGAATTTACAAGTGACAGTGGAGAGTGGAAGCAGAGGGTGAGAGCTGAAGGTGGTTCTGTCACAATCCAGCTGCAAAACTGGGTGAGAGGGTCACATGACAAGGCCTGGCAGGCCACATTTGGCCCACGGGCCTTGTGTTTGACATATGTGCTCTAAATGGTCCTACTAGGCCTTGAATAGGAATCTTTAAGTGATAGAAAAGTTGCTCAGTAGTAGGCACCACACATTGCCTGAACATTCCCTCAATAAATTTGTCTGAAATGCACCAGCAGATTCCACTAAAAAATTTTGAGATGGTGGGAAACGCTATGTCTCGCACCCATAACAGAATTTGATGGTGAGCGACTTATTGCCTGACTCAAGTACAATTATGTAGTTGGTAGAAGGGGGTATCTAAACCTATGGAATTTCTCTGACTGCATTGGAAACTCCAATTTTGGGGTGATTTAAAGCAGAGACTGGAGCCAGGCCTTCTCATCCACATCAGTGCCTGGCCTCACAAATGCGCTTCTGGAAGAATGGTCAAACATTCCCACAGACACACTCTTAAACCTTGTGGACAGCCTCCCTAGAAGAGTTGAAGCTGTTATAGCTGCAAAGGGTGGGCCAACTCAATATTGAACCCTACGGACTAAGACTGGGATGCCATTAAAATTCATGTGTGTGGCAGGCAGGTGTCCCGATACTTTTGGTAATATAGTGTGTGTGTGTGTGTGTGTGTGTATATATATATATATATATATATATAAATACTGTATATATATATATATATATTTCTTTATTTATTTTAAACTACTAATGGCATTGATCGGCGACCTATAATGGGACTACAACAGTGTGGCAGCCAATATGACACTAACTGATGCTGGGGAGAAAAAAAAAAAAATATATATATATATATATATTTTATTATACACTGTCACTGTACTATTGACACTGCCTGGGAAGGGGGGTAACATCTAGGGAAATTAAGGGGTAAATGTGTGAAAACTATGTGTAATGTGTACACAGTGTGCTGCTTTTTTTCCACTAGATCTCTTGTCTCTCTGTACAATGCTCTGTGTCAATTGTCAACACAGAGCTCTGGGCTGTGATTGTCAACAGCTGATTAGCAGATCCTGGCCATGAATCATCGGCTGGGACTTGCAGACAGGCTCTCACTGTGTACAATCACAGTGGGTGCCAGCCAGGGGGCGCGCATGCGTACGCCCCAAATCTAGAAGTAGGCAGCGATGTGCGGTTGGGAAGTGGTTAAGCTTTGACAAAGATCCTGGAAGCTGATTAGTTTCAATGCAGAGCTGCACCAGATTTTGCACTCTCCGGTTTTAGTTAATCAACCCCTGTGTCTGCATTTTACTGTAAATAGAGCTTGCTTCCTGGATGTTGCTTGTACACTCTGGTTTATTGATTTTTGATGTCACATGACCAAGTGTAGGGAACACATGGAAAAGTATCTCTACACCAATCCTGTAACTTTCCTAGGCAGGTCTTCTATAGATAATCATTAGACAACACATCTCCATTCTGTGCTTTACTGTGAGTTTTATATTGGGAAGGTAAAAATGGGGACTGGCCCATAACTCCCCTGGCTCTACACCACAGATCACAGCCCGTTTTATGTCTACCAAACACTATGTTACAAATATTTGTTATTTTAAAATCTTTATTGTTATTTTTTTTTTATTAACTTTATACATATAACTGCCATTTTTATTGTTTACTTTCTTTCCAAAAAAATGAATTTTACAGTTTTATTTTGTTAAGGATTTAAATTAGATTTAGAGATTTAGATGTTCATTTACTAAAACTGGAGAGTGCAAAATCTGGTGCAGCTGCGGATGGTAGCCAATCAGCTTCTCACTTCAGCTTGTTCAATTAGGCTTTGACAAAAAAAAAAAAACCCTAGACGCTGATTGATTTCTATGCAGAGCTGCACCAGATTTTGCACTTTCCAGTTTTAGTAAACCAACCCCTTAAAATTAAACTTGCTACTTTGCACATTTAATGAGCTCTTTTAGGGTTAGGCAGGCTTTAAAATAAGGCTGGCCTAGGACAGCTTGTGTATGCCCTCTGGTGCTCAGACTCTTCACATGCACTCATTATTAGTAGATATTAGGGACACCCAATAAGAGGGGTACCTTACTAAACCCAATATTCTAAGCCTGCAATTTTTCTTTGGATGCTTTCAATCACTGAGACAAAATACACATTATAGGCTGGGTTATCCTATGACTGATACAGACAGTGATTCACAGTAAGACAATCAGTGGTTAAGGTTACATACCAGCTTAGATTATTTTAACAAGTGGCATTTTGCAGGTCTGCTTCCTTCTTCTGTCAAGGATACAAAATCTCTGACCAGACTACAGAGCTTGTGAAGTATTTTCAGTTTGTGGATATTATCTCATAATAAGGACTAAAGTACATGGAGACAATCAGCCATGTTTGTTGATTTACTAAAGCAGTAGAGAGTGTCTATTTTGACGTTAACTTGGTAAATAAGGTAAAGCCATGTTCACTTTAATCAAGAAATCAATTACAAGCAAAAGTCCTGTTTTTTTTTTCTCGATTTCCATTGTACATAATCAAAGTTGAATACAGCTGCATCGAATTTACTACATTAAATGGACATTTACTCTGCTACGTAAACCTTCCATTTGTCTTTAGTAAATCATCAGTCTAGCGTCTATTTGATCAATGGAGCAAGTTTAAAAATTGTAGATGGTGGCTGAAATGATTTCTGCATAGTACCCATGCTGGTCACCTGCGTGTTCAGATACCCAGAACCAGCCTTATCTTCGGGCAATCAAAAGTGATTAGTCAAAAATCCAACCCAGTCTACCGACTACAGTAAAATGGTGGGGTCATCATCGTCCCATCCAGCTTAAATCAACTATATGTGATGGCAATCATTAATCATTCAAGTGTCAAATTAAAGTGTAGAAAATACACTACTATACACGATGTTCAGCTCCTGCTGAAGGAGTAAGGAGTCCACCGTTCAGACAAACACCAAACAGCTAAACTTTTAAGCTCATCCCTAGTCTCCAGTTATGTACTTACTATAAGAGAAGAGGAGAGAAGTCAGGTCACCACCCTGTGCACCATTTTGGGAAATTTGTACTTAGCGTACTTACAATGATTGTAGCTGGTGATGTTTTGGTTATTTGCTCTAACAGAACACAGAACAGGAAGGAGAGGAGTATGTCTGCGTCCAGCTGTGTCTGTGGCTATTTATGATGTCACGTGCTGATGTCACATGGTCTACCCGGTCCCTCCCCTTTTGGCTTGTGTAGGCTTTTTGGCAGGAGTACTGGGCTTTGGACCATTTAGTGTGGTGACTGGAGTACATCGCGGCTCCTTGCTGGATTGTATAGACCACCCAGAGAGAGGCACCACGCCACCTGCAGGATTCCTTTGGTGTTTCCATCATTTGTTGGATGCCTATATTTACCCTGGTTCTGGTAAGCGTTAAGTGTGCGCTTAGCATGCGGCACTAACTGGGGATGAAGTCACAGAAATTGGTGGTGGATTCTTTTTCCTGTACTTGTCACCCTATATGGGACTCTACTCTACTCACTATGTTTGACCCTATACATAGGGCTCATTCTTATTTTAAACCTGCACTATGTTCCCTTCTGTGCACGCACATGTGGTTTCCTGCACCCTTATGTTTTTGGTGTCACTGTATTATGTTGACACTGCTTCCTTACCCAATATTTTGCCATCCCTTAATTATTTTTCGCACTCCTCACAGATAACCATATATTGTGACCCTGCTAACACGAGACTGATACCATATTTACTTCATATGACCCTCTGTGGTCTCATTCATCTTACACATTACAGGTAAATGTCTCTTCTTAGAATATATGGGGTCAGTGACTAATCTGTAAGGCAAATTTTTATTTTTATTTTTACATTTATCATTATTTTTATTTTTGGTCATTATATCCTCCGTTTTCTCTTTTTTTCTTTTTTACATTTTATATTAGGAACATATCCCCCTTTATGGGAGTGTCCATATTGAGTCAAACTATTTACCGGTCATTGTGGTGCCCTGTTGGTCCCTCTGGGCAGCTACTGCAATTCCTTTCACGCTCTCGCGGACTTCGTAGCCCTGAACGGGCCTGTGGGAACTTGGGCATCCCTCCCTACGGTAGCAATACCGTTTTTAACTCGACAGACCGATCCATTCCATAGGTTGTACGCAAAGGGTAGGTTCATGAGCATAAAGCATGTACGATGAGACAAGTATAGGATTGCTTTTTCATGTGAATATAGATAATTACTTTACAATACACTAAAACGCTTTGCCTTTTTAGATATACTAGGTGCTTTATCTGGAACTTTGGGTGACCCCTGAGGAAGGGCTTCTAAGGCCCGAAACGCGTAGGGTCGGTTCCGGTTCCATGATCGCCTTGTACACCTGAGCGTCCTTACTTTGGTTCGGTATATGGTCTGTCAAATGCATGCATATTTTTAATGCCCTGTATATGTTTGTGATTTTTGTCAATATACATATATTCTTTGTTTGTTTATAATTTTGTAATTCAATAAAGTTGTTTTTATACAATACACAGTGTCTAGTGGCATTTACAGTCCCACTCCAAAAGGGAAACCTTCTTTGTATACACACCTATATGGGACTTTGGTGTTTTTTTTGGACATTATTTATTTATTCAATAATAGATTTTTGCTTGTTTTTTATGGAACATTCATCACTGATTGTTTAAGTTTTACACAGTATTGGATGATTTCTAACACAGCACATTGCTTTTGTTTTTTATAAGTTTGATTTATCATCAACACATAAATTTAGCGTGGCTCTTCTTTTACATGTACTGACTATGCTGACAGATCTCCTGCTACTTCTTCCTGGCTTAGACATACTTTATCATATGATTAATGTAGATCCAAAGCAGAGAGATGTAGACATCGCTCCAGATCGGTCCACCACATTCTAGCCCTGCTTCCCCATGAACAGGTGCTGGTCCTGTTCACAGCCATGAAATGTACACAAGACAAGGTAGATGAATAATACATTGTTGAATGGGAAATCAAGCAACTTTATTGAAGAAAATCCATATGTAAAAACATCATAGCCTCAAAGACAGGAGCAACATTAACAAATTTTACTCTCACAGGCGCTTTGTGATGGTATTATGTGCAAAGTGAATCTGAATGGGTGTGACTTTTTCATTCTTAGGGTCCACTGACATGGGCATATGCATATATTCTGCTTGAACGAAGGTTCTTGCTGGCATAAGATCCTGCAGAAAATACGCTTCTAAAGTACTCACGTTTAGAAGCATTTACATGCGTATAGTGTTTAGTCATGTACAATTATTCTTTCATTCAAATCAATGGGTACATATTTACGTACGTATTTATTTAAGCATGCATAGGCATGTTTACGCATATAATCTGCAGAGCTGTGTGGCCCTGGATGCAGAGGTGTTCTTTTTTTCTGTACAGTTAAACACAGCATGCATTTTTTCCAGGAGGGCCAGCTGTGTGTATGGGCTCATTAAATACTATAGTGCTGCATTTAGATGCGCACTATGCACATCTAAACGCTGATTTTTTTTCTGCCCATGTGAATGTGCCCCTAATCAATTGATGCACATTTATTGTTCTAATGAGGAAAGTTGCAGGGTCTACATCCCTTTAGAATAATTATCCCTTTGGAAATTTTATTTGCAGTGGATGCCTGAAATCTGACTTGTATCGTAAGCCGGCCATAGATGGTTTGAATCTTGACGGGTTCAGCAGGGTCCGGCTGAGATTCAAACCATGTATGGGCAGGCTGAATTTACCCGAGTTGATTGATTAATCAACTTGGGTATAACCAGCCTGTCGGATTTTACATGCAATTATTGCTAGCGGATTTTATAACAGCTAGCAATAATCAATGTTTTCTACCGGCGGGGAGAACATAATGGCTCCATGGGAGGGATTCCCCCATCAACACTGACTGCATTGATGGGGGAACCCATGGTTACAAGAAAGAAAATTGGCTGGCTTTAGTGCAGAATTTTGGGAAAATCAGTGAGCCAGTCACACAAGCAGGAAATTACATTTCTGAGGAAGTTCTGAACACCAACTGTGTTCAGAATGACTCCAGGCTGCCAAATTGCATTGGATTTTACAGAAAATTACAGTGGCTGACGACTGGAAAAGGAAACATAAATTTGAATTACATTAAAATAGAATATGAAAGTGGAGTTACTTTTTAAACAACTATTTCCATATGTATCTGGACAAAAACACGTATTTTACATAAACCAGCTTGGATTTCATGTTCTTAAAACATGTATTTCTGCTAACAAGTTTGATTTGTTTTTAAAGAGGAAGTAAACTTTAAATCTCAAAATTTTACCTAAAGGTAAGCCTATATTAAGGCTTACCTATATGTAGTGTAAATATCTCCGTGCACTGTTAAGGAGATATTTCGTGTACATGCAGCCAGTGACATCACTGGCGCATGTGCTCTGAAGGAACCGCCACACATGCCGTTCCTTCAGGACCCTGTGCCGTGAACGGTGGCTCCCGCGCGCATGCTTGGGAGTGACGTCATTGCGGCTCTGGCCAGTCACAGAGCCGGAGTCCGCGATCCCGGAAGCAAGACGCGTGAAGATGGAAGCGGCCTCCAGCAATGACATCGCTTCTCTGGAATGCTTTTTTTTTAGGTAAGTTTCACATACTATGCTAATATGCGATGCTTACTAGCTCATTACGCCATTACCTTGTGGGTAAGAAAAAAAAAATGTTGAGCGGTTTACAATCGCTTTAAGTAACATTTAAGAAATATATATTTTAATAACAATAATTGTGCTTTTTACCATTTAAAATTATACCACATGTTTATATTAGCTTGTATTATTTTACTAAGAAGAAAAGCTAGAAGCTACATATTCAAATAAAATGACCCTTTCCAACTTTATTGACAGTGTATTGTAAACACGTCACAGTAGGAGTAACATTGCATTCCATTCCAACCATTCTGGCAATACTATTATCACATGACACTTCGCTAAAAGTAGTCATCCTAAGAGGTCTCTGAGCTATATTGAGTTTTTTAAGATTTTGCACGTAAAAAATGTAATTTTTGTGATCTTATACATGTGTTTTCAGAAATGAACTAATATTGAATTGGAAGGGTTTACATCTTTTGGATCGGGGAATGACACTACAATTCAGTGACTTGTAGTTCAGCGTATTCATTTATTCCATTCTGTGTATATGTCATGAATTGTCATGGTAAAACATAACTGAAATGACTGAAGAAATGATTAAATGGATTGTGGGAATCTCTTGCTATAATAATGCCACTCATGGGAATAGTGAGCTTGGTAATCTGATATTTATAATAGATGCTGTTTGCACATGCCCATTTTATTACCTTGTGATCAAAGTCCAAGTCCTTTAACTTTACCACACCTTTCACAATTATTCAATAAAAGTAGAAATAAAACTTAAATATGCGATACTGAGCTAAGCATGATAAATGGAAAACGACAGAAGTTGTTAGCACAATTATTGAAGTATACAGATGTGCAGAAAATGTATTGGGTGTATTTAAATATGTCAGCCATGGTGGCTGCAAATCCCTAAGATCCAACACTGATTATCGTACAATGAGTGTTTGACAAAAGGACATCTCCCAGTCAGTGATGCCCTTTGTACCTAATCAGGTCTTTTCCATTCTGATGTACTACAATTAATTATTTAATTGAAATATCTAACTGGGTGTTCAGAGGACTACATTATGGGGGATATATGCTATATACTGTATAGACAAAATCCATACTGATTCTGGACATATTCTGACTTTGAAGTATTGTCCTAGAAGATGGACTAACTGCTGTAGAGACTCTGAAGACATGGAGGGGTTCCCCTCTTTAACCAGTGAGAGTCGCACACAATAGTTTACCTATTAGCCCACATCGCCTATTTATAAAAGTATTAAAGTTGTGTACAGTGGCCTAGAATTTGATACTGGATCTAATATAGGCAGATGTTGGCTGTAGCCGGGCATTCCCATGTCCCCTGCAACCCCCTTTGGACATGCAGGACAAGAGTACATGGTTTTAATTTTCATTTTTTTAATGGTTTTAATTTTCAAATGTATTAGCTTTTACATACATTACTAATATGTACCTCCAATTACTCCTAAGGAACTGGACACCAAGCCATGAAATGCATAGAGCACCTGATAGTTCCTCCAATCCTTCTTCATAGTATCTTGGGGCATTAAATATATGACCCCAGGTGGAAGGAATATGGGTACGAGTCAAGAAGTCTATTAGGGCCTAAATGTTTTTAACCAATATTGAAAAGTTTTGTGCTCTTTTTTTTCCCAGAGATGTGCAGCATTGTGCAAATGGGGAAAAGTTGCATAATTGAGTCGCTTAGCCTTGTTTCCAAATCCTGTGCACAAAAACATAGGAACTGGGGTGCAGAAAAATAGCAGCAGGTGCTCTGGATTGATCAGTCTTAATTTGAAATATTTGGCTGTAGCGGGAGGCAGTTGGTTTCCAAAGGGTTGGAGAGCGGTACAATAAAGAGTGTCTGCAGGCAACAATAAGGCATGATAAAGGTTCCTTGCAAGTTTGGGGCTGCATTTTTGCAAATGGAGTTGGAGATTTGGTCAGGATCACTGGTGTCTGCAATGCTGAGAAATATAGTCAGATACTTATCCATCTTGCCGTACCATCAAGAAGGCGTGTGATTGGCCCCAAATTTATTCTGCATCAGGACAACAACCCCAAACATATAGCCAATGTCATTAAGAACTATCTTCAGCGTAAAAAAGAACAAGGAGACCTGGGAGTGATGGTCTGACCACCACAGAGCCCTGATCTCAACATCATGGAGTCTATCTGGGAAGACAGAAGTATTTGAGGCGACCTACATCCACAGAAGATCTGTGGTTGGTTCTTCAAGGTGTTCGGAAGAACCTACCTGCTCAGTTCCTTTAAAAACTGTGTGCAAGTGTACCTAGAAGCATTAATGCTGTTTTGAAGGCAACAGATGGTCTTGCTAAATATTAATATGATTTGGATTTCCCTTCTGTTCATTTACTTTTCATTTTGGTAATAAAAAAAATATTAACACTCCTATTTCTGAAAGCATTCTTAATTTACAGCATTTTTCACACCTGCCTAAAACTTTTGCACAGTACTGTATTTGTTTTGTATCAATTAATATGACAATAAATGATATAAGAAAAATTTAAAAGTCATTTAAACTATTGTGCTATCTTAAAAGCCCCACTCCCTTTTCGCCTTTTTTTCTGAACATTATAGGAATCCGGGGTGGGGGATAAGATCCACTGAGTTTTATATTTTAGGTGGATTTTTTCTTTAACAGTGTAGGCTATGCTTGCTAATATCTAAATCTAAAGCAACTGCACACTGAATTTTCACACTGGATGAAATTATAAAAGAAAGCTTTATGGGGGAATAAGAGGAGAGGAGATTAGATGAGCAAATATGGGTAAAAGAAGAAACTTTTTTTGCACAGTGTATCTTCCTCCATATAATTACAGCCACAAAGAGGACAGAATGCAAAGGATTGTGGGGATTGGTATATAAACAAGATCTGAAAAGAAGCTGTATTTGTTTCCTAAGTCTGTGTACAGGATCTTCCTGGATGTAGCCATGATGCAAACATCAGCTTTAGAACCTAGAACTGAGAAAAGTAATTAGCCACAACAGATGTGCCATCCTGGCCACTCCCGACTTAGCAAGGAGGAAAGCGTCCTTTGTACAGGAGAAAAATAAAAAGATGTTGGGCTGTGGGGAGCCCATGGGTAACTCACACAAATGTTTGTTCTGCACATTTCTGAAGGGGCAAACAAACACACTGGGTCATTAAATAAAGAGCTGCTAAGGAAACAGTGAGCCATGCTTGCATTAGCTGTTTGTTACATTTTTGCATAGTTCTACAGGACGTACTGTATCTAAGTTTATTGTGAAGAGAAACCCTCCCGAGAAGATTTTTCATCTTCTCATGGCCTCACTACCGGGGTAGCCAGACTCTGAAAACTTGCAATAGTAATGAAGAGAATTGTTAAAAAGTTGCAAGATTGTCCATATAGCCAGTGTAAAATGTTTGTCAAAAAAGGGGAAAAAGATTCTTACGGTTTAATATTATAGGTGTTAACCATATTATTGTCCCCGTATCATTTGTAAGATCACCCCATTTCACCCCAATCATCTGTTTTGTTCTTACTAAGGATAAGAGAAATGATTTAGTGCACTGGACATTGTAATTTTTCACTGCTTATGTGAAATGTACTTGAAAAAAATCGACTCCTTTCTTCTTTATTTAGATAGTTTTTGGTTTATGTGTGGCAGTTTTATTTATTTAATTCAGTGTCCTTTGTATTATAGTGATTATTTTCTATTTTGTGTGCTTGGTTGTTATTGTTGTATTGTTACTTCACTCTTTTTATGTAACTTTTCATATAGTCTGTTTTATTATATCTGTGAAAAAGAAAGCATGAAATAACGAGGCACAGTTTTTGGCACAAGGTCGGGAATAGTTAAAGGGAGCGTTCATTACCCACAAGGGCCATTCCATTCCACCCTTAAAGCGGAGTTCCGGCCTCGGGCGTGAAATTTAGCTAAAAATACCCCCGGGACAGTCAGGGCTAGTACATTCCACAATGGATAGCCTCTGTACTGTCCCGGGTCGCACTTACCTTTTAGAAGAAATACTTACCTTGAAAATTTCTTCTTCAGCGCTGCCATCTCGGATGCGGGCAGCTGAAGCCATCGCGTCCTCTTCTGCATCCTCTTCCGTGTCCTCTTCTCCCAGAATGCGCCTGCACCGGCCCCGCTCGTCACTTCCGGTGCGGGCGTGTCATCCCTCCACAGCTTCTGGGCATGCCCAGAAGCTGTTTAGCAGGGAATTAGGCGCCCGCACCGGAAGTGACTAGCGGGGCCGGTGCAGGCGCACTGATTCCTGGGAGCGATGACGTTCAGCTCCCAGGAATCAATGCAAGGAGGAAGTGACGGCGCGGGCCGCGGCCGCAGCCGCAGAGGGAGGATAATGGAAGATAGGTGAGTATATTTTCTTCAATAACAAGGTAACTAAATAAAAAAAAAAAATCGTAACTATCCATTTGTTTTTCAGGTGACCTAGATCAAGCTGATGGCCCAAAATCGATTATGTGGATTTTTGAGGCCGGAACTCTGCTTTAAACACCTCATTTATTTTACCTTCTGTATTGAGTGCCATGCATTTCAGCAAAAATTGGGAAACTTTGCAATAATTTAACAATTATTAATTACATTTTAGAGAAATTAAAACTCTCAAAATAGCTTTTCCTTATTTATCATTTGTTAAATGATACAGCTGTGATTGTGTTTGCAGAGTACACCTTCAGTGAAGGCCAGTGCCATCTTAAGAGGATTAAAGGGCCCCGGGCAATGCAGTGCACTGGGGCCCCGCCTACACAATCACCCATGAGAATAAAAATGCAAATTATCAATAAGGTGATATTTTTTTGAACAGCAGTGCCAGGCTAATGACAGCTTCCAAGTTCGACGGCTGGGTCCAGTGAACACACAAACGGACGGGAGTCAGACTCAACTGTCCTGTGTGTGCCTGTTCCCATGGAGGCGGACAGGCATTCCCGCAGTTGTGGGCTCCCCCTCCATGGCGCCAATGGCCTGACAGCAGTGCAGGGCCGCCAGGCGCTTGCCACCTGCTAAGTTCGGCAGCATGATGCACATGGCAATCAGGACTAATGCTTGGCTGGGGCTGGATCGCTGGGCAGGTGTGGCCCCTCGGGCAAGTGGGGCCTCTGGGCAATTGCCTAGAGTGCCCATTTGGTAAGATGGCCCTAGTGAAGACCTCATATCGTGATCGCTAAGTTAGGTCTAATTCTGCTTCTTTCTACCTCCTGAGCCTTCCTATTTGTCAATAAAGTGGAGCTCCACTAAAAAAGGGGAAGCTCCGCTTGCCCGCCTCCTCCACCCCTCTGCAGCCACATTTGGCACCTTTTGGGGGGAGTGGGTACCAGGTTTTGACAGCGGCAAACTCAGTCAGAAGTTCGGCCCCCCTCCTCTGTCCCCCACAGCCGGCATATTCACAGATCCATGCACATGGGCGGTAGGGAACCGGCTGTGAAGCTGCAAAACTTCACTGCCAATTTCCCATAGTGGGGATGGTGGTGGCAGCACCTGATAGCCGATTGAAAAATCGACCTGGGTAAGGACACCGCTGGATTCCCTGGACAGGTAAGTGTCCTAATATTAAAAGTCAGCAGCTACAGTATTTGTATCTGCTGACTTTTACTTTTTTCTAAAGGAGCCTGGAGCACCTTTTAAGGCAGTCTATCACATTAGAGGACCAACAGGGTTTTTGCTGGTCCAATGGCTTCAGGACTGACATGGATCCTGCATGCTAATAAGGAGTTCTAACCTCACTGACTTTCAAATCTGTATGTTTATTTAGGTCAGTGACTAAATAATTATTGAAGCCAGGCACAATCAGGCAACTAGCCATTTTAGAATGTTTTGTAATGGCAGCTTCCCTAAAAGACAAGATTTCCTGAAAGCTTATCTCTGTGTAAAAAATAAAAAAAATAAAATGAATTTCCTTGCCGAATCTACCCATTCTTAAGATATATTAACTACTATGTTTTAGTCAAGATAATGTAGGAACACTAATTTTTAAATTTAGAAAGTCTAAGTCACAATTACTTTAACTCAGGTCCTATTTTGTTTCTAAACTATAGTGTGGAAGTGTCAGGTGTATAGTACGCTTGTTGGCTTCTATGAATGTGGATGTTGTTTATTTACTACTAGAAGTGTGAGTTACAAAGACCCACACATGGTCCTCAAGGTGTTCTCACATGGTCCATAAGGTGTCCTCAGGGTCCTGAAGGCTCCCAGCAGTGACAACATTACTTTACAAGGTGAGGGGCAGCATTAAGACCAGTTGGCTAGCCCAGAGTGTAGGAAAGACCAAAGACATTCTAATACTGGGCTTCAATGAAATACAGGAGAGCATTGCAGTGGCTACTGTTTTCTACTGACATGTATATATTTATATAAATATACACATATAAATATATATTATACATTTATAAATACCGAATAAATTAATCTGAAGTACAGGATAGTGTGGCTTCTAATGCAATATGTTTGAAAAAAGCTCCTCTAGCTAAAATCAAACTCCAGATACTGGAGAAAAGGAAGGATAAAGTAGCCCAGCACTTCTTAAAATGAGTAGCCTTCACTGCAATACTTACCTCCACCCCAACACCAGTGGGAATGACACCCAGTGTCCTTCAGTAAAATTCCTATCAGCCTTCAAGGTGCAGCATCACGTTACCCTGTGCTCACAGTATTGCTGCACAGAACCATCCAGGAGTAATGCCACCCACCACCAGAAGAAACAAGAAGAGGTGAGGACCCAGCATATCACATGACTTTTAGGAAGACACTTGGAAATTATGTAGGTGGGGGGGGGGGGGGAGGAGTTAGGTTTTAAAATGTTTTGCATGGATTTTCACAGTGCTTTGGAACAGTACTGCAGAATCCTGTCACATAATTACATGTATTTTTCCTATTTGAAAACTTAGTGATTGGGACCTGGAAATACCTGACCTGACCTTTCTCGGCCTCTAATTCATAACCATATTGAAAATAGGTATACCAACCACTCAGCTAAGAAGCTTTTAGTCTTAAGTGCATGTATACGTATTTCCTCAAGCATTATCAGCTAATCATTTTCTAGTGGACTTTCACACAACTACTATATAGCTTTTTACAGTTTGCTTTAAAAATGATCCAAAAGTGCTTTCTATGGGTATTTCTTGTTTTTCAGATATGAATAGGGGGTTCAGTTTACATGTCAACAAAACTGTTCTACGGAATCCAATAAAATAAGTGCAACCCATTAACAAACTTAATGTAACATACTTGATCTTCTATCTAGAAATATGGAGCACGTTTAGGGGCCCACTTTACACCTGTCCACTGCACTGTGGTGTGTTACTGCATGCACATTGATATATATTGCATTAGCAAAACGTTTTATTTTGCATGGGCTGGCAATGCACTACAATGCACAAAAAAAAAAAAAAAAAAGGAACCTTTTATTGTATAATGCTGCACATCACAATTCACAGACGGTTCCAATTTGTGCATTGTGGTGTGCTTTGGATGTGGGTCTGCAAAGTGCATTGGGGTGCCACTCAAAACGAATGGCACCACACTGATGATCATGTGTTAGCATAAACTGCAATAACATTCGGTAAAATGCACCTTACCATAGCACACAGGTGTAAAGCCAGAGAGATTATTGGTGATTCCTAAAGTGGAATTCCAGTTTACATCTACCCCCCCTATAACACCTATGCTAACTAACCAGTGTAAGAAAGACTCATATACTTACCTATTTTAAAGCCGGTCTGGTCCGGTCATGTGATCCAACTCCCCTCTGTCAGTCAGTGCAGCTGCAGGGAAGAGAAGATAGCATCAACAACGGATGGGCCATTGAAGCCTATGGGTGATGTCACTGCTTCAGGCTTTACTAGCTGTTGTCAGAGCTCTCTTTCTACTCCCCTGCTGCCGTCTCTGACTGACACAGGGGATCATGTGACCGGACTGTGGTGGGCTTAAAATAGGTAAGTATATAAATCTTTCTTACACAGGTTAGTTAGCATAGGTGTTAGGAGGGGGAAGAGACAGTTTTAGGGATAGTTAGGTATAGGCTGGAATTCTACTTTAATTTAAAGTGCATCTAAAGCCAAAATGGTTTTGCTTTGAATAGAGAAGGGAAGTGTTAAAATGTATGTAAGGTTTGTACTGCTGTCTAAAATCCCACAGGGGAAAATTCCCCTTCTCTGTTTTTTCTGATGACCTTTGTCACTGGGACTTAAAGTGAGGGAAAATCAAACATTTTGAATGGTAACAACTCTCTAGCAGAGGATTTCTTTTTCTTTAAATAGATAATCCCTCACTTTCTGCATCTCAAGACAGGAAGTAATGGAAAAATTCCTCTAACAATGGAAAAGTGACAGGTTTTAACCATGTTCCCCTGTATCCAAAACCTAAAAATAAAGATTTGACTTTAGATCAGGGCTTTTTTTCATCTGGAATGCGTTGGATTGGTTTTCTGCCACCTCCAATGCTGGCTCTGTACTTTACACTCACTACTGTCACTTCTAAACACAGAAACCCAGATTCTGTATGTAGAAATGACAGCATTCCTCTATGGGCGGTTGCACTGAACCTTTACTGGCGCAGCTAGTGCAACATACACTGGGGGGGAGGGGCACCAACGGCATCGAGGTGTTACCCCAATGCAATTGATGGCACCTGCAGCATTTTTCCCTACTCACTGCCTCCTATCACACTAGTCTAACCTAATCTCCTCCTTGACATATCTTATGACAGGGAGGTCTGTGTTGGGAGGAGAGATCTGGGCGAGGGGGGCGGGGGGATAAAGGATTTATATTGGAATTTGTACAGAAGGAGGATTGGTGGGGTTGGGCTGGGAGGGCAGAGGATTTATATTGGGTAGGGGAATGGGGGGGCCGTCTTCTGCTAGAAGGAGGATTTCAATTTCTCTTTAAAGATGGGGATTTGGGAGTGGGAGCAATTTGGTGGGGAAGGGGGAGTGATTTCTGGTTTAAAGTGGCCAGTGAGATATGTAGTCCTGAACCCTGCTCTCTGTATGTAGCACACTACTAAATTTTGCACTCTGTACATGGTGCACTCCTGAATCCTGCACCCTGTATGTAGTGCACTTGTCACAGTCTGGAGTCAGGCTCGGAGGCCAGTAGCTATAGCAGTAGAGCAGTACTCACTGACAAGCGGGACAGCAGTTCACCCTGGCTAATGACACGGATTCACCCCAGGTGCGGAATCTAAGTACTAACTAGTATTCCCCAGAGCACCTGATGGTAGAGATGGGTTTTACTGCATGTTAATACCAGGTTGGGGTCCTCAGGACCGCCCCACCAGGAGGTGAGCAAGCCGGGGTCCAGTAGCAGATAAGCAGGTAAGGATCAAGCAGAAGCGTAGTCAGTAAACAAGCCAAAGGTCAATAATGAATGGTTGCAGTTTGGGATTAAGCAGAAGTGTAGTCGAGGAATAAATCAAAGGTTAGTAATGAATGGTAGAAAAGATACGGACAGCAGCAGGACAGACAAGAGCACAATAGGGACTGGAGAGGGTACAAAAATCTGGCAAACAGGAACTGCAGAGATATGGCTTAAATCAGGAAGTTCATGGGAGGAGCAAAGAGTTAGGGTTTAAGGCAGGATCATTCAAGGAGCTGTCCAGGGAGCTGTCCAGGGAGCTGTCCAGCATTCCAGATGGCTCAACTGGAAGAGCCATTGCTAGACACAGGAGAGGGCCCAGGTTCAAGTCCAGGCCCTGACAACACTCCTGAATTCCATACATGGTGCACTCCTGAACTCTGCCCTCTGTATGTAGCAAACTCCTGAACTCTGTATGTAGCCCACTCCTGAACCCTGCACTCTGTATAATGCCCACTCCTGAACTGTGCACTCTGTATGTAGCACACTCCTAGTATTTAATGCCCCCTTTAAGACCCTCCCACTCTTAGTGCAAATTAGCCACGCTCATCATTTGCTGCAATGTGCTCAACCACTCCCCCTCCCCGCTTGGGGTAAGATGGGGGGATGGTTGAGTTCCTGCACCTATTCGCTAAGAAAAAAACCTGCTTTAGATACACTTCAAAAATTGGGAAACAGTCTTCTAATTCAAGATATACTGTGTTTAAATAAAAGTCAGAGGGTACAAAAGAAATAATTATGTCATTGATATTTGCATGCATTATTGAAATCCAGTACTTATTATTGTTTAACATGATGCAAAAAGAAAAGTCTAGAGAATTGCTAGCAAGCAGCTGTACAATGCTGAAACTAAATTGTGGGCATATCCATCAAACATACACCACTATTCTGAACTGAATTGCTAAGCACAAAAAAGTATTCAGATAAAACAAGGGCGTAAAAGTGTCAATATAGTGAGCTGAGACTGAAAATGTACGTCGACAAGTGAAATGTGGACAATCACGCACATACCTTTGCTGCTACCATGGCCCAGTGAATACAGCGGTTACCATGGTTGGCCCTCACAATTGGGTAGACTTTAGAGGGCAGTCTTTGTTTCTGAGCTCTGCCCAAATAGAAAATGATGATCTAGTCTGACTTCTTGTGTACTTTGGTCAAGGCAACCTCACATTTCAAGCGTCACCAAGATGTTTTAAGTAGGATTTTATCTCATCCTCTTTTAGCATCACTTAGATTAAGCTGTCATGTGTGGCAAAAGCAAAGATATATAGAAGCTGGAAATCTCCCTTTTTAAGTAATGCGAATGACTTCTAATTCAACTCTGAAAAGGGGAAAACTAGAGCCACAGCTATGTCCATAGCAGACCATGTAAAGTCTGTGAGGTACAGCAATGTAGATGGTCCAGTGTGTTGTCTGGCCGTTCAGTTTTATACAGTATTTAGGTTGAAATAGCATTTGGGAAACATTTTGAGTAACATGAAACATGCTTCTGAGGAAAAAAAAAAACATGCCTCTGCTGAGCTGATGATAGCTTGACCTAGAGAGGCAAAGCACTCTTTAGTGGGTCTGATTTCTGTTTCATTGCAAGTATAGCACCTTCCTAGGTAGGTGCTAGAAGAAAGAGTATAGTTTTTGGGTCTTTCTGCTTACCAGAGAGATTGTAAGGTACATTTATATTGTGCTCTGCCTACCAGAGAGCAGGATTTATTAGTGAGGTCTGCTCATGTTGCTCAGGTACAGCTCAGTTTGTCTGAAGTGTTTCACACTGGTCCAATAGAGAGGCATATTGAACAGTGGAAGGAAACCTGACAAATGAGTGCACAGGCATTTAGTGATTGGCAGAGAAATATACCTTGGTGCATGCTGGGGTACTGTAAAAATGCCAAGGGCACATGTGCTGCCCCTCCACTGTAGTAGCTGCCATGTGGCCTCATGTGGTTGACCTGAGGGCCTGAGAGTCAGAGAGAAGGGCAAACCCAGAGGTCCTGCAGAACTGACTGTAAAGGAGACACTGGAAAGGATCTAAATCTGCCTACAGTGAGTACAGATCTGTTTCATGGGGCCTGTCCTGTGAGGGCCACCCCCTCTGCTAGAAGAGTCAGTGGACAGATATCAGTCACGGGTATGCTAGAGTGTCCTAAACATAATGTAGTTGCATCAAGTCCGCTGTTATAGAGAGCAAGAAGACTTTATTCTTCCATACAAGTGGCAGTATGGTTGAAGCAGTGTGTTTGCTTCCACAAATAACCTGGTGAGGCCAAGTGAGAGTTGTCCTTATCTACTGTGAATAGTTCAAGTTGGAGTATCCCATTATTACCTTCTTCCATCTAAGTTCTACAATAAATATAAAACCAAATCTCCTGGACTGTTTATTGAGTAACGAGCAACTGGGAGTAAGGATGGATGAGTGATGTGTCCCCTAGTGACTGTCGGCAGGTAATCAGAGGAGGCCCAAGAAGTAAACACACAGCAATCCCCAGACATCCCAACCTGTAAAAACTCATTTCAGGGAGGTGGCAAAGTCATTTCAGGGAGGTGAGCCCCCCCCCCGCACATGATGCCTTCCCCCCCCCCCCCACGCACGCCTGCGCCGCACCCCCCTTTCCAATTTAACACTACCAGAGAATAATGAAATGAAATTTAATCAGTATACCTGGTCACTGATGCTGGTACTGGTCACTGATGCTGGTACTGTTCACTGGTGCTGGTACTGTACTGGTCTGGTAACTGGTGCGGGTACTGGTCCACTGGTGCTGGTACCGGTCACTGGTGCTGGTACTGGCCTGGTCACTGGTGCTCGTACTGGTCTCTGGTACTGTCCTGGTCACTGGTGCTGGTATTGGCCTGGTTACTGGTGCTGGTTACTGGCGCTGGTACTGGCCTGGTCACTGGTGCTGGTCACTGGTGCTGGTACTGGCCTGGTCACTGGTGCTGGTACTGGCCTGGTCACTGGTGCTGGTACTGGCCTGGTCACTGGTGCTGGTACTGGCCTGGTCACTGGTGCTGGTCACTGGTGCTGGTCACTGGTGCTGGTACTGGCCTGGTCACTGGTGCTGGTGCTGGTCACTGGTACTGGTGCTGGCCTGGTCACTGGTGCTGGTACTGGCCTGGTCACTGGTGCTAGTACTGGCCTGGTCACTGGTGCTAGTACTGGCCTGGTCACTGGTGCTAGTACTGGCCTGGTCACTGGTGCTGGTACTGGCCTGGTCACTGGTGCTGGTCACTGGTGCTGGTCACTGGTGCTGGTACTGGCCTGGTCACTGGTGCTGGTTCTGGCCTGGTTACTGGTGCTGGTACTGGTGCTGGTCACTGGTGCTGGTAATGGCCTGGTCACTGGTGCTGGTAATGGCCTGGTCACTGGTGCTGGTCACTGGTGCTGGTCACTGGCCTGGTAACTGGTGCTAGTACTGGCCTGGTCACTGGTGCTGGTACTGGCGCTGGTACTGGTGCTAGTACTGGCCTGGTCACTGGTGCTAGTACTGGTCTGGTCACTGGTGCTGGTACTGGCCTGGTCACTGGTGCTGGTACTGGCCTGGTCACTGGTGCTGGTCACTGGTGCTGGTCACTGGTGCTGGTACTGGCCTGGTCACTTGTGCTGGTACTGGCCTGGTCACTGGTGCTGGTACTGGCCTGGTCACTGGTGCTGGTACTGGCGCTGGTACTGGTGCTAGTACTGGCCTGGTCACTGGTGCTAGTACTGGTCTGGTCACTGGTGCTGGTACTGGCCTGGTCACTGGTGCTGGTACTGGCCTGGTCACTGGTGCTGGTCACTGGTGCTGGTCACTGGTGCTGGTACTGGCCTGGTCACTTGTGCTGGTACTGGCCTGGTCACTGGTGCTGGTACTGGCCTGGTCACTGGTGCTGGTCACTGGTGCTGGTACTGGACTGGTCACTGGTGCTGGTACTGGGCCTGGTCACTGGTGCTGGTACTGGTGCTGATCACTGGGACTGACCTGGTCACTGGTGCTGGTACTGGCCTGGTCACTGGTGCTGGTACTGGCCTGGTCACTGGTGCTGGTACTGGCCTGGTCACTGGTGCTGGTCACTGGTGCTGGTACTGGCCTGGTCACTGGTGCTGGTACTGGCCTGGTCACTGGTGCTGGTACTGGCCTGGTCACTGGTGCTGGTACTGGCCTGGTCACTGGTGCTGGTACTGGCCTGGTCTCTGGTGCTGGTACTGGTACTGGCCTGGTCACTGGTGCTGGTCACTGGTGCTGGCCTGGTCACTGGTGCTGGTCACTGGTGCTGGTACTGGCCTGGTCACTGGTGCTGGTCACTGGTGCTGGTACTGGCCTGGTCACTGGTGCTGGTACTGGCCTGGTCACTGGTGCTGGTCACTTGCTGGTACTGTCACAGAGTGGGGTGTCACAGTGTCACGGTCCCGCGCGCACCAAAATGCCTCCTGGAGTAGAATGTGGCTGTAGTAGAGAGCAAAGCCGCTTCTTGCTCTTTGCAGCTCCTCCCACAGGCGGAGTGCATGACTCATATCACTCCGCCTGTGAGCCGGATCTACTTCGGCTCCGACGTGATGTCTGTGCAGGCTCAGCTTGCTGACAGCTGTCACACTCCTGCCTGCATCGATCGATGAGTCATCTCATCTGACTCACTCACTCAGACTGACTCACACACAGAGCCGGGATATTGCTCTGAGCTCGCGGGTGTCCGTGAGCTCAGGGCGGATAGCGGGAGTCTCCCGCGACTTGCGGGAGACTTGAGATGTCTGAATCCCTACGGGGACAGTGCTACACAACTGAAAGCAAACAGTGTAAAAAGACAAATTTGCCTCTTTGCACTGTTCACAGAGTCCATGATATATGGAACAATAATGTTGAGATGGATGGGGCTGGATGTTAGAGTGAGGGGGGAAGGGGGGGGGGTTAACTCAGAGACTCAAGCAGAATGTCAGTGTTATGTATGGCTGTACAAAGGCGAGAAATACTCTTGGTTGGGGATGACCATTCACAGCTCAAAAGTTCGTGTAAAAATCAGATGAAGTATGCTCTCAGATCCCTGTAGAGAAAAACTCTTGCATTTAAGATAAGGCTGAGATGCGTATTACACATGACTGAAATGTACTCTACATTGTCAAAAGTATTGGCCAAATGTTTGACCATTCTTCCAAAAGCGTATTTGTGAGGTCAGGCACTGATGTTGGACAAGAAGGCCTGGCTCACAGTCTCTAATTCATCCCAAAGGTGTTATATTGGGTTGAGCTCAGGACTTTTTTTTTATTGAATAAAATAATTACAGTGTCATCATCCATATACACAAATAGAAGGGACAATTTAAATTAAACAGTGAGTGTTAAGTTTCACTCTAACCCACTCACAAGCCCAGCCCTGAGCTTTTAACCACTTAAGCCCCGGAAGATTTTACCCCCTTCCTGACCAGGGCCTATTTTGCGATTCGGCACTGCGTTGCTTTAACGGACAATTGCGCAGTCGTGCGACGATGTACCTAAATTTCACGTCCTTTTTTCCCACAAACAGAGCTTTCTTTTGGTGGTATTTGATCACCTGTGCGAATTTTTTGATCATGCGCTACAAACAAAAAAAGAGCGTCAATTTTGCAAAAATAACAATATTTTTCACATTTTTTATATGAAATTCCCCAAAAAAATGTAAAAATCTAAATTTTTTAACATTTTAGGCCAATTTGTTTTCTGCTACATATGTTTGGTAAAAAAAAACCTCAAAAAGCGTATTTTGATTGGTTTGCGCAAAGGTTATTGCGTTTACTAACTAAGGGAAAGATTTTTGTCATTTTTGTTGGTTTTTTTAACGAGTAATGGCAGCGATCTGCGATTTTTTTTGCGGGACTGCGACATTGCGGCGGACAGATCGGACCCTTGACTGACATTTTTGACACTTTTGGGGTTACCAGTGACATTACTATAGTAATCAGTGCTATACATATGCACTGTTACTGTAAAAATGACACTGGGAGGGAAGGGGTTAACTTTATTGGAGAGGGAGGGGTTAAGTGTGTCCCTAGGGGCGTGTTTCTAACTGTGATTGGATGTGGCTACTTGTGTAAGAATAGAGATCAACGGTCCTACATAGTAGAACCGTATGATCTCAATTCTTACACTGGGGAGAATGACAGGCGGCTGTGTTTACAT
The DNA here is from genome assembly GCF_965119305.1 of Pelophylax lessonae. Lineage (NCBI taxonomy): Eukaryota > Metazoa > Chordata > Amphibia > Anura > Ranidae > Pelophylax > Pelophylax lessonae. Next base: position 104,764,204 of record NC_138772.1, read on the forward strand.
TAGCCGCCTGCCTTTCTCCCGCTCTAACGGACGATCGCGAGTGCCCGGCGGGCATCGGGTCCGCCGGGCACACGCGCGGGGGGGTCCGTGAGCGAGCGGGAGCGCGCCTCCGGTGGTGCGCGCTCGCTCCCCAGAGCCTCACAGGCTAGCGACGTAGACTTACGTCGGTTTGCCTGTGAGGGGCTGACTGCCGATGTAGATCTACGTTAGGCAGTCGGCAAGTGGTTAATACATATAGATTTCAATGGACTGGCCATTTAACTGTTTTAAAATGAAAATGTGGCATACATATACTGCAGTTCTGTTGGTGAAATAGTGCAAGATTAATGAACTGTCACCCAATAAATTGAGTGCAGTAAAGTGACCAATTTGCAGTTTTACAGACATCATTTGTCTATCCTTTTGTTACATTTCAGGAACTCTTTTTTTATTCAAAATAAAATTTGAAAAAAAAAAAAAAACAGCTTTTAAACCATACAGGTTTCCTGAGTGTTCCAAGAAGCCCTCTATTATATGCCCTGTCCATGGTGCTGATGAAAACTTTTAACTTTTTTTTTTTTTGGACATTTATACAGAAGCAAGCTCTCTCAAAACAAAAGAGAATCAAACAAATCCTAACTTCTTATTATTCTCAACAGACAATGATTTATAGATGCCTGCAAATAATTCCTAAAGTCCTTATAGGTTACTGTGCAGCAAAAACCATTGTGTCATATAATTATCATTATTACAATGTAAACACAAAGAACTAAGACACTAACATGAAGGGTGCCTGTCATTAAACAATGATTTTTATAAATTAGACAGGTAAATATGAAATACAACAGTAACAGCACTATTATATCTAACAAAAAAAGGTTTCTATTTAGTATGTCTGCATTTCAATGTCAGCGGTATTAAACCCAAAATCAAACATTTATTATATTGCAGCTTACCAATTCTTGGGTTTGGTGGCTGCATTTGTTTTCTTTTTTAGGTTTTCTTCTTTCTTTTAGCACCGGTTCACATTGCAGCAACGCCGAGACCTCGGAGCGGCCGCCACGGACTTCATAACATTGAAGTCTATGGTGGTCGCCTCCGGGTCGCCCCAAAGAAGCTCCGGACCCTTTTTCTAAGTCGGAGCGACTTGTGTCGCTCCTATTAGAACGGGTCCGCAGCTTCCCTATGGGAGGCGACCTGCGGCGACCTGTGAGGCGACCAGGTCGCCTCACAGGTCGCCCTAGTGTGAACCGGCACTTATGGTGATCTGGCCAAAAGTCGATTGTTTTTCAAAAGAACCAGCTCTCTTGCAGATGTAGCAGTTAGAGAGAAGAGGCAAACCATTTACAACTGACGGGGTGCATGTAATGATTAGCTTTTATTGCTTTATAAAAATCCCAAAAGGAAAAATGTTTTTACTGTAACAGCTTATAAAGTGTTAACTGGAATTAAGCTTCAATTTGTTAGTGTATCTAAATCCCTCCCTCCAGATTAATAATGCTACTGTCCAAATGTGCCCCTGTGCTCCTTCATCCAGAGTGGGGGCACTCTAATACAGGAGGTGTGTTACTGGCCGGATCACCAGGTGAAAATAGAAGGTAAAAAAGCCTAAAAAGAGAAAACTAATGCAGCCACCACATCTGATAATTGGTAAGCTGCAATATATTACATTTTTGGTTTTGTGTTTAATACTGTTTTAATGTTATCTAATGTTTAGTATAACACATTCCTTTGTGTGAAGCCATGTTGAAAATATTTGCCGTGTCCATGTTGTTATGAGTTCGGACTCTAGGAAGTTTTCTGCAAATATTAGAGAATTATTTCTCAAAGAAAACCTCTGGATATGACGCTGAGCACGTTCACACAACTTCTTTGGTCGACTATGACCAGGCCTGTTCTGAGTGGAACCTGTCCTGTTAAACCACTGTATGGTCTTGGCCACCATGCTGCAGCTCAGTTTTAGGGTCTTGGCAATCTTCTTATAGCCTAGGCCATCTTTATGTAGAGCAACAATTCTTTTTTTCAGATCCTCAGAGAGTTCTTTGCCATGAGGTGCCATGTTGAACTTCCAGTGACCAGTATGAGAGAGTGAGAGCGATAATACCAAATTTAACACACCTGCTCCCCATACACACCTGAGACCTTGTAATACTAACGAGTCACATGACACCGGGGAGGGAAAATGGCTAATTGGGCCCAATTTGGACATTTTCACTTAGGGGTGTACTCACTTTTGTTGCCAGCGGTTTAGACATTAATGGCTGTGTGTTGAGTTATTTTGAGGGGACAGGAAATGTGCACTGTTATACAAGCTGTACACTCACTACTTTACATTGTAGCACATGAAAAGATATAATAAAATATTTATAAAAATGTGAGGGGTGTACTCACTTTTGTGAGATACTGTATATTCATGCACTGCGTCGCTGTTCCTTCCTTTCTCTGATGATGCTTCTACACCCCTGAGTGCTGCATAGGCGCCTGCTCCCTTTAACTGCAACTGGTGGGGAGATTTTTGTCTCAGCTTACAGCAGCACTGCAAGTTATACCTGGATCACTAAAAATATTTTATTTTTCCCATATGGGATGTGAGCCTTATACTCCAACAAAGCCTATTGGTGTTTTCAAGCTGAGATATGACTAAAAACCTGAATAGCAGGGTCTTAGGCTACCTGCATCACTGAATGGGACAGCTACATGACTCTGAGTAGGGACACCCCCCTTCTCCAAGTAGAGGCAGTACTGTCTATATCAATGGTGTCCAACTGGTGTCCAACTGCTGATCAAGACGGCTATGAATGCAACCCAACACAAAATCATAAACCCACTCGAACCACTTGTCCTTCGGTAGGTTTTACCCCCCTTCATGACCAGGCCATTTTTTGCGATACGGTACTGCCTATTTTTAACACAATTTCACGGTCATTCGAAACTGTACCCAAATACAATTTTTGTCCTTTTTTCCCACAAATAGAGCTTTCTTTTGGTGGTATTTGGTTACCTATGCAGTTTTCCTATAAAAGAGCTGTCACAGCTCAAACAGCTCATTACGTGGGAGGTGTGTGAAGAGGCGGGAGCATCTTTTTTTTTTTCTTTTCTATTTTTTGGGTGCGGCGGCGGGCGACGTGATAGACAATGGATTTACATCGGGGGACACTATTTTGTTATTTTTTAATAAAGCACTGGCTTTTGCCTTTTTTTTTTGCACACTTTTTTGGTGAATGGGTAGGGGTACGATGTACCCGATATCCATTCACATGGGGGGGGGCAGGATCTGGGGGCCCCCTTTGTTAAAGGGGGCTTCCAGATTCCGATAAGCCCCCCACCTGCAGACCTTGATAACCACTGTCCAGGGTTGTCTGGAAGAGGCTCTTATCCCCATCAACATGGGGACTAAGTCCTTTGGGGGGCACCCCAAAGCACCCTCCCCATGTTGATGGCAAGTGGCCTGGTTTTTTGTTTTTTTTATTTTGGAATGGAGTTCCCCTTAAAATCTGTACCAGACCCAACGGACCTGGTATGAATTTCAGGGGGGACCCCACAACATTTTTTTCTCTGTCATAGGGTTCCCCTTAACCACTTAAATACAGGGCACTTTCACCCCCTTCTTGCCTAAACCAATCTCGGTCAGCTTGACATGGCACTGTTCCCTGTCTAACATTGGCATCTATAGGAAATCTCGGGCAACTTGGCATGGCACTGATCACGAACTATAAGTGACAGGGACACAAAACTTGGGGAGCATTAAGAGGGGACCCAGGACTACAACATATTTATACATTATAAAAGTGGGTTATGCCTGTTCACTACACTGACTGCACTAAACTAACTCAACTCACTATCCACTAACTACCTGCCTAACCTCTATTATCATACACTATACACGGCTGCCGAGTAAGCAACAGCCTTATATAGTGTGGGGCGTGGACATTGTGCTGGGATTGGCCAATACAGGTCATGTGCATGCTTTGGTCAATTATCAAATCATCAATAATTTATTCACTGCACCAGCGCAATGCATTAAGTGCCCCTTATCGGAGGGAAAACTTTCCGCCGAGCGCCCCATTTGTTTGTGTGTTCAGCGAACACAAGAAAAGCTGATGTTCGAGTCAAACTTATGTTCGACTTGAACTCAAAGCTCATCCCTACAAAAATGTGCACTGTCACTGTACTATTGACACTGGCTGGGAAGGGGTTAACATCAGGTGCAATCAAAGGGTTAACTGTGTGTCTAGCCTGTGCTTACTCACTGTGTGGGAGGTGCTTTGACTAGGGGAAGGCAAAGTTCCGTGTTCCTGCTTTGCAGAAACACAGGATCAATACCTTCTCTTCTGACAGAATGGCAATCTGCCTTGTTTACATAGACAGATTGCTGTTCTCCCTGTGTTCTGTGTAATCGGTGGGTGCCGGCGGACATTGAGACTGCGGTACCCGCCACTGTGCTCCCAACGTGTGTGATCGCAGCGGCAGCAGGTCGTCCGTGGCCAGTGTGCATGCCCCAGACCCTGGAAGTGTCAGATCATGTACTAGGTATGTGATCTGGCACAGAGCGGCCGCCCTGCCGCAGTATATGTACCGTGGTATCCGCAAGAGGGTAAAGGGTTGGTTTTATTGGGAATTACTTGTAAAAATGCATTTACACTTAGTGAACACATGCAGCCGAATTAAAATGTGACAGTGTCTCTTTACTGGACTTTTATAATTTTTATCTTCCCAAAGAAAGATATCTCGCTATTCACAATCACATTTTATATCACTGATTTATATCATCAGTGTTCACCAGCACCTACATTTGTAAACAACTATTTTTAAGGATGAAGCACAAGAAGGGAAAAATTAGAACCAAAATATCTGATGAGCACTTTAAGAATTCATTTAGAATTACTACTACATTCATTGAACCAGATATTAATGTGTTTGTTTATCAAAAGCAGTGTCAAATATCGCACTAATGCTATGGTGCCCTCTTTTACAATTTAAAAAAATTGCAAAAAATTAAGTTTTATTACTGAGGTAGGTACATTATGTATACACATAAGTTGTGCCTGTTTATTAGTAGCCCTCTCTCCTTTTCAACACCTTAAAGAACACCTTTTACACAGCACTGAGCTCGAAAGCAGGGGGCAGGTATCTGACATCATTAACTGCAGAGTATAGAGCAAGGAGCTGAGTGTAATCTGAGACCTGGGTGGAGGGACTAGGCACATTCCCCTCTACACAGTCACATAGGGAAACAGGCACTCTGAGGCTGTCAACCGCCCTCTGTGTGTTGGAGGGGGGATAGGGCCATCCCCCAGGATTCTGTGGTGTCGCCATTACCCGTCACATGTGACTCATGCCGATATTAACCACTTTAGGTCTGCTCACGTTGCTGCTACTGCAGCAACGTGGCTCGTTATCGTCTAGTGACGTAGTACTACGTCGCTAGACTCCTCCCCCTGTAGGCGGCGCTCGCACGCCGCCGGAGGCGTGCTCCCGCTGTTTTCAGTCACAGCGGGAGTCGGGCCAGGGGAGGAGCGGTGGCGATCGCCGCTGCTCTTCCCCGATCGTCGGGGAATCTAATTTGGAGATCCTAAGTGACAGGGAGTGACAGATCGCAGTGTTCAGCATAGCTGAACATCCAATCTGTCCCTGACTCACTCAGTCACCTCCCCCCACACACGTCAGTAAGCACCAGGCATACATTAACCCCTCCCTCTCCAATAAAATTAACCCCTTCCCTGCCAGTGTCATTTTTACAGTAACAGTGCATATATATAGCACTGATTACTGATAGCACTGATTACTGTAGTAATGTCACTGGTACCCCCAAAAATGTCAAAAATGTCAGTCAAGGGTCCGATCTGTCCGCCGCAATGTCGCAGTCCCGCAAAAAAAATCGCAGATCGCCGCCATTACTCGTTAAAAAAAAAAAACACCAAAAATGACAAAAATCTTTCCCTTAGTTAGTAAACGCAATAACTTTTGCGCAAACCAATCAAAATACACTTATTTGATTTTGACATTTTTGGGGGGGAATTTCATATAAAAAAATGTTAAAATTATTGTTATTTTTTCAAAATAAACGTTGTTTTTTTGTTTATAGCGCAAAAAGTAAAAATCGCACAGGTGATCAAATACCACCAAAAGAAAGCTCTGTTTGTGGGAAAAAAAGGACGTAAATTTTGTTTGGGTACAGCGTCGCACGACCGCGCAATTGTCCGTTAAAGTCGCACAGCGCCAAATCGCAAAAAGTGGCCCAGACGTAAGACAGCAAAATCCTCTAGAGGTAAAGTGGTTAAATAGAAGAAAGAACAGATCAGAACCATGCTAGGAGCTTTGGGTTGAGGCAAGTACACACTATAAAGGAAAATGCTTTGTTCATTTTTTCATTTCAGAAGTTTACAAGCAGTTTAGCCTAAACTTCTGCAATTCGAATGTCTGAGTGTTATCTCTACTGAGATTGTTACTTTCAGGATACAGTAACTGTTTTCTGATAAATAATCTAGGAATTTTTACAGCAACCCATAAAAGTTAAAAGACAACTCATATTGCATTGCTTGCACTAACAAACGCAAGACTAAAGTTTCTGGTTGTTTTATTTTCATAAGAGAATCTTTTTTACTTTAAAGCTTATCAGAACACAATTTTTATCATCAAACTTCTGCATAAGAAGGTATATAAGTGTTCTGCCCAGTCTGTCTATCTGATTGATTTTATGTCCACTTTTCACAGCCCCCTCCTCTGCAGACTGTCTGAGTTCTGTGTGTTTTTTTTTAACCTGCTTTAATCTTCACCTGCTTTCAACTTGAAGCCTGCTATTCAGTTATAACATTCTTCTTGATGTAAATGTTTTTTTTTTTTTTTTTTTTTTTTCTTAAGGAACGTACGCTATATATGCACATATACATAAAAAAATTTGTATGCAGGTTTGGATTTGCCCAAGGCTACCAATACTTAGATTCAGCACCGACATAAATAAAGTATTATGTAACAAGAGATTAGGAGTGGTTGGGCTAATGAAAGTCAAAAACAGTATTTTATGATACAGGTGCTGATGTCACACTCAAGATGAGAAACTAAAGGCACTTTCCACTGCATGGAACTGAACGGTTCGGCTCGCTTTTGTGCTTTTCCACTGCTGGTACCGCATGGTATAGTGTAGGAACGGTTCGGTACGGTACGGCGGCGCTTTCCACTGCATGGAACCGAACGGTACGGCTCTCAAAAACAGTACCACCTCGATTGTGGTTCCAAGAGGTACCATACCCGGTACCATATCCCACAATGCTTTGCATGCAGTCACTACTAGCCACTGATTGGTCAGAGAATCCCACCCACCCCATTGTTATCCCACCCACTTAACTTTAGTACTACTTTAGTGGAAAAGAAAACCATACTGTACCGTACCAAACCATTCCGACACTATACCATGCGGTACCAGCAGTGGAAAACCAAACCGGGCCAAGCAGGGCCGAGTAGAGCCGAGCCGGTACTTGCAGTGGAAAAGTGCCATAAAGGACCAGACCCAGATGTCTACAGTGTGGGACTTTTCAAAAGCAGGTTGGGGGACATATATCTGGGGTAGGACACTAAGCTCTCATCGTATCATAAAATAATGTAATATTTAGGAAGTATTAATTAATATATATATCTCCATTAATTGTACTTTAGCTTTAAAGTAGCTTTAATGTTAATATCATTTTAAAAGTTGACCCATATGCAAAGAACTTGGAGTGTCGCTCATAGCACTACAAACCTTCACTGGCAATGCAAAGCACAAACGGGTACTGGTATTCAAACAAGCTCATCCATTCTTCATCATATCTATGTGATTCCAAAGCAGGGGTCTCAAACTGGCAGCCCTCCAGCTGTTGCGGAACTACAAGTCCCATCGTGCCTCTGACTATGGGAGCCATGCTTGTAACTCTCAGCCTTGCAATGCCTCATGGGAATTGTAGTTCTGCAACAGCTGGAGGGCCACCAGTTTGAGACCCCTGTTATAAAGACTGAAGGCGCATTTTGTGCATGAAGATGAAAACCTGATCTAGCGATGTGCATGAGAACAGAAGTTCTCCCAGCCGGGCAGCCATTAGAAATTTGGGGCTCCTTACACAGCTTTAGGCCAGGACCCCCCCCCCCCCCCCTGGCCTGACCACCAACATTCCCCAGAGCCCAGTGGCCATTTCTTTCAGTGCACCCACTTTTATTTTAACACTCCTACAACTTAATATATGAAAATTAAGAGCATATTCCAGGTCATCAGTGCTTTTAGGACTTAACAGTAATTATATTTTGGCCAAAAAATATGAAGACTGCCACCAGTACATTTCACCTCTCTTTCCATTACATGCCTTTTTCACAGTGAAATGGGCATGTAAAGGAAAGGGGGAGGTTAAATTTTTACCCTACCTTCCCGCACATGGCTGTTTCACTCCAATCCAGCAGAGACATCCCCATATATTCAGCAAAGAGACATCCCAATCCAGCAAAGAGACAGCACAATCCAGCAAAGAAACAGCCCTATATATCCAGCATAGAAACAGCCCCATCCAGAAAAGAGAAAGCTCCATCCAGCAAAGAGACATCCAAATGCAGCAAAGAGACATCCCCTCCAGCAAAGAGACAGCCCCATCCAGCAAAGAGACAGCCCCATCCAGCAAAGAGACAGGCCAGTCCAGTAAAGAGACATTCGAATCCAGCAAAGAGAAATCCCCTTCAGCAAAGAGACACAGCCCAATCCAGCAAAGAGACAGTCCCTTCCAGCTCCCCCTTCCTCTTCGCTGCGATCAGCTAATCTCTGATCCCGGCTCAGTGATGCAAAATGCAGACCTTTACTCCCAGACCTCTTCTTTTCCCTCAGTTTGCCTGAAACGTGCTCCACCATCGGTCATGTGACACCTGATGCTCCACCCACCTGCTGCCACCAGCCAAACAAGGAAAACTATAGTGGATTGGGCAGCTTAGGAGCGAGCATGCATGAGTGCCCCAGAGCAAGCAGCTTGCTATTGGGGCACTCAGCAGAGGGAGGGAGGGAGCCGGAGCACTGGCGGGGGACAAAAAAAGAGGAGGATTGGGACTGCTCAGTGCAAAGCCATTTTCCAGAGCAGGTAAGTATGACATGTTTGTTATTATAAAAAAGCTTTACAAACCCTTTGAGCTCTGTGGGTGGGACAAAACATGTCAGAGGAGTGTAGTCAGGATGAGATTAGGCTGAAGCCTATCTGCATAGTACATAAATGTGGCTGCAAGAAAAGTGGGCTTTAATGCCCAGCCTCTGCCCAGATGCATTCAAGCTTTAGGTTGTATGTTGAGAGTGAGCTCACCACTCCCAGCACAGTGACTGAGCTTTCACCAACAGTTTTTAGTCACTGCTTCTGATTGGAAGCCGGCAGGATGGACATCTGATCACATGATCTCTGTGAGAGCCAATCATAGCAGTCATATGATATAGAAGCTCTGCCACCCAGACATTAAACCCACCTAATAGGCACCATTAAGAGGTTAAAGGGATGCCTGGTAATCCTGCATTAATTTCCTTGTTCGAGCATCTCCTGTTATGAGGTTAAACCTGTCTCCCAATAGTAATCCTGCATTGCCATTCTACCTCGATAAGGACTAAATGACAGTGCCAACATATATTTTGCAGGAATAGTGCTTTGTTTTTTCACGATCAGGAAGCCCGTCATGAAAAATGTGCAGCCAACCCTGGAGCGAGTGCAAATGCACAAGAAGTGTCTGAAAGAGGTTGGAGGAGAACAGCAGCATTGTTGTTTATGATTCATTGTACATTAGTAAACGTCATCCAGTAAGGGTTTAAATCTACATTATTTATCATAGCCGCTTAACAAGCACTACCGCTAATAATTAAGGGTCAATTCCACAAAATTAATATTGCAGTTTTTGGTAAATGCTAGAGAGTTAAACTGCCTGAAAATGCCTTATATCCTCTACTGGTAAAACAGAACACCGGTCAGGAATCAGGACAGAGATCTCACTTTTGGGGTATCCAAGACATGGCACGCAGGTACCATGAATATGACCAATATCATGCTACTGTGGTAGGAGCCCTTTATACTAGAATTTAGCAAAAAGTTTCAAAGGGCAAATTGGGTTGAATGAAACAAATTTCACATTAACATAACATAGAACTTGCTGGAAATCTTTCCCCGATGCAATGCCAATTAATAATCAGTCACAAGGAAAAAATAATACATTTACAGCATTTAATTAACTCAGCAGGAATCCAATTACAGTCCACTAATTATGGAGTCAATAACACTTATTCTTACTGTCTCAGTTGAGAATCTTAAAGACACCAGACTTTCAACATCTAATATACGGCTATGAGTCCTAATGGGTGAGCGAGCAAAAAGATTGGAGCCTTCATTTCTAAAGACGTTTCCCTAATTATGAACATGTGCCGTTGATCAGTTATTGGTAAGTTGGCAGTTAACGCAGCATTAAACCCAAAAGCAAATATTTATTTTTTTGCTGCTTAAGATTTCTTAGATGTGATGGCTGCATTTTTTTTCTTTTTCAGGCTTTTTTTTTTTTTTTATTTTCATCTGATGATCTGGCCAGGAAGTCTGTTGTTTATAAACAGAACAGGCTGTTCTGCAGATGTAGCAGTTAGAGCCACTGACAGGGATGCTTACCATAGTTAGCTTTTATTCATTAAAAACCTTTATCCCAAAAGGAAACAAAACTATTACCGTAACTGCTAATAAAGTATTAGCTGGAGTTTGGCTTCAATTTGTTGGTGTATCTATACAGTATATATATATATATATATATATATATATATATACTGAAGAAATGACACTTTGCTACAATGTAAAGTAGTGGGTGTACAGCTTGTATAACAGTGTAAATGTGATGTCTCCTCAAAAAATTTCAACACACAGCCAATCATGTCTAAACCGCTGGCAACAAAAGTGAGTACACCCCTAAGTGAAAATGTCCAAATTGAGCCCATTTACCCATTTTCCCCTCCCGGTGTCATGTGACTCGTTAATGTTACAAGGTCTCAGTTGTGAATGGGGAGCAGGTGTGTTAAATTTGGTGTTATCGCTCTCACTCTCTCATACTGGTCACTGGAAGTTCAACATGGCACCTCATGGCAAAGAACTCTCTGAGGATCTGAAAAAAAGAATTGTTGCTCTACATAAAGATGGCCTAAGCTATAAAAAAATTGCCAAGACCCTAAAACTGAGGTACAGCACAGTGGCCAAGACCATACAGCAGTTTAACAGGACAGGTTCCATTCAGAACAGGCCTCGCCATGGTCGACCAAAGAAGTTGAGTGCACGTGCTCAGGGTCATATACAGAGGTTGTCTTTGGGAAATAGACGTATGAGTGCTGCCAACATTGCTGCAGAGGTTGAAGGGGTGGAGGGTCAGCCTGTCAGTGCTCAGACCATACGCCACACACTGCATCAAATGGGTCTGCATGGCTGTCGTCCCAGAAGGAAGCCTCAGAAAGCCAGCAAACAGTTTGCTGAAGACAAGTAGACTAAGGACATGGATTACTGGAGCCATGTCCTGTGGTCTAATGAGACCAAGATAAACTTATTTGGTTCAGATGGTGTCAAGCATGTGTGGCGGCAACCAGGTGAGGAGTACAAAGACAAGTGTGACTTGCCTACAGTCAAGCATGGTGGTGGGAGTGTCATGGTCTTGGGCTACATGAGTGCTGTCAGCACTGGGGAGCTACAGTTCATTGAGGGAACCATGAATGCCAACATGTACTGTGGCATACTGAAGCAGAGCATGATCCCCTCCGTTCGGAGACTGGGCTGCAGGGCAGTATTCCAATATGATAACAACCCCAAGCACACCTCTAAGATGACCACTGCCTTGCTAAAGAAGCTGAGGGTAAAGGTGATAGACTGGCCAAGCATGTCTCCAGACCTAAACCCTATTGAACAGCTGTGGGGCATCCTCAAATGGAAGGTGCAGGAGCGCAAGGTCTCCAATATCCACCAGCTCCGAGATGTCATCATGGAGGAGTGGAAGAGGACTCCAGTGGCAACCTGTAAAGCTCTGGTGAACTCCATGACCAAGAGAATTATAGAAGTGCTGGAAAATAATGGTGGCCACACGAAATATCAACACTTTGGGTCCAATTTGGACATTTGCACTTAGGGGTGTACTCACTTTTGTTGCCAGCAGTTTAAACATTAATGGCTGTATGTTGAGTTATTTTGAGGGAATAGCACATTTACACTGCTAATACAAGCTGTACACTCAAGACTTTACATTGTAGCAAAATGTAATTTCTTCAGTGTTGTCACATGAAAAGATATAATAAAATATTTACAAAAATGTGAGGGGGGTACTCACTTTTGTGAGATACGGTATATACACTATATTGTCAAAAGTATTTGGACGCCTGCCGTTACACAAACAGGAGCTTTAATAGCAACCCAGTCTTAGTCAGTAGGGTTAGCCCACCCTTTGAGTTGGCCCAACCTTTGCAGCTATAACAGCTTCAACTCTTCTGGGAAGGCTGTCCACAAGGTTTAGGAGTGTGTCTATGGGAATGTTTGACCATTCTTCCAGAAGTGCATTTGTGAGGTCAGGCACTGATGTTGGAGAGAAGGCCTGGCTCGCAGTTTCTGCTCTAATTCATCACAAATATGTTCTATATGGTAGAGGTCAGGACTCTGTGCAGGCCAGTCAAGTTCTTCCCCCCCAAACTCACTCATCCATGTCTTTACGGACCTTGCTTTGTGCACTGGTCCAAATCATTTGGTGGAGGGGGGATTATGGTGTGGGGCTACTTTTCAGGGGTTGGGCTTGGCCCCTTAGTTCCAGTTAGGGGAACTCTTAAGGTGTCAGCATACAAAGAAATTTTGGACAATTTCATGCTCTCAACTATGTGGGAACAATTTGGGGATGGTCCCTTCCTGTTCTAACATGACTGCGCACCAGTGCACAAAGCAAGGTCCATAAAGACATGGATGAGTGAGTTTGGGGTGGAGTCCTCACTTCAACCCAATAGAACACCTTTGGGATGAATTAAAGTGGAGACTGCGAGCCAGGCCTTCTCATCCACACCAGTGCCTGACCTCACAAATGCGTTTCTGGAAAAATGGTCAAACATTCCCATAGACACACTCCTATACCTTGTGGACAGCCTTCCCAGAAGAGTTGAACCTGTTATAGCTAAAAACGATGGGCCAACTCAATATTGAACCCTACAGACTAAGACTGGGATGCCATTAAAGTTCATGTGCAGGTGTCTCAATACTTTTGACAATATAGCAGACATGGGAGTAAGTCACACATGTGCAAGTCACAAGCAAAGTCTCAAGTCTTAACATTCAAGTCTCAAGCAAGTCCCAAGTTACAAGCAAGCAAGTCAAATCGAATCCCTGACAGAAGTCAAGCAAGTCAAGTCATTTATTTTGGTCAAGTCACAAATCAAGTCAAAATACTGATCTACCCCAATTTTCACCTTTAAATCAGTTAAAAGTCAGTGGTCAGGAAAGGTTTTGTTTTATTTTCAACATTAAGAAAACTGCTTAGTGTTTTTTTCTTGGCATATTAAAGAAACACTTTGAATGCCCAAACAGCTCAAAATCCTTCATCCGGTCATGTTTCAACACCACAGTCACTAAAAACATGTTAAGTATTTCCATTGTTAAACAGCCAGTGTCCTAAAAATCAGAACACACTGAGGAGTTTTAAGTGACTGTGGTGTCAGAAACATAACACATTAATTTTGCTTTAACAAATCTTGAGAAAATGCAAATATTTAATAACTTAAAAAATAAAGTCATTTCGAGTCATATGTCTCAAGTCAAAGTCAAGTCTCAAGTCATGAAGACCAAGTCAAAGTCAAGTCGAGTCTTTTATTAATTTTGGTCAAGCAAGTCTCAAGTCCTCAAACTGGTGACTTAAGTCTGACTTAAGTCGAGTCATGTGACTCAAGTCCCCCACCTCTGCAATATAGTATGTATATATATATATATATATATATATATATATATATATTATTACATGTATTACATACATGCAGTGTTCCACAGCATACATACAATATAACCATTGACATCAAAGCATGCAATGCAAAGGGAGTGCAAAAAACATACAGTCCTATGAATACAATAGAATTTTGCCTGTTTGGTGAGAAAAAAATGACCTAACAGCCAGAATGTGTTTGGGGTTTTTCTTCAGAAAGAAACTGCAGCACCCAGAGAAAATCCACACGCATATAAAAAGAAAACCTCCATGGTGGGATAACCCCCAGGATTCCAGCGCTGCATTGCCACAGCACTAAGCACTGAGTTCATATGCTACAATACAGTAGAACTAGTAGATGAAAAAACATAAGAAATAAAGAGATAATGATATAATGACTAACCCTTGTAATAGCAATAGAGGCAATAGTAGTAAATTAGTAGTAAAACTGGTATGTTGCAATAATATTTGCTTTATTTCAAAGGGTAGCAGCAGTGAGACTAATGCGGTTGGTTTAATTTTTAAGGGCTGCCTTATTATATAGTAGTAGGAATAGTATTATTAGTAGCGGTTTTAGTAATAATAAAACCTAGGGCATCTGCACACTTTTGCATGCATGTTTTTACACGTGCGTGTTGACCCATGTTGCATTAGTCATTGCCATTCATTTTGACAGGCTGTACTTGCCTCATTTTCCCAGTGCATCACAAAGGCCAAGCAATTTTTTGGGTTGTGTATAAAAACTCTAGGGTGACATTGAAGGTAAATGTTAATGCATTGCGCGATGTGCATTCATAATGCATGATAACGCACGCTGTACAACACACTCAGAAATTCAGGGCCCCTGAGATTTCCAAATTATAACATGAAATGAATTTCTCGGTGGACTTCTATCAGTTCAGATATCAGCATTGAATACAATTACGTTAGCATTTTAAAGTGATATTAAAGACTTAGGGGAGAGTGCAAAATCTGGTGCAGCTCTTCATAGTAACCAATGAGCTTCCAGGTTTTATTGACAAAGCTGAAGTTATAAGCTAATTGGTTATCATACACAGTGGCACTGGATTCTGAGTGCTCCAGTTTAAGTAAATCTCCCACTTAATTTTTCAAATAAATTTGCCCTGCAAAGGTGAAGACTTACCTTGACATGCTGCCTCTTGTAGTTCAGTGTTTCTTCTTTCTTGCTGCTATAGCCGGTGTCCTCCAGTGCTGGCTACAGTATTCATTTTTAGGTTGGCTCCTTTCTCTTGAAGGTTTCTATGGAGCCACCCTTGCGTGCAGGGCCGGGACAAGGGGTGGGCAGAAGGGACGGCTGCCCTGGGCACTGTGAGGTGGTGGGTGCCATAAGGAGATTGGAGGGGAGGAGATTTGTGTTGGAAGGGGGAGTTTGGGCACGGGGTGACAGGGGGTAAGTATTGTTCTAAGAGGGGAAATGTGGGGGGAGTTTGTGCTGGGAGGGGGGATTTGAAGTGTGTGGGGAAGGGGGGGGGAGATATGTACTAGGAGGGGAAATTTTAAGAGTATAAGAATTGTGCTAGGAGGGGGTGAATTTTTTTGGGGGGGGGCAAAGATGTGTGCTGAGAGAGGGGATTTCAGCAGGAGAGTGGATTTGTACTGGGAGGAGGGGGCAGTGGATTTGTACTGCTTAGGGGGTGGGCATGCAGATTATTGCTCAGTGCTTTTTAGGGGGATTTACGTTGACACATAATGCTTATACATCTTGGGGGGGCACAGTTTGGCATGTTCGCCCTGGGCTCTACATGACCATGTTCCGGCACTGCTTGCGTGTGTGCTACCTACTGGATATTAGTGCTCAATGGATCCATGCAAACACACAGTCCTAGCAAGCCACTCCCCTCCTGAAAGCTAATTGGCTGCTTGCACTTATGCTGTTTCCTGTGACCTGGGTAAGTGCACGCTCCTACCCAAAATTACGTTCAGAGAAGCTGCACTTAGGGAGCAGGAGCCAGCAATGTTGAATAGGACTAAGTAGTGTTTGAGTGCTGTTAAGTAGTAGGGAAAGTTTTCCGCAATGCTTAGCATGCATAGATTCTAAAAACAAAGGAACTTTGAATTCTGCTTTAAATACCACATCCTGGACCCTAGTACATGTGATTACATTGTACGTGAGTTGCCAGTGTAGCTATCAGAAATAGCAGAAAAGACGTATTAGATGGATTTTAAATGAAAGCTGCAGCAATATAGCAATATAAAGCAATTTTTGTTTGATTCTTAGGGAGAAAAAGCAGACCTTCTCTTTTTTATTTCATATGTTTTCCACCTAAAATGCTGCCTTACATAATATAGTATCTAATACTCTACCAGAGCTTCTTCAATCTGTGATGTAGATTCCCTTGGCATCATTTTTCGATGAGGTAATGAAGTTGGACACATTTTTCTAGGTAGTGCCCTGCAGAATGATGTCAGCCACATTTTTTTTTACTTCAGAAAATTGATGAAGAGAGGTTTTTGCAAATGGATTGGCTGGTATCCTCCAGAACATTTGGAATGTGATCATCATAATGGAAGGACTTTAAAATGATTTAACATGTAGTGTCTCTTTGAAGTTTTCTATCCTGTTGGCATCTACAGTGGCATGTATTAAAGGAGAATGGGATGCAAAATTAAGTTGGAATCAAATTTTGGGTTATAGTTGTCCTTTCCATGAGTAAAGCAAACACTGCTGTCAAACAAACATGTCAGGGTACCTTGCCCCATATGATGGCACTGGGCCAATCAGGAGACACCTACTACAGTGACATGGAATAGGGAGTGAGTCACACGCTCACCCATTCGCCAAAATGTGCTGGGTGGAAGAGGGGAAAATAATGTGCACCTGTGCCCAGACAAGCTATTAAAAGGCATTGTCACCTTGCCCATGCAGGCTTTGTCATTGCCCAAGCCCCTTACACTTACCTTACTTTACAGTCATCTTTAGACACCATCATAGGGGAGCAAGTCTAACGCTCCTCTTTACCCAAAAACAACGAGTAGTGTCGCCAGGTGCAGAGAAGCAAGGAGCTGTGAGGGAGCACATGTATGGAACTTATATGTTGGCTGGGTGATGCCCTTTCCAGAAACACTGTCAATTTGACCTGTATGGGTATAGTGACAGTGTCTCTGTAAAGCAAGCCCTCGCTGACCTCTATAGCAGCAGTCACTGTGGAGAAATTCATCCTCAAAACCACAACAGAGACTCTGAAGTCAGGTTTCAGAGCAACTTAGGTCGCTTTCACACTGGCAGAGTTCACCAGCGGATCCGCCTGCCTAACAGAGGACCTCTCCACTGATCCCGCTGAGCAGGCAAAAGACAGGTTCGTGTCCGCTCCTCTGATGCAGAACAGACATGGACAGAGCCCGCTCTTCTCTATGGGCTCTGGATGGAAATGGACCGCCTGTTTGCTTCCATCCAACTGTCATTCAATCCGATCCACCAGACAGATGAGAAACAGATCCCCATCCGTCTGTTTTTAGTGGACAGGATTGGATCGGATGTCAGCAGATGTCAATGGACATATGTCAGTTGATATCCGCCACTCTATAGAGGGCAATGGGTGTTCCGTTCGAGTTCACCTAAAAAACTGACAGGCAGACCTTATCGGTCCATCAGTGTTACATAGTTACTGTACATATAGTTACATAGTTAGTTTGGTTGAAAAAAGACAATATAGTTCAACCAATAAAAAGGGGGGGGGGGGAATCATACAATCCCATATACACAATCCTATACCCACAGTTAATCCAGAGGAAGGCAATAACTCCAGCAAAGCACGATCCAATTTGCTCCAGTAGGGGAAAAAATTCCTTCCGGATCCCCAAGAGACAATCGGATATTCCCTGGATCAACTTTACCTATTAATGTTAGTGTTCAGTTATAATATGTACATTTAGGAAAGAATCCAGGACTTTTTTAAAGCAATCTACTGAGCTGGCCAGAACCAGCTCTTGAGGGAGTCTATTCCACATTTTCACAGCTCTTACTGTAAAAAAACCTTTATGTATTTGGAGATTAAATCTCTTTTCCTCTAGATGTAAATAGTGCCTCCTTGTCCTCTGTGATGTCCTTAAAGTGAATAACTCAACACCAAGTTCACTATATGGACCCCTTATGTATTTGTACTTGTTGATCATATCCCCCTTAATCTCATCTTCTCAAGAGAGAATAAATTCAGTTCCTCTAATCTATCCTCATAGTTGAGCTCCTCCATGCCTCTTATCAGTTTGGTTGCCCTTCTCCGCGCTTTTGCCAGTTTCCTAATATCCTTTCTGTGAACTGTTGCCCAAAACTGAACTGCATATTCCAGATGAGTTCTTGCTAATGATTTGTACAGGGGCAAAATTATTTCTCTATCGTTCATTGAGGGACGCAGTCCTCTGATGCATATCAGTAGGGTTATACCACCCTCTGCAGGAGTAGGACACTAGGCAGAAAGAATTTCTGGCTACATCTATGCCCTGGGGGTATACCCTCTCTCTTCCTGCATAGGATGTCAGTTTTAATCTGCCTAGTCAGGAGTAAGGGTTGTCCAGTACGCATTCAATCGGACAATGCCCCGGCCGTGGCTTATGTCAATCACCAAGGGGGCACCAAGAGTGTCCTTGCAGCCCTGGAAGTAGCGGGTATTCTACGTTTGGTGGAGCGCCATGTTCCAGCTCTCTCCGTTGTCCACATTCTGGGAGTGGAAAATTGGCAGGCAGATTACCTCAGCCACCAGGCCTTAGATGTGGGGGAGTGGTCCCTGCATCAGGAGGTGTTTCAGCAGTTGTGCCTTCGTTGGGGCCCTCCAGACGTGGATCTGTTGGCATCCTGCATTAACAGGAAGGTAGAGAGGTTTGTGGCCCGTTCTCAGGATCCTCTGGCAGACGCGCTGGTGGCCCCCTGGGACCAGTACCATGCCTTTCCTCCTGTCAAGTTGCTGCCAAGACTTCTTTGCAGGATAGAGGCAGAAGGGATTCCAGTCTTCCTCTCCGGGAGGATCTACTGTCTCACGGGCCAATCTTCCATCCTGCTTTACAGTCTCTGGCTTTGACGGCTTGGCTGTTGAAAGCCAGGTGCTGAAGGACAGGGGATTGTCTGCTTCAGTGATTCCCACTCTGCTAAAAGCGAGAAGGAAGATTTATCATCGTACGTGGAAGTCGTACATTGCATGGTGTGAGTCCCTTGGGACCCACCCTCGTTCCTATTCGGTGGGTCGGATCTTAGCTTTACTTCAACTGGGAGTTGATCAAAAGTTGGCCTTGAGTACTATCAAGGGTCAGGTGCCAGCCTTGGCTATTTTCTTCCATAGGCCATTGGCCACCCATTCCCTGGTACGTAGCTTCGTCCAGGGGGTGCGACACTTGGTACCTCCGGTGCGACCTCCACTACCACCCTGAGACCTTAATTTGGTGCTGTCGGTTCTCCAGAGGCCTCCCTTTGAGAGTATTCGGGAGATTCCCCTGCTTATCTTGTCTCAGAAGGTGGCCTTCTTGGTGGCTATCAATTCTACGTGCAGGGTGTCAGAAATGGCGGCGCTGTCCTGTCATTCTCCCTACCTGGTAGTTCACAGGGATGAGGTGGTACTTCGGCCGGATCTGTCCTTCCTGCCGAAGGTTTTCACTTAAATGAGGACATCGTGTCACCCTCTTTGTGTCCTAAGCCTACACATCCTAAAGAATTTGCTCTGCATACCCTCGATGTTGGTTGGGCGATCAAGGTGTATTTGGCGTCCACTGAGTCTTTTCGCAAGTCTGACTCGCTCTTTGTGCTCACGGATGGCACAAAGAAACGGCTGCCAGAGTCTGCTGTGACTATTTCCAGATGGATCAGACAGACAGTGGTGCAGGCTTATTACATTAAGGCTCAGGTTCCTTCTTTCCCTGTCAAGGCGCATTCTACTCGGGCGCTTAGTGCTTCCTGTGCTTTTCGCCATCAGGCATCTGTGCTTCAGGTGTGCAAGGCGGCAACCTGGTCATCTGTTCACAACTTTACTAAATTTTATAAGGTGGATGTGCTGGCATCTGCAGATGCTTCCTTTGGCCACAAAGTTTTGCAGGCTGCTGTTTAGAGGGCCCCTTGGCCTTCCTTGAGGGTGTTCCTGTTTGGTTTTTCAGGTGGACCTCATCTTGTTGTTCTGATGAGTCCTGTGTTGCCTGGTTGGCCATGTTGTCCTTGGGGACTGTTTTTTTGTTCTGCTGTTCCCACCCCTCATTTGGGTACTGCTTTCGGACATCCCTACTGATATGCATCAGAGGACTGCGCCTGTCAATGAACGATAGAGAAAACTGGATTTTTGACTTACCGTAAAATCCTTTTCTCTTAGGTTCATTGACGGACGCACTACCCGCCCCTGTAAGGACATTATTCCACTGCATAGCTTGGTGTCATCTGCAACGACTGAAATGGTACTTTTAATCCCAGACCCTATATCATTTATAAAGATATTCAAAAGTAAGGGTCCCAACACTGAACCTTGGGGTACACCACTGATAACCTTAGACCATTCAGAGTAAGAATCATTTCCCACTACATATACAAACTGATCTTTCCAAGCCTGTAGGCTTTACCTTACACATTAGCCGTTTTTACTTACCTCCTCATAAAAAGAAAACAGATTTGTTTGACAACTTCGTTCTTTCATGAATCCACGATGTCTGTTGCCTAAAATATTTTTATCCAGCAAAATTCATCTATGTGGTGTTTTATTAACCACTTGCCGACCGCCCTATGCATATTTACAGTGGCAGAGCGGCTCGGCTGCGAAAAATCATGAAGATCTACGTGAGTATGTGCACATGGTCTTGTCGGCGTGCGCGTGCCACTGGAGCCGCGCTCCAGCTTTAATTAGACACAGCGGGAGCCAGACCGCGGGAGGATCCCCTCCAGCCTCCCGCGATCTTCACAGAAACTGACAGGAGAGCCGCCTGCCTATGTAAACAAAGCAGGCGGCTCTCCTGTCAGACAGGCACAGTGAGATTGTGTGTTTCAGCCAAGCTGAAACACAATCTCTGTGTGCCTTTCACAGAGCCCCCCCCCCCCCCACAGTTAGAAAGCACATTTAGGCTTACATTTAACCCCTTGATCACCCCCAGTAATTTACCCCTTCCCTGCCAGTGCCATTTATACAGTAACAGTGCATATTATTTAGCACTGATAACTGTATTAATGTCACTGATCCCCAAAAATGTCAGTTAGGGGTTCGATCTGTCCGCTGCAATGTTACAGACCCGCTAAAAATCGCTGATCGCCGCCATTACTAATAAAAACAAAAAAAAGAATAAAAAGTTCAAAAATCTATCCCATGGTTTGTAAACGCTATAACTTTTGCACAAACCAATTAATATACGCTTTTTGAGATTTTTTTTTACCAAAAATATGTAGCAGAATACAAATTGGCCTAAACTGATAAAAAAAATTAGTTTTTTCCAAAAAAAATGTATTATGAATGTTTTATATCAGAAAGTAAAAAATATTTTTTTTTTATTTTTTCAAAATTGTCGCTGTTTTTTTGTTTATAGCGCAAAATCTAAAAACCACAGAGGTGATCAAATACCACCAAAAGAAAGCTCTATCTGTGGGGAAAAAAGGGACATCAATTGTATTTGGGTACAGCGTCACATGACTGCGCAACTGTTAGTTAAAATAATGCAGTGCCGAATCCCAAAAAACGGCCTGGTCATTAAAGGGGCAAAACCTTCCGGAGCTGAAGTGGTTAAACTCTCCAGTATCTTCCCAACTATAGAAGGTAAACTAGCACTTCTATAGTTACTTGGTAAAGGCTTTGATCCCTTTTTAAATATAGGCACCACAATGGCCCTACGCCAATCCAGTGGTACTATTCCATTCATTAACGGGTCCCTAAAAATGAGAAACAATGGCTTTAAAATTACAGAGCTCAATTCTTTTATGATCTGTGGATGGATGCCATCTGGTCCAGGTGCTTTATTCACCTTTATTCTGTCAAAATATTTCTGGACCATATCAATTCTGAGCCACTGTGGATCATATGGGGCTGTGTCACCAGAATCCCTATTATGGACATGAGCTCCCCCATGCTTCTTTGTATACACAGAGCTGAAGAAGGTATGTATTACATTTGTCCAAATCATTTGGTGGAGGGGGGATTATGATGTTGGGTTGCTTTTCAGGAGTTGGGCTTGGCCCCTTAGTTCCAGTGATGGGAACTCTTAATACCAAGACATTTTGGACAATTTCATGCTCCCAAATTTGGGGGAATAATTTCAACATGGCTGTGCACCAGTGCACAAACAAGGTCCAAAAGACATGGATGAGCGAGTTTGGGGTGGAGGAACTTTACTGGCCTGCACAGAGTTCTGACATCAACCCAATAGAATACCTTTGTGATGAATTAGAGCAGAGACTGTGAGCCAGGCCTTTTCATCCATATCAGTGCCTGACCTCACAAATGTGTTTCTGGAAGAATGGTCAAAAATTCCCATAGACACACTCCTAAACCTTGTGGAAAGCCTTCCCAGAAGAGTTGAGACTGTTATAGCTGCAAAGGGTGGCCACCTCAATATTGAACCCTACGGACTAAGACTGGGATACCACTAAAGTTCATGTGTGTAAAGGCAGGTGTCCCAATACTTTTGGTAATATATTGTATGTTGAATTGTAGGCTCCTGAGCTTCCCTGGCTCTGAGCCCATCAACACTTACAGCAGCCCCATAATAAGATAAGGGCCCTTGCAATGGGTAGCTAGGTATCAGTTAGGCAGTTTTTTTCCTATACAGGGTGTTCTTTCTTTAGGTATTTAGAAGCAGAGTAATACTCTTAAACACATAATCCAATAGGATTTAATTTAGCTTTTGTAAACTTTGCCTGTTATAATAGTTTGTCAAGGTTTAAAGACAATAATTTTCTATCAGTGGCAGATGCTTGAATTTTTCTTTATGGTGAAGGGCACACTGCCATAGGTCATCAAACCTCTGCATTGGCAGAAAGATGCTATGTCCTTCAAATGGTAAATATCATTTATGCCATCTACATTTTTCTCTCTGATGTCCTCTACTACAAAGAATCATCTGGTCTCTAGTACAGAAGGAGAATGAGGAATTTCACTAAGAAAAGAAAGTGCATTTGGAAGTGCCTATATATAGTACACTGTCACCTCCACTCCATGTCCATTACAGCAAAATGTTATTAAAAGAGACAACTGAGTGCATGCACTATAGACGGCTTTGGATGTAGAAAGAGAAGCAAGATTCAGAACTGAATAGGAATATTTCCTAAAGTTTGAAGACAAGGAAAAATATTATTTCAATGTGATTGTTCTATTGTAAGCTGTACTGAAGGGCACCTGTCTCAGGGCAGACTGGCGGAAAATCACTTATTACATAAAATAAGATATTATTGCCAAATTGATAATGGTTCACATAACAAAATATAATGTCAGACAATTGTAACCCTATTAAAAAAAGATTTGCAGTGTCATCCAGGCCGAGGGCCGTAGCTTTCCGCAATGAAATGACACATTTTACCATCGGATTTTACACTGCAACTTACCTGGCAATGGTAAAACTAATTTATTATATAAAAGTGATTTCTACATGGTTTTAACCTCTTTCAAGCTATTAACTTTCAAGGGCTCTTTAGAACCATTGAGGGTTATCTACCACTGTGGCCTAGAACTGAGATTTAGAACCGAGGCAAAATCTACCAAAAACAAATATTTTAGTTTCGGGCAGATGTCAGAGGGTTAAATCCCTAGCAAGTTTCTCTTTAAGGCTACATTCACACCTGAGCGTAGCGTTTTTCGCGCGTTTTTTACCGCGATTTTACCGCGATTTTTGCGGCGTTTTTTACCGCGATTTTTACCGCGATTTTTGTGCAGGCGTTTTTAGATTGAATAGAGATCAATGGAAAACGCCTGTAATCTGCCCAAAAAGAAGCTCATGTACTTTTTTGAGCGTTGGGCGTTTTGTAAACAGCGTCAAAACGCTCAGATGTGAACAGGGGCCATTGAAATGAATAGGATTTGTCTTGTTGGGCGTTTTGAGAGCTGATCCTAGAGCAGAAAAACGCCCCAAAAACGCCCCAAAACGCCTAGATGTGAACGGAGCCTTAATGTCCAGCAGAAGTTTCCTCCACTATGGTGCCACTTTTCAATACCGCCTCTAGCCCCATGGCACTGCCATTATAAGGATGCCAATTTTTCCCTGCTACATATATTTTTGTTCCAGGAACTTGGGAAGAGAGACTTCAAATGCTTGACTACACAAGAGAAATAAGAAGCATTTGAACTCAGGACAGGTCAGGGTCTCAAGGGAATCATCAATAAAAATAATACTATGAAAATGTATGCAGGCCGCACAATGTCTTAGTGCTTAGAATTCCTGCCTTGCAACACCAAGGTCCTTGGTTCAGACCCGACCAGGACACTGTCTGCATGGAGTTTGCATGTACACCTACTGATTGTGTGGGTCTCTAAAGACATGCTGGTAGGTTAGTCTGCTTCTGTGTAGTGCAGCCTATTTCCTCAGAGGTGCCTTGGCAAAATGCCTAAAAATTGATCAAAAATTGTATACAAGCCAGCAGGTGGATCAAGCCTGCCTTTTGGTTGCACAAAGCCAGAGGTTTTCATTGTGCACTATTATGACTTTCTAGACACTGGCATCATAAGAAACAATGATGTCATCAGTTGATAATAAGGATGTCTGTTGCCTCCACAGCATCCTTGTTTGACCCTCCTGTGCCCCTCTCCCTCAGCACTGGGTTCACATTAGCTGACTAATGGAGAGAAATTGAGGGAGAAGAGAAACACAGGAATACTAGTCAGTACCAGTGTGCAAAAGCGTATTTGCTTTGGAAGAATAGTTCACCTCTAACTTTAGGAATTCTACCATAAAAAGAAAAAGATTCAGTGCTGAATATATATATAAACTGTAGATCAGCAGCTAACACTTAAGGGCAATCTAGACACCTTCAACCTATAGCATAAAACATAGTGCAGCACAGTCTGATATAGAGCCTCCTATAGATGGAATGAATATAATTTAAAAGAATATCATTTAAAAATAGGAATTTAGGAATTCTACGTGTGGATGCTGCTACATTCTGTAAAACTAAAATAGTTTTTTACATTTTAGAATAGGGTGCTTTGAGACTGTCCATAATTTTAAAGGATGCCTAAACAGAAAAAAGGTTTGCGAAACACTGGTCTAGTGTGCATGTGAGATAGGGACTTTAGATTGTAATCAGGGACTAATGTGAAAGTGAAATATTATAAATTGTTGGTGCTTTTTAAATATCTGTTATAAAAAATCATATCAAAGAAATTAAAATGTGATAATCAGGTTCTCTGTATAAGCTCTTAGTCGTTATATAATACGAGAGTCAAAAACATGCACTGATCAGCCATATCATTATGACTACTTACAGGTAAAGTGAATTACATTGATTATCTCATTACAATAGCACCTGAAAGTGGGTGAGTTATATTTGGCAGCAAGTGAACCTATTGTCTCTGAAGTGGATGTGTAAAAGCAGAAAAAACAGGCAAGCATGGGAATTTGAGCGACTCTGACAAGGGATAGATTGCAATTGGTAGACAACTGGGTCACAGCAACTCCACAACTGCGGCTCTTGTGAGATGTTCCCGGTCTGCAGTTGGTCAGACCCACCAAAAGTTGTCCGAGAAAGAAAAACTTGTAGGCAGATAGAGGTTAACACTGTCCCGGTTGGGAAAGGTATAGTTTATTATGTTCCCAGGTTTTTCTTCTGGCTGGCTTTGCTGGGTCCAACCCACTATTTCTGTGTTATATAAAAGGAACAGGGGGTCCACACTCAGAGAGCCCTGAGGGGCCTAGGATCTTGAGAAAGAGAGATGTGCTTATCATTGCTGGTACCTGGATCCCCAGTGACATGCCAGGATAGGAATTTCCACTGTTAGGGGAGACTGCTGGGACTTGCAGTGCTCCTTAAAGAAATCTATTATGGACTCCACCAAGTATGGACTTTCATCCTGTGCAGGTATGCTGGGGCAGCCACAACCCTGAAGTTAGGGACTAGGAATACTGCACTTTACGTTGAATTGCTATCTTGTGATTCTCATCATGCCACATTATTTAGGTAAAATTGAAACTTTGCCTGTGCCTGGTCTGAAGTTACTAAAGTGGTGTACTGCAAGTAACTGGCACAAATAGCCCAAAGTTCGGGTCAGCTATACACATTGGAGTATGAAGATAACGGTACAAGAGTTTATACAGCGTGAAGATAAAGTGGTTCCTTGGGGTAACAAAGGTTTCTCTAGGAACCTGTCGTAAGCATGTACATGTGACAGGAGAGATAGCCTCTTGCAGCGAGGGAGATGTTGTCGGTACCCTTCTGCAGTGATCCCTCTCTCATAGCAACAGGAGCAGATCTACACCACTAGGGCCCTCAGCCTGTATACAGGTACGGAAGAGGAAGAGTTAAGTGAAGTGCACGCATTGAGTCCACACTAGGTGCACGGTGGGACCCCATACCATTACTGGGAGTGAGTTTGCAGTAATATGCTGGACAGGTGGAGAGGGCAAGGGATCTACATGCCCCTCCTAATTGCACAAGTGACCATGGTGGTGTATAGTACATAGTGAGAGTTTAATAGAGTTCAGCCGTCTTTTCAGGAAAAGGTACCCCATGTAAAAGGCAGCGATCCAAACCAAAGTGCCTAGTGTAGACCAGATGGACCCAGCCCAGGGCTCTCATGTGACCCTTGCTTGGAGCCCAATGAAGAGGAGAACATAGAGTGGGTGTCATCCACCTACCTCACAAACTGGCAAACTGGTGACAGGGTCATGGGCAGCCAAGGCTCAGTGATGCACGGGAGGAATGAAGACTGGCCCATGTGGTGCAATCCAATAGAAGAGCTACTGTAGCTCAAATGGCTGAAAATGTTAAGTTGGTTCTGATAGAAAGGTGTCAAAACACACAGTGCATCACAGTTTGTTGGGAGCCTGCGTAGCCCCAGACCAGTCAGGGTGTCCATGCTGACCCATGTCTACAGCCAACAGCACCTACAATGAGAACATAAGCATCAGAACTGAACCATGAAGCAATGGAGGAGAGAGCCTGGTCTGATGAATTCAAGAATGGTTTGAGGAACATAAAACACAAGTTTGAGGTGTTGACTATTTCTCCAGATCACAATCCAATTGTGATGTGCTAAAAAAAAAAAAAAAAATCTGATTCATGGAGACCCCATCTCACAACTTATAGTGATTGTAAAGTCTCGTTTTTTTTTTTGTTTTTTTTTCAATAAAAATAACAAACATATTATACTTACCTCCTCTGTGCAGTGGTTTTGCACAGAGCAGCCTGGATCCTCCTCTTCTCTGGTCCCTCTTCGGCTTCCTGGCCCCTCCCTCCCTTTGAGTGCCCCCACAGCAAGCAGCTTGCTATGGGGGGGCACCCGAGCTGAGTCACAGCTCCGTGTATCCATTCAGACACAGAGCTGCCGTTCAGCCCCACCCCTCTCTCTCCTCATTGGCTAACTGACGGTGATTGACAGCAGCAGGAGCCAATGGTGCTGCTGCTGTGTCTTAGCCAATGTTAAGGGCAGTCCTGGATGGCTTAGACAGTTGTGGACATCGCTGGATCGAGAGAGTGCTTAGGTAAGTATTAGGGGGGGTTGAGGGGGGCTGCTACACACAGAAGGTTTTTTATCCTAATGCGGGGTTCTCCAAACCTTTCAAACAAAGGGCCAGTTTATTGTCCTTAATACTTTAGAAGGGCCGGATTGTGGCCAGTGGGGGCAGAAAATGTCCCAGGCCCAGCATCAGTGAGAATAAATATGGCCTCAGGATTGATGGTCAATAGGAGGAGGAGTAGTGCCCCTTTTAGTAGGAGGAATAGTATCCCAATATTGGTATTGGTGGAAGAAATAGTGCCCCCTTTGTTGGTGTCAGTGGGCGGAACAGTGCCCCAAGGGCCAGATAAAGGCTAGCAAAGGGCCACATCTGGCCCTCGGGCCGCAGTTTGGAGACCCCTGTCCTAATGCATCGAATGCATTAAGATAAAAAAAAGCTTCTGACTTTACAACCCATTTAAAGGATCTGCTACTGATGGCCTGGTGTCAGATATCTTCAGAGGTCTAGTGGAGTTCATGCCTCAATGGGTTATGGTAGCTGGTCATAATGTTATGGTTGATTGGTGTATAGAGATTTGAATTTTAATCCTCTTCATGAAATATACTGCAATCAGAGCACCACATTTTCAGAAGTACAGAACAGAACTTACTAAACTAATATAATAAAATGGCATTCCCAGAAATGTTCATATCTTATTCATCACCTCTGGTGTATTGCTCCTGGATCTCTCTCTTTTTTTTTTATTTGAATTTACACAATATAAGGTCAGTTTGTACAGTGATGTTTCACTATTATTGCTGTTATTGTAGGTTTCATAGACAAGTGTCATAGTACTTGCATATAAAGTATAATTCAGCAAACTCGAAGACAAGAAAACACTGCAGTGACCATAACTTGGTCTTGCAGACTGTTAAGATTTATGTTTATGCAGACAACGGATCTGAAATGGATTTTTTAATCCAAGACTGAGTAATCCTTTTAAAGAAGGCGTGCCTGTCCGGGTTTAGGCTATAATAATCCTCAAAATACAGTCATACCAGGTGAAATTGGACGGTGACTCCAGTTCTTGGAAGTTGTTTGTACTTGTGATTGCAATACAAGGCTAACCACTGCTACCCAATAGTAAACACCCATATTAGATCCTGCCATAAAATTCCAACCTAATAGCCAACAATCCAGTCATTACTGTGCCCTATACTGTGACAAAAGCACACCTACTGGATATTGAACGGTTAACTTAAAGCATAATTCCACTTTTGCAGTCAAATTTGAAAAAGCCACACTGAATGTTTGATGTTTGTTCCCAGGAGGAGGTGTCATGGCTGACTGCAAGGTTTTTGTAACGATATTACAGTGAGTTGTGTATGTGATTACCTGCTCACAAGCATGGGAGTAAATAAAGCTGCAAGTATAAAGTTAAAGATTTACTTGAATGTATAAAAAACAAAATAAATTCTGCAGTATTACCAATAGTTTATTTGTGAGTAATAACCACTGTCAGTGACCTGTCAGTATCAGTGTATGTGTATGTGAGTTCAGCAAACAAATAATCAGAAAAAAAAAAAACACTTACAATGAATAATGAACAACAAAAAAAAATAAATAGTAAAAGTCCATATAAATTCCATAGGTAAATGCTGCAAAAACATGCAATGAATACACCCGCCACGATGGATCCCTTTTGGGCAAACTCTCAGATCACTGTTATTGCCAACCACAACAAAGGTCAGTATTGGCTCCAACACTTTCCTTCTTAATCGGCAAGGACTCTGGTTCTTGGAGAACCTCAGCAGTTCAAGTGGGTGGATGGATGGACAATTTAGTGTGTATTTACATGAACCTATATAGTGTTCACTGTTATTTCATTTAAAAAAAGCATAAAAATAGAATGCCACTCACATGTAAGAAGACTAGACATGGTCTTATACAGCTTCGAAAAGTTCCTATCTGCAACCGTGAGGATGGATGGCAGATTGCTCTCTCTCTCTCAGTGCAGTAAGCACAGTGAGCCTGTCCCAGGTCTGTCCTCATTCACATACAATGCAATAAACCCAGCCTCTACAACTTTACCCTTTGTTATGTCAGAGAGTGTTCAAATCTAGTTACAATTGATAATGCACAGTACAGACAGGGTTAATGATGGCACACACAGCTGCCCAACCTTCTCATAAACAAAAAGAACTGTGATTGTAACCTTTTTCATACAGGTGCCATCCATTCCAGCAAACAGAGCGGTTCCTGATCTGATGTGATATCTGATGTTATATCTATGAGACCTCCCTTTGAGAAGTGGATTGGGATGATGACCCTATGACAGTGATATGCAGTTTGCCAAGTCTATAGCTTGAATGCCTGTCTATCATATCCTTCTGGTAAGCGTGTTTTGGCACTTTACTTGGTGGCGGATCTGCTTCACTCTTTTACTCAGTGTTGGTTGCTGTGTACTCTCTCACTGGGATCTCTGGATACTCTTTTTTATATGGACTATTTATGGACTTTTTAATATCATGTTTTAGCGCTACATATTTATATTTTTAAACAAAAAGACAAAAAACAAAAAGAACTACCTGGGATTTTTTTTTGCTGTAGGATTCAGAATAGAGCATCAAAAAATAATTATAATTGCAGCTTACCTTTTTTAAAGTTCTGCTATATAACAAATATAGGTGTTATCCCAATTTGGCTGCAAAAGTGGAAATACACCTTAGCCCCCGTTCACATTGGCACGATTTGACTTGTGATTTGACAGGTCAAATCGCATGTCAAATCGCAGCCAATTGCCGACAATGGCACCATCCCAATCAGAGCGACGCCGACTTTTCTCTCTGTCCATCATGAATGATCCTTGTGAGCTGAGGGGAGGGGGCAGCAGTGGGGGAGGAAGAATGGACAGAGGAAGATGCCAGGTGTCTGGGGCAGTGGCTGAACTACCAGGCCCTGACTTTCCACCACTGTTGGGGGGGGGCAAGAGGCAGGAAGGGAGCCCACAGGAGTGCTGCCTGCATGATGATCCTCTTTGGCTGGAGCTGAGTGGTGTAAACCCTCGGCAGGAAGTGACTCTCTGCACTGAGCTGATGGGCAGCTGTTCATTTCCCTGGGTCGGTATTAAGCAGGGAGCGGAGGAGAGCTGAACCTGACCCCAAGTTTGGCACTGGAGGGCGGCACCTTTACTGGATCAGAAACGACGAGGCACCGGAATGGTCTGAGGAGGTTGGGGATTAGGGGCGTGCGGAGTTCTCTGACTGCTGCTTCTCCCTTCACCAGGAGCCGGTTGGAGCTGTGGTGAGCACTGTGGTCCAGAAGAGGAACATCCTAGGAGAAGGAATCAGTGAGTGAGTGTCCCCAGAACAGGGGATCAGGGTCCCTGGGTGTGACATGGAGGTTCCCTGGTGTGAAAGGGAATTAGGGTCACCAGGTGTGCCATGGGTGATAGGGGTCACCGGGTGTAACAGGGTTTCGGGGTCACCAGGTGTGCCATGAGGAATTGGGGTCCCTGGGTGTGTCATGGGGGACTGAAGTCCCCAGGTGTGCAATGGAGGAACATCAGGGTCCCAAGGTGTGACATGGAAAAACATCAGGGTCTCTGGGTATGACATGGAGGAACATCAGGTGCCCCTGGTGTGACATGGAGGATCATGGGGGTCCCTTGGTGTGGCATAGAGGGACATTAGGGTCCCCAGGTGTGACATGGAGGAATATGGGGGCCACTGTGTATGACAGCATAACATAGAGGAGCCATCAGATCAGGATCACTGGGTATGACATAGAGGAATTTTTAACCCCTTCCTTTTTTATTTTATTTTTTTGGGGGCGGGGGGCGCAAGTAGCTGGTCTTGCCTAGGGCGTAAAATAGTCTCGCACCGGCCCTGACTTTATGTCATTGACCGCTGCTCTGTGGACACTGTAGTCCATCCTTTTCATAATAATTGCGTTGCTATCAAAGCCCCATGAAGTTCTCTCTGCTCAGTGGAGACAGAGCTATCCATATTCCATATTGCTCTGTACTAGGAAAGGTCAGATAATTACTTTAAATGGCCATGACCACAGAGAATTCCCTATAACATTGTAACATTATGCAGACATTGACAGACTCAGCAAACAGATGTTACTTATAGGTGGGCCACCTTTGCAGCCAGTCTACTCCAACCAGTGATTTTGCATAGGTTGGACTACCAGCAATTTACAAGGTTTGGGTAGACAGGGGAAGCATGCATACAACATGTGCAATTTTTAACCAATCTTTTTTGCCTTGTCTTAGGCTGGCCATACATTATACAATTTTCTCAGATTTACTCAATCCATATAATATGAGGTCAAACCTAAACACGTTCAATTTGTATGCAGTCAGGCAGGCCCTTGTACTACATAGTTGAAGGTAAATCTAAATTGAAATTGAACAAGAAACATGTGTAATATATGGCCAGCCTTATTACCCCTTGCCACTTGTGGGCTACTTATTCCCCAATGAGGGAGTGTAGGAAGTATAGGGAGTTCTAAGCCTGGTTTATGGTTAATGTGGGCAGAAGCTCCACTTTTCCTATGGCTTTCATAAAGGAGCCCCTTTACGTGGCTTTTGCTGCTTTTCTTTTGTCTTGTAGCAGGTTCTCAGCTCTCTACTATATTCATCAAAAAAGGAGTGTTTGAACCAGGAAGGTGGGAGTTAAGAACTGAAGCTCACCCACAAACATTACAAGCAGGTTTTATACTTTGGCACAATTCAATCATCTGTTACATCAACACCAGCGACCACATCAAACAATCGCCAACTTTTTTTCTCCCCACTGATTTTCTTTTTCTTTTATCTGTGTTTGAATAAACAGCCAATAGCTGACAAAAGCTAGCAGGTAACTTTCAGGAGACAACGCCGAGCAAGAAGAGCAGAAAGCACGCAATGGAGCCTGTCATGGTAAATAAGAAGGCTGGTCTGCTACAATAGGGTATACCAATATAGTTCAGTCACACAGTCAGGCTTAAAGTGAACACATGAAGGGGGAAGCAACAGATTTGTTCTACTGCAGTGGTCTCCAAACTGCAGCCGTGGGCCAAATGTGGGCTTTGCTTGCCTTTATCTGCCCTCAGGACACCATTCCTTCCACTGACACCAGCAATGGGGCACTATTCCTACTAATGACAACAAGGATGGGGCACTATTTCTGCCAATGGCACCAATTATAGGGCACTACTCCTCCAATGCCAATGAGAGGGCACTATTCCCTGTCCTTCTGACCAGAGCTGCCACTAAGACAGAGGCACTGTTTACTCACACTGATGCTGGGGTATTCTTTACTCATGGGGGAGCAAAGTTCGGCCCCCCTAATGTCTGAAGGACAATAAACTGGCCCTTCGTTTAGAACAGGGATCCTCAAACTACGGCCCTCCAGCTGTTGCGGAACTACACACCCCATGAGGCATTGTAAAACCCTGACATTCACAGACATGACTAGGCATGATGGGAATTGTAGTTTCTGAACAGCTGGAGGGCCATAGTTTGAGGACCCCTGGTTTAGAATGTTTGGAGACCCCTGTTCCACTGTGTGTCCCACCAGCTGCACCTACTCACCTTCACTTTGGGATTCAGGAGGTGGTTGCCCTCAAAGGTCCAAAAACTGATTAGATACCCACAGAGAGGCCCAAGGTATCCATCAGAAAATAAATAACAATAAGTGTAGCGCTAATTATTAAGAACACCCATGATTTGATATAAACCAAATCACGAAGGTTGGAAATTCCTAAAGAAAAAATTGTATCAAAATGATCAAATTAGGATATCAGTGATACCTCTTACCTTCATATATATTTTGAATATACATGTATAGGTGATAAATTCATAATGCAACAAACAAATAACCTCAAGAAATTGTGAAAGGTGAACTAAATAACACCACGAAACAAAATAAATGTGCTATATCAACACAGAAAATGGTGCAGTGTATAAAAATTAGAAAGTCCAAAGGAGTGTATGAAACACACAAGTGGATACCGGATGATTCCAAAAAAAAAATCACAACAGTGAAAGATTTCACCACCACCAACAAAATGGGGGGGCTTACTGGAACAAATGGACCCAATTGGCATATGCCTAATGGATCAGTCAGAGCAATGGTGTATAGACACCTATTAGGGGAAAGGGTGTTGTCTCTCCCACCATTCGTGACACGACTCTCCTTAATCGGTCAAAAGGGAAACTCGACCTCCACCTTCAGTTGTACGATTCAATAGGGGGTCACCAACATCACAATAAAGCCTCGATCCCTTCTCTTGTAACACTCAATAGATACAACATCCAAAGAGGGAAAACAAGAAACGTCCACATAGTGTAAAACCATACGGTAAAAGGTTTATTAAAGGATAAGAACACTTACATTCCAGTAGATAAAAAAGCGCTTTCAGACAATAATAACCAGCATAAGTACGCAATGGCATTTACAGAACACGCCCAACACGTTTCGTCTACTTAGACATCGCACAACGCACAGCAACAATAATGTGGCTAGCTTTGTGGTGTGCTGAAAAAAGTAGATAATACTAATAAATGGGTCATTGGTATCTAACAAGTCTGAAAAATTGCATCTGTTTAACAGCATATACCAGTGATGGCTAACCTTGGCACCCCAGATGTTTTGGAACTACATTTCCCATGATGCTCAGCTACACTACAGAGTGCATGAGCATCATGGGAAATGTAGTTCCAAAACATCTGGCGTGCCAAGGTTTGCCATCACTGGCATATACTGTACATCACTATGATGTAACTTTGATGTATTTATTTTAAAACATACTCAATAAGTTGGAGTTTTTCTTGGTTTTTGTTCATCAGCAGCTGATGAACAAGTCCCAGCATTCTCAGCAAATCTTTTTGATGAAACCTGAAAAGGTGGAGTTGTTACCCACAGTAACATATATCTGAAAGATGATACCTGTCTGCTGTTGGGTTACAGTAGATCCACTATAGGTCCACTATAGGTCCAGATCCACTTCTGCTCTGGAAGTTTTGGTTGCACAAACAAGGTCCCCTTATAGTTCATTCATTGTCTCCAAATAAATTTGACTACAATGTTCAAATTAATGACTAAAAAGCCTGGAAGAATATCACACTTATAAGCTGTTTTCAGAGGCTGCTCAACCTATTACATTAAGCAGTCGCCCCCCACCCCTCCATATACAGCCTGGGGGGATCTCTGCCAGTTTTACCTGGGCAGAGCGAGGTCTGGGGATCTCAGGACAGACAGACAGCCGTCTGATGCTAAAGACGATTCACTCTGATGTATTGAGTGTCCTCTTCCCATTCATAACCCAGGGATCAAGACAGAGAGCTGATGTTTGCGGATGTTTTAACCGGGGGTTTAAGCTTAAACCTAATGACTCACAATAGGGGGCCCAGGACAGCCAATTTGCAAGTGACTTAAGTTGCAGGAAAGTAGGAGAAAAAAATGTACAAGTGAGCAAAGAAAAAAAATATATATCAAAAAGGAATGTCTGTCTACAATAGATAGATAGATAGATAGATAGATAGATAGATAGATAGATAGATAGATAGATAGATAGATAGATAGATAGATAGATAGATAGATAGATAGATAGATAGATAGATAGATAGATAGATAGATAGATAGATAGATAGATAGATAGATAGACAAGGTTAGGTTAGGAGAAATATATGGAGAGAGAAAGAAAGAGAGAAAGAGAGAAGGAAAGAAGGAAAGAAAGAAAGAAAGAAAGAAAGAAAGAAAGAAAGAAAGAAAGAAAGAAAGAAAGAAAGAAAGAAAGAAAGAAAGAAAGAAAGAAAGAAAGAAAGAAAGAAAGAAAGAAAGAAAGAAAGAAAGAAAGAAAGAAAGAAAGAGAAAGAAAGACAAGGAGTGTTAGGATAGATAGATAGATAGATAGATAGATAGATAGATAGATAGATAGATAGATAGATAGATAGATAGATAGATAGATAGATAGATAGATAGATAGATAGATAGATAGATAGATAGATAGATAGATAGATAGATAGATAGATAGAGTAATGATCTGTTTGACTGATAAAAGAGATGAAAGTTGATATATCAATAGACAGAGACAGGTAGCTAGATAATGAAAAAGGTAGACAGAAGGATTGGAGAGGAGGCAAGAGAGAGAAGAAAGAAAGAAAGAAAGAAAGAAAGAAAGAAAGAAAGAAAGAAAGAAAGAAAGAAAGAAAGAAAGAAAGAAAGAAAGAAAGAAAGAAAGAAAGAAAGAAAGAAAGAAAGAAAGAAAGAAAGACAAGGAGTGATAGGATAGATAGATAGATAGATAGATAGATAGATAGATAGATAGATAGATAGATAGATAGATAGATAGATAGATAGATAGATAGATAGATAGATAGATAGATAGATAGATAGATGATAGATAGATAGATAGATAGATAGATAGATAGATAGATAGATAGATAGATAGATAGATAGATAGATAGATAGATATAGTAATTATCTGTTTGACTGATAAAAAGAGATGAGAGTTGATATATCAATAGACAGAGACAGGTAGCTAGATAATGAAAAAGGTAGACAGAAGGATTGGAGAGGAGGCGAGCGAGAGAGAGAAGAGAAGAGAAGAAAGAAAGAAAGAAAGAAAGAAAGAAAGATAGATAGATAGATAGATAGATAGATAGATAGATAGATAGATAGATAGATAGATAGATAGATAGATAGATAGATAGATAGATAGATTATGAATGAGAAATAGATATGGATCATATAAAGGACTGATAGATATTGCAGATATTTTAGCACCCCCATATAGAGTA
Organism: Pelophylax lessonae; assembly: GCF_965119305.1. Lineage (NCBI taxonomy): Eukaryota > Metazoa > Chordata > Amphibia > Anura > Ranidae > Pelophylax > Pelophylax lessonae. Next base: position 104,800,472 of record NC_138772.1, read on the forward strand.
TAGAGCCCTGTCTATGTTTCAGTAAAGTATGTAATACTCTATGTTGCGACTTGCTTTAGATTCGAAGCCTGTTCCTCAGGAAATTGTTGAATAAATAATTGGCTAAATCCTTTTATTCTGAAAGTGAAAGAATTGTTGCCAATAATCTTATGACACCAGATATACCTTAGAAGTTTAGATGTAGGAGTAGATAGTCTCCTGATAGGAGCATCCACTATCAATGCTGAACATTTGTCACCCTGCCAAAAAAAAAAAAAAACTTTTACCTTTTACAAAGAACAAGTCGTGGAAGGACACGCCCATTTGGTGAGCTTTCCGATAAGAGAGCTGAAGATACATTTGGAAGGGTTAACATATTAGAGAAGAAGCTCCCCCGTCTTGGCCAATCAGCTCCCGGCCCTGGCAGCTATAATATAGCAGTAAAGGCAGTGTGCTCTCACAGGCTCCCCAGCCCTGCTTGCTCCCATTACAATCAAACCTTTTTTTTCCTTTTTTTTTTCCTTTTTTTTTTCTTTTTTTTTCTTTTCTTTTTTTTTTTTTTTTTAAAGAAAAACTTTTGCTACCCCCTTGTTCTGCCGGGCTGTGTGTGTGGCGGGTGAAGTCCGATGTGTAGCTCAGTAGTCTATGAGCACCTGTCTTGGAGGGAATCGGTGGATAATCTGGCAGACAGGCAGCGCGCAAGGACCTAGAAGGCAGGGAGCCGGCTGCACACATCGTCACTGAGCTGAGCTGGCACAAGGGCCAGAGGATTCACATGGACGAGATGCTGGGACTGAGAAGAATTCTTCTGCTGGGGGTTCTGACCAGCGCTCTGGTACTCCCTCCTCCTGCCTTCACCTGTGGACCGGGCAGGGGCATTGGCAAGAGAAGGCACCCCAAGAAGCTGACCCCCTTAGCCTATAAGCAGTTCATCCCCAATGTCGCAGAGAAGACCCTGGGGGCCAGTGGAAGATATGAAGGAAAGATTACTAGGAACTCGGAGAGGTTTAAAGAGCTCACCCCAAATTATAACTCTGACATCATATTTAAAGACGAGGAGAACACAGCAGCCGACAGACTCATGACTCAGGTACAGACCGGTGTACAACGCTACTGCCTTGTGCTTGCTATGACAGGTCCTCGGGATTCAGGTTAGAGGGGGGTCTATGAAGATGCCCTGGGTAGTCATCATGATTACTCCTCAGGACACAGGAATAAGGGGGGCTAGAAAAATGTTCATTTATTCATTTCAGGATTCAGGTATAGGGGAGTCTATGAAGCTGTTTTATTAAATCATCATGACAGCTTCTCAGCATTTAGGTAAAGGGGTGTCCTAAAAACTGGTTGATTTAGTCATTATGACAGCTTCTCAGGATTCGGGTATAGAAGGGTCTATGGAGCTGGCACTTTTATAAGTCCTCAGGATTCAGATATAGAGAAGTCTATAAAGCTGTCTCATGTATTCTTTCCTTGGGATTCTATATTAAGCCGTTTTATTAAATCTTAATGACATCCTTAGAATTCGGGTAATAAATAAGGGTGTCTAGAAAAATGTTTCATTAACTCATTTTGATAAGTCCTCAGGATTCAGTTAAAGGGGTGCCTGTAAAATTGTTTAATCAGGATTCAAATATATATGGATGTCCATAAGACATTTTCTTTTAGTCATCATGGTAGGTCCTCAGGATTTAAGTATAGGGGTGTCTATCAGACTATTTCATTTACTCTTTATGTTAGGTCCTCAGAATTCAGGTATAGGGGTGTCTATCAGACTATTTAATTTACTCTTTGTTAGGTCCTCAGAATTCAGGTATAGGGGTGTCAGACTATTTAATATAATCTTTATGTTAGGTCCTCAGAATTCAGCTATAGGGGTGTCTACAAGACCTTATTAATTTACTCTTTATGTTAGGTCCTCAGAATTCAGGTATAGGGGTGTCTATCAGACTATTTAATATAATCTTTATGTTAGGTCCTCAGAATTCAGCTATAGGGGTGTCTATAAGACCTTATTAATTTACTCTTTATGTTAGGTCCTCAGAATTCAGGTATAGGGGTGTCTATCAGACTATTTCATTTACTCTTTATCTTAGGTCCTCAGAATTCAGGTATATGGGTGTCTTTAAGACTACTTCCTTTTAGTATGGTAGGTCCTCAGGATTCAGTAATAGGGGTATCTAGACTATTTTATTTATTCATTATGTCAGGTCCTCGGGATTCAAGTATGGGGGTGTCTGTAAGACTATTTCTTTAAGTCATTATGACAGGTCCTCAGGATTTAGGTATAGGGGTGTCTGAAAAACTATTTATTTTAGATATTATGCTAGGTCCTCAGGATTCAGGTATAGGGGTGTCACTAAGAATATTTATTTTAGACATTATGATAGGTCCTCAGGATTCAGGTATAGGGGTGTCACTAAGAATATTTATTTTAGACATTAGGTCCTCAGGATTCAGGTATAGGGGTGTCTGTAAGAATATTTATTTTAGTCATTATGATAGGTCCTCAGGATTTAGGTGTAAAGATACAATTAAAGCTATTTAATGCTTTATGCTCTTTAGTCATTATGACAGGTCCTCAGTGCAGAGAATTATGCAAAGCTTTTCCATCCATTTCGCCTTAATTATGACATGTGCTGGGGGAGTGGTGGTGGTGGGTGGGGAGGGTATTCTCATTGCCTACTCTTACCCTGTATGCCATCCCCAGGTATATCGATTACATTTGTTCTAGGGGAACTCCTTTTAATGGGTCTTCATAATTTGGGTCTGTGTATAAACCTGTTTAGTTAGGACATCTCCTAGGGATCCAGGTACATATACATTTCATATAGCACTTCCCCATGTCCTACTTCTATATGAGTGCTAAATCAGGTCTGATGCGCATTTATTTAAGTGATTATTTTGTTGAGCTGTGAAGTGAGGAGAGTGTGGTATAGCATTTAAGAAGGTGTATATATATATATATATATATATATATATATATACACCATGTAAATTCTTCTGTAATAGAACAGGTCCCAGGCTCCTGATTTGGATGAATTGTAGACTTTATTCCATGTATTGGAGGTGATCTGATCCAGGCTGGTCCCCTCCATAGATCAGTTATCCATCATCTAGCTCCATGTGACAGCACTCATTCATGTGTGTGTTAATCGGCCATCGGCTGCCCCCCCCCCCCCCCCCCCCCCCCCCAGTATTTAGTGCCTGGTTATCCTCCCACAATAGGCAGTTAAATCTCCATCGACCGCGGCTGGTGGTGTAAATGGCTTGTGTGGCTCCGGCATGATTTGCAGCATTGGCCATCGGAGCGTGAATAGATGGCTGTGTATTTAAGGATGTCCTGTGACAACGTCTGCCACCTTCCTGGGAGACAGGCACTGGGAACTTGTGGCCATGACATCATCCTTTCTCCTGGAATGAAATGAATAGTGCCGGGGCTCCGAGGCTGGCCTGTGCATTAGCTGCACATAGAGGAGGGGGGCTCCTATATAGGTCACCCCCTCTATAGACCTCCCAGATGGCTCAGCATGTCAGGGCGTTACAGCTCCGCACACCGCCGCTCCTCCTTTCACTGACACATTCCCCCCGGGATCTCCGAGCTGCCACCTTAAATTTCCCCCCCCCCAGTGCCGGATCAATTCTATGAGAGCAGATCAGACAGCCGGGCTGAGGGGGGTCACCCTTCTTAACCCCAACCATGCCATGGGGCACCCATGTGTACAGAGCCGGCAGAGCGGCACTCACCCCGACCCATCACTATACATAGTACAGTCATCTACACCCAGCCATCCCCTCCCAGGACTACAACCCCCCCCCCCTCTCACCCCCTGCCTCTCATCCACTTATCATACCCAATATCGATCCACCGGCTAGGGTTACACATGGTGTGCTCTGTACAGAAAGCAACCAAGACTGGGCTGGGAGGAAGAAAATAATGGGGAGATAGATAGATAGATAGATAGATAGATAGATAGATAGATAGATAGATAGATAGATAGATAGATAGATAGATAGATAGATAGATAGATAGATAGATAGACAGACAGACAGACAGACAGACAGACAGACAGACAGACAGACAGACAGACAGACAAAAGGATAGGAAAATACAGGGGGTGAAAAAAAGAAAAAGAAAGAAGAATAAAAAAAAAAGAAGAGATAGATAGATAGATAGATAGATAGATAGATAGATAGATAGATAGATAGATAGATAGATAGATAGATAGATAGATAGATAGATAGATAGATAGATAGATAGATAGATAGATAGATAATGAGTAATCATCTGTTTGACTGTTTGATAAGAAAGAAAGAAAGAAAGAAAGAAAGAAAGAAAGAAAGAAAGAAAGAAAGAAAGAAAGAAAGAAAGAAAGAAAGAAAGAAAGATTGAAGAGGCGATAGTTGAGTAGAAAAATGAGATACAAAAAAGCAATTAACGATAATCTATATAAATCAGGAAGCTCCGGGCTGCCAGGTGTGAGGACTGGGCTGTGGTCACATACTGTCCCTCTTGTACAATCATCTGGCTGCAGGTGAACTGCTTACCCTCCAACTTCCCTGCAAAGCCAGTACAGGTTTCCTTCCAGTCTGGGTGCTGTGACAGACTGCTATCTTCCCTGGAAGGCCAGCACAGGTTCCCTTCCTGGCTGGGTGCTGTGACAGACTGGTTATCTTCCCTGGGAGGCCAGCACAGGTTTCCTTCCAGGGTGGGTGCTGTGACAGACTACTATCTTCCCTGGAAGGCCAGCACAGGTTTCCTTCTAGGCTGGATGCTGTGACAGGCTACTATCTTCCCTGGAAGGCCAGCACAGGTTCCCTTCCAGGCTGGGTGCTGTGACAGACTGGCTATCTTCTCTGGAAGGCCAGCCCAGGTTTCCTTCCAGGCTGGGTGCTGTGACAGACTACTATCTTCCCTGGAAGGTCAGCACAGGTTCTCTTCCAGGCTGGGTGTTGTTGCAGACTACTATCTTTCCTGGAAGTTCAGCACAGGTTCTCTTCCAGGCTGGGTGTTTTTGATGAAAGGCTAGCTTCCCTGGAAGGCCAGCACGGGTTCCCTTTCAGGCTGGGTGTTGTGGATAGGCTATCCTCCCTGGAAGGCTAGCACAGGTTTCCTTCCAGGCTGAATGTTGTGGATAGGCTATCTTCCCTGGAAGCCATGCACATGTTCCCTTCCAGGTTGGGTGTTGTTGTGGATAGGCAAGCACAGGTTCCCTTCCAGGCTGATGCCAGAGTCTGGAGTATCCCCGGAGGATTGCCTGCCCCCAGCTCCCTGGGAATTGCTCTCTGCTGACTTTTATATGTAATAAGTCCTTGTTCAGCTCATTCCTGGCCGGTGTCGGGAGCCGCCTCGCAGCTCTATCCACTATGTAAAGTTTTCTCTAATGACAGTTAAAGTTTCAAAATATTTGTTTAATGTGGTAGTTAATAGTTAATATTAACTGAAGTGGAGGAGCAGGACAGACACTGCCAGAGACAGACAGCTATAGACTGACAGTCAGGGAACAGACCAGCCTCATAGAGGAAGGCAGACTGGGGACCTCCACCTAGGTGGGACTACAAGTCCCAGCATACGATAACAGCCTCATAGTACAGAGGAAGGCAGACTGGGGACCTCCACCTAGGTGGGACTACAAGTCCCAGCATACGGTAACAGCCTCATAGTACAGAGGAAGGCAGACTGGGGACCTCCACCTAGTTGGGACTACAAGTCCCAGCATACGGTAACAGCCTCATAGTACAGAGAAAGGCAGACTGGGGACCTCCACCTAGGTGGGACTACAAGTCCCAGCATAGGTAACAGCCTCATAGTACAGAGGAAGGCAGACTGGGGACCTCCACCTAGGTGGGACTACAAGTCCCAGCATACGGTAACAGCCTCATAGAGGAAGGCAGACTGGGGACCTCCACCTAGGTGGGACTACAAATCCCAGCATACGGTAACAGCTTCATAGTACAGGGGAAGGCGGACTGGGGACCTCCACCTGGGTGGGACTACAAGTCCCAGCATACGGTAACAACTTCATAGTAAAGGGGAAGGCGGACTGGGGATCTCCACCTGGGTGAGACTACAAATTCCAGCATACCGAACCAGCCTCATAGTAAAGAGGGAAGCAGATTGGGGACCTCCACCTGGGTTAGACTAAAATTCTCAGAATATCTTGTCAGCCTCATAGTGCAGAGACAGGTAGATTTAAAGTGCAGGGGAAGGCATACTTAGAATCTCCACAGGGGTGGGACTACAGGTCCCAGCATACCATGCCAACTCCAAAATGCAGGCACAAGCAGAAAGTGGGGTTGATTTACTAAAAATGGAGGGGCAAAGTCTGGTGCAGCTCTGCACAGAAACCAATCAGCTGCTCCAGATTTTGCACTCTCCAGTCTTGGTAAATCAACCCCACTGTGTATCTGCGGCTTGGTGGGACTACTGATCCTAATATACCATGCCAGCCTCATATTGCAGAGGAAGGCAGAAATGCATATGCTCTCCACCTGAGTGGGACTACAGGTCCCAGCTTCTGTCACTCATTGAGGTAGGTGTGCTGAGGTTCTTGAGCTTTAGGAAGGACTACAATTCCCAGTATACCCTGCCAGCTTTACAGTGCAGAGACAGGCAGAAAACTCTTAAAATGAGTTGAACTTGGGGGTCCCAGTGTGACATGTTAGTTTACAATCTGCTTTGTAGTGCAGAGATTTTCAACCAGGACTGCTGAAATAACTACAAAGCCAAGCATGGCATGCCAGCTTTTACTCAGCCATATATTATAGTAAAGGGTAAAGAGAGGCACTCTTGCTGGGGAAGAACTACAATTCTCATGACAGCCTCTAGAGCACTTGGACCAATAATAATAATAATAATAATAATAATAATATTATTAATAATAATGATGATGCCCCTTGATCTTGACTTGTGTGGAAGTGAGAAGTTTGCATTGGATTGCATTAAGTAGCAGCAGAGTGTCACTTAGTCACCTAGGTGCCCCCCAGGCCCTGTGGAATGTCTGGCATTGCGGAGGGCCATCAGCAGCTTGTCTACCCTGACAGGTAAGTGCGAAGTGTCTCTATGTATGAAGAGATTAGTCGCAGGCAGCCAAGCCTTGTTGTCCAACTTCCCCTGATCACAAAGCCTCGGCTCGGGCTGCCCCGCTGGGCTTCAAGTTGGCTGAGCAGAATTGGGGTTGATTTGTGGCACACGACCCAGTGCATTCATGAATGGCTTCATCTTCACGGTTATGACTATAACAATGCAGCCCCTGGCTGGCACAAGGTCCTGCTAACTCCTACTAAACTCTGTGTGTATGAGATATTAGTGTCATCACACTGCACTCTGCAATCATACATCATACACATAGAAATGTCTGTAACTGGAAATATACACTGTGATCATTAAACTACAATTACAGATAGTATCTGCCCCATGCACAACCTATATACAGCTGCAGGGCTATTCTTACTGGGGGCTCTCCATAGTATGTTTAATGGCATGCTCATATATGTTGGGGGGGGGGGGGGGGCTCACTGAGGGATCATAAATATTCTTTATTTATTGATCTCACTCCACTGCTACATTACTTTAAAGTGTATATCAACTCTAACAATACATTTATACCTGTAATTGCCTTGCAATCTGTTACAACCATACTTGAAAGTATTATATTATATCAGCCTGATAAGTGCAGAAAGAAAGTACCTGTTCATCCAGCCAGAAATCCAGTGAGATGATAACTTCATGGACTCTCTGTCTCTGGATTGTTATTAGTTAGCATTGTTCTCTACTTTATTTGTGGACTACAAAACACCTCCCCCTGTTATGGAGAAGACAGGGAGGTTTTATGTGGTCCTATCACATTCCTAGGGTGACAAGGCTGATTAGTAGGGTTATCACCCTCAGGCACGATTTCCAGGTTTAAAATAAAAAAAAAAAAAAGAAAACGTGAAAAAGGAAATCTAATGCAGCCAATACATCCAAGGGCCGGTCAGCTGTAATAATAATAACAATAATAATAAAAAATAAATACATAAATAAATAAATATATATATATATATATATGTATTTATATATATATATATATATATATTTATGTATATATATATATATATATATATATATATATATATGTATATATATATATATATATATATATATATATATATATATATACATATATATATATATATATATATATATATATATGTATATATGTATATATATATATATATATATATATATATATATATATATATATATATATATATATATATATATATATATAAAATTATTATTATTTCTGTTCTTGGGTTTAGATACGCTTTATATGTATGTGTAAGGCTACATTAGGTTACTAAGTACTAAGCTAGATTTGACAACTATTTACAAAGACCACAGTGGCTTAGTAGTTAACAATTCTGCGGTGCAGCACTAGGATCCTCAAATCCCAGCCAGGACACCACCTGCATGGAGTTTGTATGTTATACAGGCAATATATAGGTCAATACAGACAGGAGCCAAATAATATATCTACATGTTCAAAAAGAACTTGGTAAGTTAATTGGCCCTAGTATGCGCATGCATGTGAGATAGGGAACTTAGATTGTAAGCTTCTTGAGGGCAGGGACTGATGTGGAAGTACAATATGTAAAGTGCAGTGTAAATTGTCTGCTCTGCATAGATATACTTGAAGTAAAGTAAGAACTGAGGATAAAGTAAAAAGTTAAATATAGTAAAAAGTTGAATAAACAAGTAAGTGATTCACATTAACCAGAAAAGTAAACCACCGAAATGATCAAAATGCACTTTTATTTACAAAAGAAAATCATAATATTATCTGATCCAAAAGACCACGCTTAATAAATGTTTACATACATGAAACATTAGCTATTTACTAAGAGTATTCAGCGCTTCCCGACATGAGGTTTATTCATTATTTCAATTAAATGAATGGTTTCTATTTTTTATAGATTTTTAGATTTACCCCAACAGCTGTAAAAATTCTTAGAAGTTGAATAATCCGACTAGCAGTTTAATAACCGGACGGTGTACTTCTCTTGATTTGGAATGGGGTTGCATGGTATGAGTAGTCATATAGCAGCTCAGTGATCACGTGCTCCCTAAACTGACCGATCAAATAATGACATTTTACGCCATACCAACACAGCAATTATATAATGACGCCGATCTATTGATGACATGTATCAATGTATTTCTAATAATGTATCACCCAGGACCAGAAATAAATAAGTGCTTCGGAAAGTTTTTTTTTTTGGGGGGGGGGGGTACATCTTTTCTTAAAGCCCTCCACCCTGCATTAAGGAATATTAGCGATTTCTGATTGCTATGGTATTTTATATAATGACAACAGTTGCCATAACATCATTTTACTAGGCAAAAAAAAAAGAGGGGGGGGGGGGTGGATTAGAGACTGAAGGATATTTTTGAAGTGACATTCAAGATAAATAATGTTTGTTCACTGCCTTTCCTAAAGTCCAAGTCACCTGTTATTTTAACATTGTTATCTTCCCAGCCCTTGCCCTATCTTTCCTCTATAGAAGTTTGTAGCAGAGTGTGTCCAGGACACTTTACACCTTGCACATACCTGCACAGCTAAGGACCCTACTGAGTGATCTGCAAGGCGGAGGAGCTGCACATAATGGTGTGCCAGGAATTCATGTGAAAAGGATCCCCAGACTTTCCGGTGGAAATCCCAGCTCCCCATTTAAAGTCCTGACAGCATTTGTCTTCTAGCAGAAGTTCAGTGTGTTAAAGTCCATAGAGCGAGGTGAATGTCACACGGCGGCTGACTGACATGTTTAGAAGCCAGGACCTTGCGCAGGACCCTCCATGAGGTCCCTTTCATTTTCCCAGGACCCCCTTAAAGTCAGAGAGATCTGTTTGCTGGGGAATTGATAACTTGCTGCAACAATGTTCAGATAGACTGCTGAGTATTGGAATGGGGGGGGGGGATTCAGAGTTTTGTCTGATTAGAGTAGTAGTGGGGTAGGCAGAACAAGTATTACAGAGTGCATATTACACGGACAAATAAATCATCGATACATATGAATAGATATGGGTCAATTGACTTGT
>NC_138772.1:104813028-104925528 GCF_965119305.1 Pelophylax lessonae
GTTTTTCAGGACAAGCTTTCAGGGTCTACTTCCTATAGGTCAAAGCAGTATTAATACACAGAGGTTTAACATAATTCTTAACTGGGCACTCGGATATTTCCTCTATATCCTCCAGAGATAAAAAAAAAAAGAAGTTGGTGGGTCATCTACATCTCTGACTCTAACCGAAAACCAAAATAGAAATCTTTGACCCTTTAAACAGCTATAAATATAATCAGTGATTTCTCATCATAAATTCCACAAACTGGTCCTGCAAGTTCTTTCAAGGGTTTGGAGTTTCTTCATTTATCTCAGTAGTGACTCGTTGCCCTCTCTTTGTTTGCTTTCTCCCTCTAGAGATGCAAAGACAAACTCAATGCCTTGGCAATCTCAGTGATGAACCAGTGGCCGGGAGTGAAATTACGGGTGACTGAGGGCTGGGACGAAGATGGACACCACTCAGAAGAATCATTACACTACGAAGGGCGAGCTGTGGATATCACCACTTCTGATAGGGAGCGCAGCAAGTATGGCATGCTGGCCAGATTGGCAGTAGAAGCTGGATTTGACTGGGTCTACTATGAGTCTAAAGCTCACATCCATTGTTCTGTTAAAGCAGGTAAGACCAACACCACTTTATCACTATCTTATTTCTACAGGCAGTCTAAACTGCACACAAGCAACGTGTGACTCTTTAGCTGTAAATGAGCTGCAATTCCCAGCATGCCTTGCCAGCTAGGGGGCTTAAGGGGTATACTAGAACTTGCAGTTCTTCGGCAGGTGACTTGTGGGAAAAAGGCAGGATGCTCATTTAGACTTGGTTTGTAGATACATGGCTCTACAGCAGGGATCCTCAAACTACGGCCCTCCAGCTGTTGCAGAACTACAATTCCCATGAGGCATTGTAAAACTCTGACATTCATAGATATGACTAGGCATGATGGGAATTGTAGTTCCTGAACAACTGGAGGGCCATAGTTTGAAGACCCTTGCTCTACATGTTAATCTTTAAGAAGCTCACAACAGATATGTGACCAACATATGTATGATAAAATAAATAATTGATTAATATTTCTGAGACTGTTTCAAGTCTATTTAGGGTTGAATTTTGTATTTCACCCAGCAGTAAAACCTGCAACATTCTACTTCCAAAAGAACTGAAATCATAAGATGTCAACATGTAGGCCATGTCACATAGCTTGGGCCTAACTTGCTGAAAAATAATTGTTGTATTGTGTGTTGACAATCGCCATAGCCAACTGATATCCCTTTTCAAGTATAACAACCAGTGTGGAAGGTACACATTCATGTTAAATACCTGCTTTATGCAGTTATTTCTAACAACCTTTGTAAAGCCAAAAATATGCCCATCTAATTTAAATTTTCACATATTAGTTTTAGGCACTGGCAGTCCAGAGCAGTACATTTGAGCATGGACCATTCAGTACCAAAAAATTAAATTTCACATTAGGCAACCATAACCCTCTTGCCTGATCTATCTGTAACCCTTAACCCCATTGGTCCGCATATAATAAACTAACCCTTAAAATAAAGCCTTAAAAAAATCACCTAACCCTAACACATCACCCTTAAATGTAAACACCCTACTGCTATCCTAACAAAGTGAACACAATAAGGCGTATCCGTGCTAAAATAGTGCGGCCAGAAAGACTGGAGTTTGGGTCAACTTTTGTCCTTCAACCAGCAGTCAGGTCAAGCGGTCAGATATACAGTTGGCTATATGTTTAGTATGCAAAGTTTAAAACACCAGAATAAAGATCCTTATTTAAAAAAAAAAAAATGTTAATTTGAGTCTAGTGAGATTTGAAAAGTACAGTTACATGGCTGAAAAAGATCCTTAGGGCTTGTGTACACTAAGGCTGCCCTCTGAAAAGCAGTTACTTTTCAAAGCGCATTTGACAGGCAGCTAGGAGGCATTATGTTGCCTCCTCACTGTCTGTTTTACCTCCTAAAATCCAGTACAACCGCACCACTACCCCTTGCAATGCACATGCTTGTGCCACTCTCAATTCAGTCAAACGGATCATGTTCTGCCAGCGGTACTGCCGCTCAAGATAATGGGGGGGGGGGGGTAATTTTTGAAAGGAATTGCAGCCCAGCATGTGTACACCCCGGTCTGCTGCCTTTGAGGCTTAAGAGGCAGTGATTGGGGTAAAAATGTGGCAGAACTGCATGTTTAATGCCAACCCTACCCCTGACCACAAGTCCACAAGTGTAAATGCAGTCTTAACCTTGTGTTCAAGCTTTTAAAAAAGAAAAAGTGCTCCAACGCGCATTAATGTTCCAACAGCTGAACAAATTTTATGGATTGGGTTACTGTTCCTTAACATCTTGGGCATCTTTACATTGGCTAATTCTTTTCTTTCTAATGTGATGACGATTTTGAAATTAATTATAGGTAAATGCTACCATATCTAATAGTATTTTAAATTAGTATTTAAAAGCCAAGAAAATCTTTAGATTCAATGGGAAAACTCCTCCAGCATGCATGGAAATGCTGATGTTTTAAAAGGAAACGCTGGCAGACCTTTGTTGGGACAAGGAAACAATGAGGAAGATTTACTAAAACTGGTGCACACAAAATCTGGTACATCAGCTTCTAACTTCAGCTTTGACGATAAAACATGGAAGCTGATCGGTTGCTATATATATCCTCACCAGATTCTGTGTGCACCAGCTTTGGTAAATCTTCCCCACTGTGTAACATTGTTGCCCTACTAAGGAAGTACTATATTATCTTATAAGCATTGATGCCACCATTCCCCATAGGTGGGAAACCTGCACTCTGTGTGGTGGCTTCCTCGTTGGGTAGGGGGCTGATGGACCCTCTGCGTATAGTGAATTAGGACGTTGATGGCCGGTCCACTTTTTAGAAGGTCTCCAATACTGTTGGGCAAATTAAAATCTTTATCCATTGGAATAAATAATAGTTTTCAATCTGCTGTCTCAGATCTTGGAATATGTTTTGAAAAACAAAAAATATTTGATCTTTTACTGCATTAGTCATTAGATCTGTCAATGTAAGTAGCTAATTTTGAAAATACATCAAGGCTCAATTGAGATTGTTTCATATCCAGCTTTAGGAGAATTTGGAGACAGTTTTTTTAAGAGTAGGTAAAGCTTCAAACAGTTGATAATGGGATAGCATAAAAGAATATATCTAGTAAATAACCCCAAAACATGTTAAATATTTTCTACAGTTCTCAACAAAACATATTAGATCAGTGTGGAGACATAGCAGATGGAAGCAGCTACGGCTTAGAAAAAGGATTGAACTTAAGCAACACCCAACATATAATGGAAAACTCATATTAAACTTAAATATTGCTGTTTAATGCTAATTTTATGAAGCAGAAATCATTTCTGTAGAGTAAGGAGTAACATCCAGTATTATTGGCCATTGTATAACTTTATGTCTTCCAGAGATTGTTATGCTTAGCAGTGCAATAGTAGTAAAGGATCAAACGTTGGGGGCTTTCCATGATAAATAACAGAGCTTTTAAAAGTCCCCAATAGCCTATAAAAGAAATATGTTTTTAATTCAAAGTAGTCCCTGAGTAGGGATATTTAGCACTCATATAGCAGTTAATTAAAATTTCATCAGCTATGTTAAATTCTATCAACAAAATTAGTCCTGCGAAGTAATGTGGTTTTTGGTATGACCAAAAACTAATAAATTTTAAGACTTCCTTGGCAAACAAATGTATCAGGCATCAAGTTGGGTATTTTTACTATTTGATGCAAGTTATTTGTAACTGTTGTCAAAACTAAACCCCCTATAGGTCTGCAGGAACGATCTTGCCTTCTCTTCTAGCTACCAGGACTTATACTAAGAGGCCAACAGGAAACTAAAACTTTAAAATCCATAATTTATTTTTTTAGGAAGAATAAAAAGAAATCACAAGAGACAACAGAGTCGTTTCCAGCTTTCACCTAATGAGAATTAGGTTTGGTTGCTATGAGTTACAGCTTTCCATTGCAAATTTAGGTGAAATAAAACAAGTGAATACGGTACCCATGTTTACAGGAAACCTTTACTTTGGCTGAACAGGGAAAATAACAGGTGCCCTCTTTAGTGCCCCCCTTCCCATCAACATACTCACCTTTCTGTCATTCCTCCTTTGCTTTGCTCTGCCACAGAGAGTGTCCTAGGAACTTTTAGGTATGGAAGAGCAGGTGGTTTCACATATTTCTTCCCATATATCAATTCTGGTGCTTGGTGATTAGCTTAGGGGAGTCCTTAGCCCAGTTTAGGATTGAGCAACTAACTGTACATGACCAAAACACCCATAAAAATCCTACCAGGTCTTGGTAATTAAATACAATTCATAACCAAATATTCCAGAGGGGAGCCCTCCACAGAACTGTACACATCCAAAATAAAAAATGGATTTTTGGCTCAAATGATCAATCATTGCCATTTCATCAATAGTCTATTAAGACCGATTTACATGGAAATAAGGATTTATATTTAAAACTGGTGTCTTGTTTATATACATATACAGTAAATGATTAAATAGTTATTTCTGGAATTTAAATTGTATAATATAGGGCATGAGACATGGTTTTTAACTTTGAGTGTTGTGTTTTTCAATATATGTTGAATAAAGATTTGTTATAATGGCATCTAACAGGGATTTTGTGAATCAGTGATCGTGGGTCATATATGAGATTATTTAGATATAGGCTAATGCAGAGTGGATTAAGATAAAAATTCATTTTTGGTTTTTATTTTTGACTTGAGCTACTAGCTCCCAATAGTTGACTGGAGCAGCCAGGAGGAGTCAAGGAAATAAAAGCATGTACTACTGGGTAGGACCATAAGATGAACTTGTTGTTCTGCCCTTCATGGGCAAAGCACAGTTCATTTTTAAGAGAATGTGTCATCTATAAAAGAATACTTGCATATGAGACAACTCAATTAAACAAAGTTATATACATTATAATTATTTAGTTCATAGCTTGAAGAAAAATATATCCATAACATTCAGCCTTTCGTAACTCCAGCAGTTTTTGTCCAGAGTAAGGCAAAACAAACCCCCTGGGACCCCCCACGCCTGTCATTGTCCCATTTAATCTGTACCTGAAATATTCAGACTGTCATTAATAATATTTTGTTCTGAAAATGTTGGTTGCTTGGCTGTCGTGCTGATCCATTGGATTTAGTGCTTTTAAGATATTAACCAGAAACAAGTATGCAGATAAGGTGTTTTGACCAACCCTTTGCATACTTGATTTGGTTCAATGATTTAAAAAGGAAACGCCCTAGACATACCGCAAGTCACCAAATATTTGGGATCTGGCTGAAAACTCCAGCATGTCCACGCAGGTGTAAAGGGATTCCATACGTGCACAGGCAAGCCCCTTGTTTCAGACAGGCCCAAAATACTTGGCAGATTCTCGCGGCATGTCTGCACATGCATGGAATCTCATGGCATGCGACGCACGCATCCCCACACTGCCTCCTGGGATGTGTGATGTAGGGGGTAGCCCTACATCACCCTTGCCTAGATGAGGATTAGGTAGGTGGTGGGCCACACCATAAAAAAAAAGTTATGTTATTGTGTAAGACGGAGGGAGAAGGGATAACCTAAGACAAAGTTAATTTGATGGGTGAAAGTCCACTTTAAAGTTTTAGAGCAAGTTCCAGGCAGACAGCATGTATTTCCAGAAGAAGGTCAGCAAAAAGCAGTCAGAATGATTCACTCAGAACAAGTTTCATTTAATGTTATGATGGAACAGTAAATACACCCTAGGTGCTGCCATGATAAATACTGATGAAAGGAGTGATTTCAGTGAAAATAATTCCACTGCAAAACTACCAATATTTCATTTATTGAGCTGCTAGATAAAATTTGACGACCATAGAGGAAGTGGTTGTTAATTTTTTTTTGGAGGGTGTAAGAAGTTTGTTTTATTTATTTGTACATTAATAAGGCTAATGTGGGACCATTTGTGATGCAAGAACTAGTTTAGGATAGTTGGAAGGAATTTCTGTATCCCACAGCAGATAATAAAAAGCCCATTGCATGTTTTAAAGCCAACAAAAGGACATTTGTCTTTGAAGTAGGGGTCAACCGATTATCGGCAATGCTAATATATCGAGTGCCGATATGCACTTTCCCCGATATATTGGAATCGGCCCCTGAGGTTACCAATATTGACAATATTTCGGGAAAGTGCTTGTACCGGAGTGATGCCTGCAGCTAGAGGCATCACCCCGGTACCGGCATCCATAGCCGACGGTCAGCTGTCTTGTAATGACAACCGATGCGGCTGAGAAGCCGCTCGGCTGTCATTACAAGGAGCGGGAGGTGATGTCCCCCCCCCTCCTGCCGCGGCTCGCCCGGGTCTCCCGTCCCACCGAGAAACCCGGGCAACCAGCCTGCATGGCCGCCGAAGAGAAGACCCAATCAGAGCCGGTCTCCATGTTAAAACCCGGAAGTGTTGTCATGACTTTTAGACCCCCAGATCCCTCCACAAGAGTACCTGTAAAAAATAAATAAATAAAAAAATGTCAATGTACGAAAATATCGGCCAATATCGGCCGATACCGATATGCGATGACCAAAATATCGGTATCGCCAATAAAAAAATGATATCAGTCGATCACTACTTTGAAGCAATCCTGTCACACTCCTGAAAAGGTCTAAAAACAGCTCCCTGCAGTAGAAGACATTGGATACTTACCTGTCTGGCACATTTTTTGACTGTCTGCACATTTATTACTAAAGATAACCTGAACTAAGGAAACTCAGGCCAAAAAACACTAGTCAAGGGTTTTGATCATGGTCTCTGTGAAGCAGATCTTTTACCATTACTTTCTTACTATGCCTTGTTATATCTCATGTCTCTTTGTAGAGGTAGCCACCCTGGCAGGGTTTTTCTTCCTCATATCAAAAATGCTGCCTTATTTACTGGTGTTCTAATAACTGATGGAGGAATATTCAAGCTGTAGCAGAAGAGGTTCAGAAATCGAATTTACACAGAGTGGGTGAAGTAGGAGCAGGAAAATATTTGTCAGTAAATCCTTGGTACAGATTCCTCTCCAGGAAGGATGACAGTAGGCAGCACAGCAGTGATATCACCACACCTTGTGAAATTAGCATATGCTGTAGATACAGCAGTGCCTCAGATGATTTCACGTTGCAGATATCAAACTTTGAGGTTGAGGGCACGGTCACATGACAGGAGGTTCACTGCTAATTTTTTTTTAGGAGAAAATCATAACAGAGTACAGTTTCAGGGTTTTGCTTAGGAATCATAAACATTTGTAGATGTTCTATAGTAAAAAGCACATCTTCACTTAGATCGGGTCCGCTTTAAATACTATTTGCAGGGACAATGTTTCTCAAACACTAATTTGCATCAATTAGACTATTGCAGAAAGTAAGTTATTACAGTACATGTATACCTGTATACATGTAAAAAACAAAAAATATAGCTTCTCTAAAAAGTTACCTGTACATAGAGATAGGCTTGTACCATGTAGTAACCCATGTACTGTGGATAGAGATGAGCCAAATTGACTTGTTATCAGACAGATTTAAGCAGGCCATATATGATTTGATTTTGTTTATTTCCACTACAGGTGGAATTTAAGAAAATCACTTGATTTTCCCATTACTGTTGTGTTTTGACAACAGAACACACTGATTACTGCTAACAGCTATAATCACATGTAAAAAAAAAAAATCAGACAGGCTGGTTGTACCAAAGTCGATCAATGGATCAACAAGGGTAAAATCAGCCTGCCCATAGATGGGTCGAATTTTGAGATTCCAATACAATAACTGAGCAAAGCATTAGCCATGCAGAACAGTAAAAAATGTTTTACATAAGTGCTGGAAGTGAGTCTGCAGTGTGTACAAAGGCAAAGTTGAAATGTACCGATGCCTGGTGATTACAGGGCGGACTGGGCCTTTTATACAAAATCTGTTGACCATCACCCAGTTCAAGAAGAAACAATTCCTGCAGCTGAACCTGTTCTCTTGGTCAGCAGAGAGTTCATGGAAATTCCAGCTGTAAAATGCTTCTAGTATCTCCTAGTGTGTACCCCTATATTACAACAATCTTTATTCTGTACTCCAAAATCATAAAAAAGATCTCAGGTGCTACATACAATGTATATTAATCTGCAATATTTCACCATTAGTTGCCTGGCCAACCTTGTTGCATAGACTACCTGCGTATGCAGAGGCTAAACAGATCCAGTTCATTAGTATATCGGCTCTTTGTTGCTGACTTCTTTTTATTTATATTTATGTAAGTTTCAGTGTACCCTGGATACTCTTTTCTAAATGCCTTTGGGCTGTGTACTAGAGGTGAAATGATATCCTAAACACAAGGCACTGGGTATGTTTTACCTGCTCAGTAAATGTTAGGCAATTTTATTTCAACTAAAGAGCAGCAGCTCAAGGCATCCAATCAGAATTAAAGCAATGATCCCCTGCGCATGAGTGAGACACCCAGTTGGAAATAGCTCTATTACAAAAACTGGATACCTCTTTTGAACCTTTGCTGCCCTCTATGACCGGGTTGTCTTCAGCACACTGTAGAAATAGATAAAAGAAAGAGGGTGGACTGGCCTAGTGCATTATCCCACAAATTTTATTAAAATAGAATAAAATAAATAGATAGTACTCACAAACATAGGTAGTATAGAAGCTCATCTGACAACTCTACTTAGTAGCACTCTCCCAAACTCAAGCATAGGGGGAACCTCACCAGGGTCCCTGCTGGCTAACGCGCTTCGAAGGCATGTCTTTCTTCATCAGAGCCAAACAGCGGTTTGGCTCTGAATTTGTGGGATAATGCACTAGGCCAGTGCACCCTATTTCTTTTATTATTATTATATTATATTATTATACAGGATTTATATAGTGCCAACAGTTTGCACAGCAATTTACAATATGAGGGAAGACAATACAGTTACAATACAATTCAATACAGAAGGAATTAGAGGGCCCTGCTCGTTAGAGCTTACAATCTAGAAGGGAGGGTCAAGTGAAACAAAAGGCAACAACTGTGGGGGATGAGTTGATGGAGAAAATGGAAGTACAGTTGTTAGGTGTGGGTAGGATAGGCTTCTCTGAAGAGTAGGGTTTTCAGGGATCGTCTAAAAGCTAATCGAGTAAGAGATAATCGGACAGATTGGTGTAAGGAGTGCCATAGGATTGGAGAGGCTCTGGAAAAGTCCTGGAGGTGAGTATAGGAGGAGGTGATGAGGGGGCTAGAGAGCAGGAGGTTTTAAAAGAAATGAAGAGAGTGATTAGGTTGGTATTTTGAGACTAGGCTAGTGATGTAACTGGGGGCTAAATTGTGGATGGCTTTGTAAGATGTTGTTAGTATTTTGAATTGAATTTGTTGAGTGAGCGGAAGCCAGTGGAGGGATTGACAAAGAGGAGTAGCGGACACTGAGCAATTGGTAAGATGGATGAGTCTGGCAACATCATGATGGATTGAAGGGGAATAGCCTATGTAGAGGTAAGCCAATGAGGAGGGAATTGCAGTAGTCAAGGCGCGAGATGACCAGAGAGTAAACTAGGAGCTTTGTTGTGTCATTGGTTAGAAAGGGCGTATTTTGGAGATGTTGCGGAAGTTGAGGCGGCAAGATTTGGACAGTGATTGGATGTGGGGCTTGAAGGAGAGTTCAGAGTCTAGGACTACACCTAGGACCTTGGCATGCAGGGATGGGCAGATAGTTTGCCATTGATTTTGACAGAGAGACTAGGGGAAGGAGCACGTGGTGGAGGAAAAATAATAAGCTGGGTTTTGGATATATTGAGTTTGAGGAAGAGGTGTGACATCCAGACTGATATATCTGCTACTAAATTAGTGATACGTGAGGAGACTGAGGGAGTGAGCCGAGGGGGGGAAAAATAGATTGGGTTATCATCAGCGTAGAGATGGTTTTGGAAGCCATGGGAGGCTATCAGCTGACCCAGAGAGAAGGTGTAGATTGAAAATAGGAGAGGTCAAGGAACAGAACCTTGGGGGACCCCAACAGAGAAAGGAAGAGGAGAGGAGGAAGTAGAATTGTAAATAATGCTAAAGGTGCGGTTGGATAAGTAGGAAGAGAACCAGTGGAGAGTACAGTCACAGAGACCAAAGGCGTGGAGTTTTTTGAGGAGGAGGGGGTGGTCAACCATATCAAAGGCAGCAGAAAGGTCCAGGAGTAGGAGTACAGAATAGTGTCCATTGGTTTTGGCCATTAGTAGTTTGTTTGTTCGTTTCAGGAGAGCAGTGTCTGTGGAGGCAGAAATCCAGACTGAAGGGGATCAAGAAGGCTATTCTCTGCAAGGTGGTCGCACAGTCGGTTGTAGAACAGGCGTTCAAGGAGTTTGGATAAAAAGGGGATCAAGGAAATAGGGCATAGTTTGTTAAGATTGATAAAGGCTTACCTATAGTTAAAAGTTATAGGGGTAGGGTTTACAACCACTTTAACTTTTTTTTTTTAGCAATTTTATGTACTGTAGCTCTTCTATTGGATCAGAATACACAAGGTCAGCTTTCGCTCCCCACATCAGTGAGTCTTGTCTGTCCAGGATTCCCTGCTGCCGCTTCAGTGGATTTCCTTTCTTGGACCACTTTTGGAAGGGTCCTAACCACTGCAGATCGGGGACATCCCACAAAAGCTCCAGTTTTCTGTCATCTAGCCATTACAATATAGCCCTTGTCAAAGTCACTCAAATCCTTACACTTGTCCATTGTTTCTGCTTTCAACACATCAACTAGAGGGACAACATGTTTACTTGCTGCTCAATATATCCCACCCACTTTCTGGTGCCATTGGAACAAGATAATCAATTTTATTCACTTTACCTGTCAGTGGTCATAATGTTATGACTGATCGGTGTATGTTACCACCTTTAATGGTCACTACTGCTAAGATTATAGTTATATTTTTCCTACCAATTAGGTGACTGATAAACTATAAATCAGAAATCATATTATAAATGGCTAATAGGCTGAAACAACCCAGAAGAGTATTCTTGGGGTACACCAAATTTATCATAAAGAACTTTTAATGGAACCTTTAATTACATCTTGTCTGCAAAACTAGCAATTGCATATGTGACAGTTTTTTTTTTACTACTGCTACTGACAATCTGCACTGCTACATTCAATAATATAATTAAACACAAAATAATATTTAATGATCATAAAATTGAAATCCAGAGTGTACATTCACATGTCTCAGTACAAGGTTTCCAAGCTGAAATACAAGAAATCATGCCCATTTTCATAAAAGATTTGTAACAAAGGCAAATGTTGCAACAGTTCCTTTCCATACACAGCAAGTAGGACCAGGATTCCTTTCCATGCACTTAGGACGCCACATTCTGTCACTAATCAGCAACAGCTCCTGTTACTTCCAATAGCATGGATGATCTTTGCTAAAGCACTGAGCAAGCAGACAAAATAGCAGTCTGTCATCAGCATCCATGTCCTAGAACGACATTTGAGCTGAATGTGTTGTCTTTACGAAAGGCAGTAAAAAAAATGTAATTGTTCCTTCAAAGAAAGAAAACATTTTAGCACCTTCAAGTGCAAAAATAGTGCATCAGAATATATCTGGTGAAATAACTAATAAGGCTTTGGAGGTGATTTACTAAAACAAGTACATTTCTTTACCTAATTAAGGTAACCTAAATTTGCTTTGAAAATGTACTCATTCGTTATTAAATAAAAGTATGAACTTTGCACATAATTGGGTAAACAGAGCAGTGAAAAATGCCTCTTTTAGTAAATCGACCCTAATATGTAAGTGTCGTATCATGTTTTTGTAATGTGTGGTCCTCCACATACTGAGAAATGCCAAGTCTCAGCTTGTACTGACAGCCAGTGAATGGGTTGCACTTTGTAGTTCACTTCTGATGCAGAATTAAAGTCCCAAAAGGCTGTGAAGAGAGAGCACAAAATCTTCCCTAGAATATGATGTCATAACCCAGATAGATGGAGCCTGATAGAACAAGTGAACCTGAGGCTTCCTATATATAGTCTTGAGTACTATAGGACTATAGGACTCTAGTGTGTAAATCTCCCTGTCATAGTTCCTGGCTCTGGTCCTACTCACCTTGAAGTGCTAGATGTAGTACCTACTAATCTGTGTTCTCACATATCCTTTTGCATTCTTCTGGGGACTTAAAGTCTCATCCCCAGGAATCTGTGAGTAATTGAAGTCAGTAGATGTGTTTTAATTTTCCACAGTCATTTCTTTATGTCATGGTGCTATATAGCCAACAAATGACCTGACCAAAAAATAAAATATGGGTTATGGATGGACTGACCCTTTAAGGTACTCACCAAAATCAAGGAATGATTGTGCGCATATATGGCACCCATGATCTTTTGACTGACTAATTTCAGGAAAGGAATTGATATTCAAGAATGGATTTTCCTGGATGATCCCCATTGTTCCACCAAGACAAGTCTTGAGACAGCAGGGTGCCTGCACATGTCTAAAACACATTTAAGCAGGGTACACACTATTAGAAAATCTGCCGAAAATTCCCGCCCGATGTGAAATCGTCCGATTTTCGCCTAGTGTGTACACAACTTTCAGCAGCCGATGCCGACATTTTCAACGAAAAAAAACGGAGGGACAAACACCAAAATTTTTTTTGTCCGTCCCCAGACGACCGATGTTCGTTTAATGTGTATGCAGTACGTTCGTGAAAAATCGGATACGAAAGACCGCGCATGATCTGAAGTTGCTGACAACCCGGAAGTCTAGGAACAAATGTGCCAAAAAAAAAAAAGAAAAATCGGACGAAAAATTTAGTGAACATTTATGCACTGTCAACTAAAAACGGTAATGAACGCTGAGAAGACAGAGAAAAATCGGAGGATATTTCGTCCGATTTTCGTCAAGTGTGTACGGCCCTTTAGACTGTGCTGTTGCGAATTTTTATGTCATGATCATTTTCCAAATTCCCACTTTGTGGTTTTATCTTTTAGCCACTATTTCATATGAATATAGATATAGAATATCTGTCATCCACAACATTTTTAATGACCAAACTGCTATTCAAAAAACTATAAAAAATACAGTATGTAGGCTGCCATTTCTGAACGCTCCTTTTCAAACTACTGGTTGCCTGGCCATTAAAGCCCAATTAAAGCTTTGCCAGAAATTTAATGTAGCTAATTGCAAGTAGTGCTGACAAGGCAGGGGTAGATGGTAGTGCTAACTGCTGTACAGACACTTCTCAACAAAGACTGAGACCAGGGGACCTTCCATGCAGCCTGATGCCTATTCTTCAAAATTTTCAGCCAGCACTAGGTAGAAGTGAAAGATCTGTCTGTGAACAGTAAGATTTGCTAATGCAAGCTTTTGCCTCACAACTAAATACAAGTGTAGTTTCTGGCAAAGTTTTCATTGGGCTTTAAGCTAACCTAATATTTTCTGATGGACAAACCCAACCCCGTTCACTGCTCACAAGCCAGCTTGTATCCACTTCGATTCCCTGCAATCAGCTGGGTGCCAATGCCCTGAATTCAGTTCACCAACCAAATAACGGGCCACACACCAAAGACATTTAGCTCCAGCCAAGGCTTATTACAATAACAGCACACTGTTTACTCCCTTCCAGAGCCATGCCTCCAATATCTTTTACCTGCAGCAGGGCTTAATCATGGGGATTCTCCATGGGTAATCCCTGCTGTGGGTGAAATATGTCAGGGGCATGGTTTTGGGTGGGAGTGAGTGTGCTTTCATTGCAATAAACCTTGGCTGTCATTGAATGTCTTCAGTGTGTGGCATAATATTGTCTGAGTTACAGTCCTGTGACAAGTATACAGGTCAGGGGATCTGCCTTTTCTCTGACATCGCCTGTTATATGCTTGTTTCAGGACAGTAATTCTTGCCATGCCATATTCTGTACTCCATCTGTTGGTCAATGCATGTCATTGCTTACATGTTTTTTTACTTATTAAAATCTATTTTTATGCATTAGCGACTCATGCATCCACTTCATTTAAAGTCCCATCTGGGCCATTTCTCTCCTTCTAGATCTTTTATTATTACTTTCCTACTATGCCTTGTTATATACCATGTCTCTGTGTAAAGATAGCCATATTGGCAAGGCTTTTCTTCCCCATATAAAAAATGCTGCCTTATTTACTGGTGTTCTAATGACTGAGTGGATGAAGTAGGAGCAGGAAAATATTTGTCTGTAAGTCCTTGGTACAGATTCCTCTCCAGGAAGGATGACAGTAGGCAGCACAGCAGTGATATCACCAAGCCTTGTGAGATTAGCATATACTGTAGATACAACAGTGCCTCAGATGATTTCACGTTGCAGATATCAAGCTATGGGGTTGAGGGCACAGTCACATGACAGAAGGTTCACTGCTAATTTTTTTAGGAGAAAATCATAACAAAGGGTACAGTTTTGGGGTATTACTTGGGAACCATTAACATTTGTAGCTGTTCTATATTAAAAAAGCACATCATCACTTAATCCAGATTCCCTTTAAATATTATTTACAGGGACAATGTTTATCAAACACTAATATGCATCGATAAGACTATTGTAGAAAGTAAGTTAGTACAGTACATGTATACCTGCCTGCACATAGAGATACCGTAGGCTTGTACCATGTAGTAACCCATGTACTGTGGATGAAGATGAGCCAAATTGAATTATGATCAGAAAGACTTAAGCAGGCCATATATGATTTGATCTTGTTTCCTTCCACCACAGGTGGAATTTAAGAAAATCGCTTGATTTTCCCATTATTATTGTGTTTTGTCAACAGAACACACTGATTAGTGCTAAAAGCTATAACCGCCGGCAGTAATCACATGTAAAATAAATAAATAAAATAAGACAGGCTGGTTGTACCCAAGTCAATCAATGGATCTACAAGGGTAAAATCAGCCTGTCCATTGATAGATCGAATTTCGTCCAGTCTCTGCTGAACCGGACAAATTTTGATCCATGTATGGCCAGCATTAGTGATTTTGTGGAATTGAGAATTGGAATTGAGAATTGGAAATGAGATTCCCAGACACCAACTGAGCAAAGAATTAGGCATGCAGAATAGTGAAAATGTTTTTACACAAGTGCTGGAAGTGAGTCTGCAGTGTGTACAAAGTTTAAATGTACCGATGCCTGGTGATTACAGGGCAGACTGGGCATTTTATGCCAAATCTGTTTCAATGGATCGACATGGGTAAAATCAGCCTGCCCATAGATGGTTTGAATTTTGTCCAGTCTCTGCTGAAACGGCCGAATTTCGTTCCATGTATGGCCAGCTTAATGATTTTGTGGAATTGGGCAATTAACTGCAAATCAGACAAAACTGCCTAAATCCAAAACTTGTTTTTCAGAAAAAGATGTCATTATTTGAATTTGTCAGAATTTGCTCAATACTTGAAATGTTGAAATGCTCTTCTCCAATGAGGAACAATAAAGCTGCCAACATGGAATTGCTAGTCTCTTCCAAGTTTCATCAAATGTCTATGGGTAGCGTTAGCAATAGCATTACTGTTGATGGTTTGCTGTGCCATGTAAGGTCATGTGACTGCACCATCCACAATTAAAGAGCAAATATTGGATTCCTGCAGCTTAAAACGAGCCTGCCATTGTCCTGTCTCCCCTTCATGCTGAAGAATACGATGAGGAGATTAAAGTCTGCAGTTCCAAGCAGGAAGATTCTTTAAGATATCTTGTTTACTGAACGTATGACAGTGGACAATGGGCCCCAGAGATCAGAATTATTATCACTGCCAGGGCAGGGTGGTCTTCACAGCAGAAAACCCATTACATTTAAAATTCAAAGGCGTTTGAGTGCATTGGAAAGTGTCTGCCCTGTGCAAATAGTGCCTCTTGGATTTTGGAGTGTATGTGTGTGTGAATTGGCAGAGAGAGTTTCTGCACCTGAGTAAATAGGGGAGCTGGGAAGAAAAATGA
Source organism: Pelophylax lessonae (assembly GCF_965119305.1). Classification (NCBI taxonomy): domain Eukaryota; kingdom Metazoa; phylum Chordata; class Amphibia; order Anura; family Ranidae; genus Pelophylax; species Pelophylax lessonae. The sequence goes on from NC_138772.1 coordinate 104,828,952, forward strand.
AGCATCCTTTTTTTTCCAAGAGTGCCTCCATTTTCTTCCAGGAATCAGAATGACAATTGGATTTTAATTAGGGAACCCAAACAAGAGGCTACTCAATCTTCACACCTCGGGCAATCCACTAGTGTGTTTGTAGAGTGGCTGTACAGGCTGGGATCTATTCAACAGCCCCCAAAATATGCAAACAAAGCTGTTCTGTCTCTGAGGACCAGCTCCATGGGACAGAATAGTAGCACAGACATTCGAAGAAAAAAAAAAATGCACAGCTTGTTTGTTGTCGGTTCCTACTGCAGCATTTCTCCCATCTTTTTGCAGTTTGTTTAATTTGTTCACTGAAAGTGATAAAGACGTTAGCAGATCAATAAAAACTAATTTTCACCCTGTTAGTTCTTCCCGAGAGAACCATTAGCGTTACAGTAACGAAGCAGCAGCTTGAAGTGTTGGTTTAAGAAATCATTGTAACACTTAAGCGTAAGGAGAAAAAGGAGTTTGGCAGGGAACCCTTCCACTTCACAAGTCTTCGGTGATCAGAGATAAATACAAGTGTGAAATCAAGAAGGACCTACTATGCATAGGGACAAAAGTCATAGTGGTGTTACCTCAACATCCAACTAGGTTGCTTCTTTGGCTTTTCAAACATGGGTTGGCAAATGACAGCTGGAATTTAATGGGTTGCTATGAACAGCACCTTCACAACATCACTTTCATCTTTTTTTACCCATGTATGGCTGAATTTTACCCATAATGCTTATTATGCTTATATATGAATACAAATAGTTTGGATCATGTTGAATTATCTAGCATGACTCTAGATAAAGCCATTTAAGTTGTAATACAACCTTTCCTCTTGGTCAATTTAATTCTTTTCACTCATGTATAACAGAATTTCACCCATAAAACTAATTATGCTTATACGTGAACCCAAATATTTTGGATCATGTTGAGTTATTTAGCATGACCCAAGATAAAGCAGTTAAAGTTGTTATACAATGAAAATACCTACTGCACGTGTTAGGAGATTTTTTTCTTACTTCCTTTTAATTCTTACATACACAGAAATAATAGTCCCTGGGCATTTTAGAATAATTGTCAAAACATACTCAACTCCCTGCTCATCATAGAACATCAATTCTCATTATGTGACTGATTTACTAAATGGGCCATTTCAGTACTTAGCCCTATTAATCCAAGTTGCCCCAAACATTTATACGGGTTACGCTATTATTTCCCCCCTGCATTTGCTTAGCTGTTTGTAGGGAAAAATCTAAAGCTAAAGGGTTTATTTAAATAGGCTTTTCACTTTGCATGAAATTTTGTCTTAGTGAATACGGTGAAATGTCACTTTGCAAAGAATACTCATGTGCAACGAAAACAAATTGCAATGTTTTTCTTGCACATGATTGGATAATGAAAGTCAGCAGAGCTTCCCATCATTCACTAAGTTAGGGGAAAATCCCCTCACAAAGTGCAAATTCCCAAGTGAACAGCCTATTTACCTTTAGTAAATCAATCTCAAAGTTTTCCTGAAAACTGGCTGCTGGGTAAATCACACTCATGTTTTTTTCAAGGGGTGTAAATGTTGGAACTTGTTGGCTTATAATTGCTTCAAAGGCAGGTTTAACATGAAGCTGATATGCAGAAATATTGCCACCAAGACACTGCATTTTAAAATTAGGGATGAACAATGAGATTTTGGCAAAATTTAGTTAACTGTAAAACATTGCTTTTGCTCAAATTTTCCAACAAATAACCACTTATTGACTAATGCATTTCAACGAATGTCTGTGAATTAAAAATGTTTTGCTTATCACTACTTTTCTATTGTTTCACCAGAATTCACTAAAACATATTGGATTCAATCAGAAGCCAATGTTGATGAGTTTTCAACAAAAGCAAAAGTAGTCGTTTCACAGGAATTTTTTATTTTTTTGTAAATTTCAGCCATTCGCTCATGGACCATCCCTTTACAGACATCCATGTTACTTAAAGCAGGAAATGCTGGTCAATGTTATAGGCTTAAACTCTAGAAGAGTAACAACATTATTAACTGAGCCTTGACAAGCTTGGCTTTATAGTTGTCCTGCAGATTTATTTATTTATTACAGGTATTTACATGGCGCCGACCATTTTACGCAGCAGTTTACATATACATATATTTTACATTTACATCAAGGGGAATACAATCTAAGGTCCCTTAATCACATTTAGACTTACAAATACTAGGGCCAATTCAGATAGGAGTCAATGAACCTACCAGCATGTCTCTGGAGTGTGGTAAGACAGTGGAGTACCTGGAGGAAACCCATGGAGGCACAAAAAGAACATGCAAGCCCAAAGCAGGTAGTGCCGTGATTTCTTGCTGGGCAAATAAGTACAGATTATTATAAAGTATGTACATCTAAAAACAGTATTAACAAATCATGGAGTGATGGACCTTTCAGCTCCATAACTGGTGGAGTCCCATATAGTTTAAATGATTGAATAGATAGGTCAAGTTGCATATAGTATATCCTAAGAAACTATCCCAACAAAAGCATCCTGTCTTTAAATGGGTTTTGCTATTGTTAGCATATGTGATGATAGCAATATGTGAAGTTTAATATTAAAATATTTACCATTGTTAATCTTTTCTTTTTTTTTCTTTTTAAGAAAACTCGGTGGCTGCAAAATCTGGTGGTTGCTTTCCTGCTAATGCTAGCGTCTCTTTGGAAGGTGGTGGTACCAAGGCATTGAAGGACCTAAGGCCAGGAGATCGGGTACTAGCAGCAAATGAGGAGGGCAAGCTCGTCTACAGTGACTTCCTCACCTTCTTGGACAAGCAGGAGAGTGTGAAGAAGGTCTTCTATGTGATTGAGACAGCTGAACCCAAGCAGAGCATCCGACTGACAGCTGCCCATCTTATCTTCGTCTCACAGAGCTCAGCTAATGGCACCAGGTCTTTCAAGTCTGTTTTTGCCAGCAACATAAAACCAGGAGATCAGGTGTTTCTAGCTGATCAAACGATGATGGATCTGAAGGTGGTGACAGTGGACAAGGTCCACCTAGAAGAAGACATTGGAGCTTATGCTCCTGTGACCTCTCATGGAACAGTGGTCATCAATGGTTTCCTGGCCTCTTGTTATGCAGTCATTGAAGAACATAGCTGGGCACACATGGCTTTTGCCCCGCTCAGATTTGCCTTTAAACTTTTCTCCTACTTTTCCCCCAAAGACTACTACAACCCATCTTCCACGTACCTTCATGTTGAAGGCATCCATTGGTACTCACAACTCCTTTATCAGTTAGGAACTTGGATCTTGGATATTGACTCTCTTCATCCACTGGGAATGTCAGCGAGGTCCAGTTGAAACATCCCTCAGTCATTACATTAAGACATTCATTTTTAATGTAGGACAGTCCAAAGTAGACACTAAGGAACCCCATCCCACATTTCTTTGTCCTTATTATTATTTTTGTATTATTATTTTATTCTTGCATCACATTGTACTTTACTTTCTTTTTGTTCTCTTCTGCTGAATATTTATTTGTGTGTTGTTCGATTAGATTTTAAATATGAACGGGACATACAAGAAGCCTTAACTAGTTTCTTTGATAATTTATTGTCTTGCGAACTTTCCGTGAACTCGTGAAAGTTCTCTGTGTTGATTCTAAGTTAACAAAGCAGATTCTATTTTTCTACGTGTTGAGTTGTCTTAACTCTAAGGGATGATTTACTCAAGGGTGCAACTTTTGCTTCAACTGAGGAAACTCATGTTCCTTTCAAAGAGTTACCAGGTAAAGATACAAATAGCAACCTGGTCTTTGAAAGCACAGGTTTGGAATAAAAAGATACTACCTTTAGTAAATTTACCCCTTAGTACTGTTTTATTACTTTTGTCTTTCCCTCACCATCTTTGACAGACCTCCATTGTAGGTGTCTATAAGGGGTTTTACTTGGCCTGGCTGTCACTGAAAGTGTTAAATAATTGTGAGAAATGACTTGTCTCAGTGGGGGGTCAGTAAATTATATTTTTATACACAGAATTGTAAATTAGAATTTTGTTTTTCAGAGATCAATACTTACTGAACTGCATTTCTTTTCTTTTGTTTTTTGGAAATAGTGTACAATACGAGAATATATTATTTTAATTTAAATAGTTTCACAACGTAACGTTATCGCATATTCTATGGCTGTTTTTTTATGTTTTAATATTTTTTTTTCATTTGTATAAACTTGCATCTGGTCACATTCACCTAACTCACAGACTGTTACACAAAATTCCATTTTTTTTATCAGTTTGTTTTCTCTTTGACACAGTAGGAATCTTGTAATTTTAACTGCAAAGAATTTATTAGAAAGTCATATTTTTTAAACAAAATACAAAGCGCACATAGATGAGGACCTCCAGTGGATGAAGACTGTTGATTTGCATTAATAAATTGAATAACCGCTGTAAATTTACTAAAATGTATTTTTTGGAATACTTTGTAATAGCTTTAATAGTTTTATAGAAATAAAGTGTGCTATGCACAGCTTGCTTGTATTTAATGTTGAAAAATCATTGAAAATTCTAATTATATCAGAACATTATACATAAATTAATTTAATAGAATGGTTAATGTACTTTTGTAAAGGCTTTTAATTAACGCAAACATTTTTGTAATAAAAATTAAAAACTTAAACTTGAATTATCTTAAAATATGCTAAGGAGCAAAAACTTTTTTTTTATTTTTAACTAGAACCTAAAGTAATTTAAAGTGAAGGTTTTTTTATTTTACTAAGTTTGCTAGGATAATGTCACTTGTAAAGGAATAAAGTGAAAACTCGCCTCTCCTGTTGCTCATGCCACTGAAGGCCAATAAAATGTTAAGAAATCCTCCGCTTAAGTGTTTTTTAAAACCAATGGTCCCTCTCACTGAACTCCATTGAGGTCAACAGGACGAACCAATGAGTCCTGCAAAGGACACAACATATTGACTCTCCTGGGAAGCAATGGTTTCAGAAGAAACTTAAGAGGAGAGTTTCTTCACAATGGAGCGGTGCTTAGTGGTGCAATCAGCAGGAGGGGTAAGTATTCAGTTTTTTTAGACAGTGACATTTTTCAGCATGTTTAGTAAAGCAACATAAAAGTACAGTAGTTGCTTAAATGTGTTTCTAAAATGAAAAACAAAAATATAATATATTACCTCTTACCAGTACTTATATAACGTGGCTGCATTCCTTTTCCTCTTCCAGGCTTGTTTTTTTTTTTTTCTCTGAGTATCCCTGTATATAGTACATTTCCCGTTCTAGGGTGATGGTATTTACTGAAACCCCTGTATCTATGCAGGAAGCCATGGTTGTCACACAGGCTGAACTACAAACATGTCTTCCCTTCTTATCTCACTACATGGGGGATGATGGGATTAAAAATGTACACAAATAAGACTTTAAGGAAATGAGAACTACACAATTTTGACACCTTATTTAGGTTTCCAACGCTGTGTAGAAGCAACATAGTGCCAGAGCTTTCCACACTCCAGGTTAGTCAACATGGCAGCACCTAAAATTTGTTTTGTATTACATTGTATCTTTAATTACGACACTAAGGTGTTGATTTTCTAAAACTGGAGAGTGCAAAATCTAGTGCAGCTCTGCATAGAAACCAATCAGCTTCCATTTGTTTTTTTATGTCAAAACTTAATTGAACAAGCTGAATTTAGAAGTTGATTGGCTACCATGCACAACAGCACCAGATTTTACACTCTCCAGTTTTAGTGAATCAACCCCTAAAATACTCATCTGCAAATGTTATTTTTATTAGGAGAGAGTCCATTTAAAAGCACACAAAAATACTTAGAGGCAAGTTTACCATAATTCACTCTAGCCTGTGCTTTCTTCCAATACCCAATCAGCTTCAGGAGAATTTCTATTTCAACGTTTTATAATGAGCCTGATTGGGCTTTGATGTGTGTGTATGGATTGGGGTAAAATTGCTTCTTTATAATGGTGTAACTATGGGCATAGCAGTCCACACTTCTGCTATGGGGCCTAAAACCAGGAAGGCGTTCCCACTAATTCTAAAAAAAGAACTGACTTCAGATGCAATGAACTGCCACCAGATGCTAATCACAGACCTTTATTGCATCCCCCCATTGATTTGAGAATCATCTTCTGCTATAAAGCATAAGTTCCATCTGTCTCCCAGGAATGAAATGCTGGGCTAAAGGGGAATCAAATGCGCTCCAAACATAACTTGAAATAAATGAATCACCCACACTCTGATGATGTCACATATTCAAATCTTTATTCCACCAGTAACCATTGCCATGGCCCCCACCTAGAGACTGCCTACTCTGACATGTTGCAGGCATTTGTATTAAAGGTTTAAAATAATTGTGCACAGCTATTTGGGGAATAAATGTTAAAGTGAATTCCTTGCACTGCTGCTTTACTTTGACAATGTCTGTTCTCAGCCCTGGTCCCTTGTAGTGGATTTTGGGTTGGTATGGAGATCAGTGAGGTTTTTTTTTTTTTGTTCAACCGGCTGGGTAGATGTATATTTAGTATATGTCTGAGTCAAATAAGACAATAAAACAATTATTGGGCAGGAATGTTTTACAGAGTTAACAGAGTTTTTTGTAGGAATTGATAAGTGACAATCCAGTAACCCACGTACACTAGAGTTAGTGATTCATTCCAAGATATTGCAGGAATTTGAAATGTCATGTTGTGCCAGAGCAGGAATGTTCTGAATTGAGATAATACCTGTGTGGAGCTCTTCATATTTATATGTGAAATACTGTGCCAGTGTGCAAGACATCAGTCTGGTCCTGAGCATCGCTGGAGCCAGGGATCAAGCTTCTAGGGGCAGAAAGTGGCCCAGTAGGCTGCAACATTCATCAACCACCCATTACTATGACCGGAATACCTAATCAGACTGCAATGAGGAAGATCTAAAAAATAGAAACCTTTCACAGGCTAGTGCAAAGAGCAAAGCACTAAAAACAATGTTCAATACCCAAAGCACCAAGCCACATTATATCTTGTATTGGTCTTACTTCACTCATTGTACTTTGCACATACTCAACCAATCATGTTTAAGCCTGGTTTTCATAATGTTTATGCTGGATCAGATTAATTTAAACAGTCATCGGTTTACAGTGGTATACCAGACGAATCTGTCAATTTAAAATTTCCAGCCATCATTGTTGTGCCACTGTTCATGTCAATGAATTTAGAATTACGGGTTACTTAGCTGAAATCAAACACAAAAAAGGGAAAGTAGAAAGGGTAATTATTTTATATACGTACATTTAAATACTAAAGACTACTAGCCAATTAGCACCTTCTAGAGATACTACTTGTAACACCTGGAGCCATTATTGATTTTTGCACCTCCACAGAGTGAGGACAATAGAACAGTTAAAGACCGTGTCTGCCAAATCAGGTTGAAAATTCACAGAAGCCGAAGTTGGGGTCAGATAAGGTGTTTAATTTGTTTGGACACTCAAGAACAGTATCAATTAGGATTACGGATAGGGTAATAAAGTCATTTCTTGGGGATTCCAAATCACTCCATATGTATTTTGAAGATAACCTTTAGAAACTATGACTTTTGGTGGCTACAGAAAACTGGTAACCTGAACAATAAAGTTCCAACAAAAAGCCATATGGCCATTTGAGGCACTAGCACCTCCATATAACATAACTTTCTAGCGATCTCCAAGCTATAACATCTGAATTATCTACATCTTTACTGTGTCTCGATCACCAAAATTCATTCTACGTACAAGATAAATAAATAAAATATATCCATATATATACATAATACACCCCCTCACATTTTTGTAGATATTTTATTATATCTTTTCATGTGACAACACTGAAAAAAATTACACTTTGCTACAATGTAAAGTAGTGAGTGTTCAACTTGTATAACAGTGTAACAGTGTAAAATTGCTGTCCCCTCAAAATAACTTAACACACAGCCATAAATGTCTAAACCTCTGGTAACAAAAGCGAGTACACCCCTAAGTGAAAATGTCCAAATTGGGCCCAATTAGCCATTTTCGTTTCCCCGGTGTCATGTGACACGTTAGTGTTACAAGGTCTCAGGTGTGAGTGGGGAACAGGTATGTTAAATTTGGTGTTATCGCTCTCACTCTCTCATACTGGTCACTGGAAGTTCAACATGGCATCTTGTGGCAAAGAACTCTCTGAAGATCTGAAAAAAAGAATTGTTGCTCTACATAGGCTATAGGTAGATTTCCAAGACCCTGAAACTGAGCTGCAGCATGGTAGCTAAGACCATACAGTGGTTTAACAGGACAGGTTCCACTCAGAACAGGCTTCGCCATGGTTGACCAAAGAAGTTGGGTGCACGTTCTCAGCCTCAAATCCAGAGGTTGTCTTTGGGAAATAGACGTATGAGTGCTGCCAGCAGAGGTTGTAGGGGTTAGCCTGTCAGTGCTCAAAACATATGCCGCACACTCCATAAAATTGGTCTGCATGGCTGTCGTCCCAGAAGGGAGCCTCTTATAAAGGTGATGCACAAGAAAGCCCACAAACAGTTTGCTAAAGACAAGCAGACTAAGGACATGGATTACTGGAACCATGTCCAGTGGTCTGATGAGACCAAGATAAACGTATTTGGCTCATATGGTGTCAAGCGTGTGTGGCGGCAAGCAGGTGAGGAGTACAAAGATGGTGGGAGTGTAATGGTCTGGGGCTCAATGAGCCACAGTTCATTGAGGGAACCATGAATGCCAACATGTACTGTGACATACTGAAGCAGAGCATGATCCCCTCCCTTTGGAGACTGGGCCGCAGGACAGTATTCCAACATGATACCGACCCCAAACACACCTTCAAGATGACCACTGTCTTGCTAAAGAAGATGAGGGTAAAGGTGATGGACTGGCCAAGCATGTCTCCAGGCCCTAAACCCTATTGAGCATCTATGGGGCATACTCAAATGGAAGGTGGAGGAGCGCAAGGTCTCTAACATCCAGCAGCTTTGTGATGTCATCATAGAGGAGTGGAAGAGAACTCTAGTGGCAACCTGTGAAGCTCTGGTGAACTCCATGCCCAAGAGGGTTAAGGCAGTGCTGGTAAATGATGGTGGCTACACAAAATATTGACACTTTGGGCCCAATTTGGACATTTTAACTTAGGGATGTACTCACTTTTGTTGCCAGCGGCTTAGACATTAATGGCTGTGTGTTGAGCTATTTTGAGGGGAATTGTACACTCACTACTTTACAAAGTGTCATTTCTTCAGTGTTGTCACATGAAAAGATATAATAAAATATTAACAAAAATGTGAGGGGTGTACTCACTTTTGTGAGATACTGTGTATTCCGGTTTTAGAGCAGCACATGCTCAGGCAAGAATGGGACATTCTTCTCCCAAAACATAAGCATCAAGTATCGTCAGTTCCCAGACATTTACAGAGTGGTGTTAAATGAAGAGGGGATGCTACACCAAGATAAACAAGGGTGTACTCACTTTTTTGAGATACTGTGTGTATATATATATATATATATATATATATATATATGGTCAAACGTTTTAGGCAGGTGTGAAAAAATGCTGTAAATTAAGAATGTTGTCAAAAAATAGAAGTGTTAATACTTTACATAGTTACATAGTAGTTAAGGTTGAATAAAATAGTCAATCCAGTTCAACCTCTGTCGGCGTTCATAGACGTATTCATTTCCCACACCCCGAATGTTTTTATCCTTGAGATGTACGTCCAAGAGTCTTTTTAAAGTAGCCATACTCCCTGCAGTAACTACCATTTGTGGTAGAGAATTCCACAGTCTTGTAGCCCTTACTATAAAGAACCCCCTGTGTAGTCTGAGGTTAAATCGCTTCTCCTCTAATCGCATTGTATGCTACTGATCCCGCCCTCAATGTTATTTATAAATAAATTGAACAAGACTGGTCCCAGAACTGAGCCTTGGGGGACCCCACTTTCCACCCCAGTCCAGTCTGAGTATACATTATTTATTGCCACCCTTTGGACACGCCCCCTTAACCAGTTCTGTATCCAAGAGCAGACCTTGTGGTTGATGTCTGCAGACCTTATTTTATATATTAAGCGTTTGTGGGGGACTGTATCAAACGCCTTAGCAAAGTCCAGGTACACCACATCCACAGGTCTCCCCCTATCTAGCTCACAGCTCCCCTCCTTGCAGAATTTTAATAGATTGGTTTGACAATAATGCCCTTTTGTAAACCCGTGCTGATTACTGCTGATGATGTTGTTCTCTTTGACAAATTCTTGGATATAGTCCCTTATCATCCCCTCCAGAAGTTTACATACTATCGATATCAGGCTGACTGGCCTATAATTTCCCGGGACATGCCTCTGTCCTTTTATATGTAACTATATAACACTGCAACAGGGCCAAGATCAGAAGACCTCTTTTACATAAACCATTGCATCAGGTTTACCGGGCTTTTCATAGTGCTTTTAGGTGGGAATAGCACCTTTCACATGCAGATTGTAGAGAACTGATCAGGGGTTGGGACCAGGGAACATGAAGAATGCCTTTTACAAAAGGCATTCTTCACTTTATTTTTATCAGTTAACAAGATGGGCAGAAGAGAAGTCCAATCAATATTTGGTGTGATCACTCTTTGCCTTTAAAAAAGCATCAATTCTTCTACACACTTGCACACAGTTTTTGAAGGAACTTGGCAGGTAGGTTGTTCCAGACATCTTGGAGAACTAACTACAGTTCTTCTGTGGATGCAGGCTGCCTCAGATCCTTCTGTCTCTTCATGTAATCCCAGACATACTCGATCCTGAGATCCAGGCTCTATGGGAGACAAATCATCACTTTCAAGACTCTTTGTTCTTCATTACACTAAAGACAATTCTCAATTACTTGGCTGTAGGTTTGGGGTTTTTGGCTTGCTGCAGAATACATTTGGGGTCAATCACATGCCTCCCTGATGGTATGGCATGATCGATAAGTATCTGCCTGCATATTGCAGCCCCAAACTTGCAAGGAATCTCCACCATGTTTCACTGTTGCCTGCAGACACTTGTACGGCTCTCCAGCCCTTTGGTGAACAAACTGCCTCCTGCCACAGCCACATATTTCACATTTTGACTCATCAGTCCAGAGCACCTGCTGCCATTTTTATGCACTCCAGTTCCTATGTTTTTGTGCATAGTTGAGTAGCTTAGCCTTGTTTGCATTTGGTAGTTATGGCCTTTTGGAGCGCAATTCTTCTAAGACCATTTCTGGCTAGACTTCTCCAGATAGTAGATGGGTGTACCTGGGTCCTACTGGTCTCTGCCAGTTCTGTGATGGGACTGCTGGACATCTTTCGATGTCGAAGGAAAGTAAGCATGATGTGTCTTTTTATCTGCTGCAGTATTTCCTTGGCTGACCACTGCGTTTACGGTCCTCAGTGTCCTCCTGTTTCTTTGTGCATCTTCAAAAGAGCTTGAACAGCACATCTTGATGCCCAAGTGTGTTTTGAAATTTTTGCCAGGCAGAGACCTTGCTGTGTCTTGTTGCTGTGCTCAGTCTTGCTACTGTGACATGAAAACTGTCTTCTACAACTTCACCTTCGTAGCAGAGTTTGGCTGTTCCTCAGTATTAAGCCTCCTACACAGTTTTTGTTTCAGTTAATGACTGTGTTTCTACCTACATAGCACCTGTTTGATATATTTAGTTAATCATACACCTGACTCTAATCTAATAAAATTCCTCAGCTTGTGCAAGTGTACAAAGTATGCAAGTGTAGGAATTGATGCTCGTTTGAAAGGGTAGCCTCACCAAATATTTATTTGATTACGATTTTTCTTCTGTTTGCTCAAAAATAAACAATTTAACCACTTCTGGACCGGAAGGTTTTACCCCCTTAATGACCAGGCCATTTATGCGATACTGCACTGCATTCATTTAACTGACATTTGCACGGTCATGCGACGCTGTACCCAAATAAAACGTTTATCCTTTTTTCCCCACAAATAGATAGAGCTTTCTTTTTATGGTATTTGATCACCTCTGCGGTTTTTATTTTTTTGCGCTATAAACAAAAAATAGCAACAATTTTGAAAAAAAAAAAAAAAAAAACAATATTTTTTACTTTCTTCTATAAAACATTCCCAATAAATGTATTCTGCTACATATTTTTGGTAAAAAAAAAAAACCCCAATAAGTGTATATTGATTGGTTTGCGCACAAATTGTAGCGTTTACAAATGATGCAATATTTTTATAGCATTTTTATTTATTTTGTTACTAGTAATGGTGGCGATCAGCAATTTTTAGCAGGACTGTGACATTGTGGCGGACAAATCGGACAACTAACTGACACTTTTGACACTTTTTGGGGACCAGTGACATTATTACAGTGATCAGTGCTAAAAAAAAATGCACTGTCACTGCACTAACAACACTGGCAGGGAATGGGTTAACTTTAGGGGCGATCAAAGGGCTAGGTTTGTCCCTAAGGGGTGCTTGCTAACTGTGTGGAGGATGGACTCACTGGATGAACACAGAGATCCATGACCCTGCTTAGCAGGAACACACGATCACTGTGTTCATCCCTGACAGAACGGCGATCTGCCTTGTTTACATAGGCAGATCGCCTATGACCCGTTGATTGACACCCCCACTAGCCAATCACGGTGCGATCAGGCCTCCGGTTGGCGGGGTTGCGCCATCTAGTGGCTATTGAACAAAATGATTTACAGGTATGTCGATTCACGCAATAGAGAAACACTGCCACAGAAAAAAACATGGTGGGCGGTCGGCAAGTGGTTAAATATATTTTTGAAAGCATTCTTACTTTACAGCATTTCTTCACAGAAAATGATGCAAGTCTAATTCCATTTTTTTTTTTATGCACACCTAGATGTATTTAGGAGGTAATCAGATATTAATGGATGTGCATCCTTTTACATCAGCCTTCCCAAGTCAAGACTAAACTTGAGCTTCCAAAAAGATCCAGGTGAAAAACAGACAGGCAAATTTGAATGGATCGACAGTGTGAAAGGACCCTTATACAGACAAGGACTGAGTTCTGCAGTAGGGGAACTGGCAAGAGGTTGATAACAAGTCATACTCAGGTACTTAAATAACCTGAATTAAAAACAAAAACATTTATTTATGTACAGTATTAATGAATCTGCCTGGAGTTCAAATTTAAAATGTCTTTGTATATATACACTACTGTTCAAAAGTTTGGGGTCACTTAGAAATGTCCTTATTTTTGAAAGAAAAGCACTGTTTTTTCAATGAAGATAATATTAAATTAATCAGAAATACAGTCTAGGTAATGTGGTAAATGACAATTCTAGCTGGAAACAGCTGATTTTTAATTAAATATCTACATAGGTGTATAGAGGCCCATTACCAGCAACCATCACTCCTGTGTTCTAATGGTACATTGTGTTAGCTAATCATGCTAAAAAGCTTATTGATGATTACAAAACCCTTGTGCAATTATGTTAGCACAGCTGAAAACTGTTGTGCTGATTAGAGGAGCTATAAAACTAGCCTTCCTTTGAGCTAGTTGAGTATCTGGAGCAGCAGAATTTGTGGGTTTGATTATACTCTCAGAATGGCCAGAAAAAGAGAACTTTCTTCTGGAACTTGACAGTCTATAATTGTTCTGAGAAATGAAGGCTATTCCATGCGAGAAATTGCCAAGACACTGAAGATTTCCTACAATGGTGTGTACTACTCCCATCAGAGAACAGCACAAATGGGCTCTAACCAGAATAGAAAAAGAAGTGGGAGGCCCCGGTGCACAACTAAGCAAGAGGACAAGTACATTAGAGTCTCTAGTCTGAGAAATAGACGCTTCACAGGTCCTCAACTGGCAGCTTCATTAAATGGTACCCGCAAAACGCCAGTCTCAACGTCCACAATGAAGAGGCGACTCCGGGATGCTGGCCTTCTAGGCAGAGTGGCAAAGAAAAAGCCAAATCTGAGACTGGCCAATAAAAGGAAAAGATTAAGATGGGTAAAAGAACAGACATTGGACAGAGGAGGATTGGAAAAAGTGTTATGGACAGACTAATCTAAGTTTGAGGGGTTTGGATCACACAGAAGAACATTTGTGAGACACAGAACAAGTGAACACATGCTGGAGGAGTGCCTGACGCCATCTGTCAAGCATGGTGGAGGTAATGTGATGGTCTGGGGCTGCTTTAGTACTTGCTGGTAAAGTGGGAGATTTGTACAAGGTGTAAAAGGGATTTTGAATAAGGAAAGCTACCACAGGGTATGGCATAGCATTTTTCAACAATGCCATACCCTGTGGACAGCGCTTGATTGGAGCCAATTTCCTCCTACAACAGGGTAATGACCCAAAGCCCACCTCCAAGCTATGCAAGAACTATTTAGGGAAGAAGCAGTCAGCTGGTATTCTGTCTGTAATGGAGTGGCCAGATCTCAATCCTATTGAGCTGTTATGGGAGCAGCTTGACCGTATGGTACGTAAGAAGTGCCCATCAGGCCAATCCAACTTGTGGGAGGTGCTTCAGGAAGCGTGGGATGAAATTTCTTCAGATTACCTCAACAAATTGACAGCTAGAATGCCAAAGGTCTGCAAGGCTGTAATTGCTGCAAACTGAGAATTCTTTGATGAAAGCAAAGTTTGAAGGACAAAATTATTATTTCAAATAAAAATCATTATTTCTAACCTCGTCAATGTTTTTCTATTCATTTTGCAACTCATTTGATGAATAAAACTGTATTTTCATGGAAAACATGAAATTGCCTGGGTGACCCCCGGTAGTGTATGAGCATTTACATGATGCTGGAATGATGCTGAGAAATCTATTCTCAGTTTCAAAAGATAATTGTTTTTTATTCTAAATTTGTTGGGTTATTTTCTGCTTTACAAACAAGGAAACATTGCAAACTTTACTTGAATTTGCTGTTTTTTTTTTATTATTATTATTATTATGCCTCAGATTTTTTCAGTTTTTCTAAAATTTTGGTAATAATTCTCACCCCAGTGGACCAGTAAATGTTTTTTCTATTTGGGTCCTCAGATTAAAAAGTTTTAGAACCCCTGGCCTAGCATTTCTCAGTTAAGCAATTAGTATTCTGTCTTGTTTTCTATTTCAGAAAGTATTATCCTAGAATGGCGCAGATCTCAGTAGCGATGGAGTAAGGAGGGGAGGGGAGGGGTGATAGGGATTTTTGTACAGGGTTCTATCTAACATACTTTAGCTAAGCCCGTCAAAGCCAGCTTTATTTTCCAGAGCAGTTGTGAAGAAAGCACTTCAGATTTCCTTAGTATTGTGCCCAGTGTTTACTGGCCACATTCTGTCGTGTTCTCTTCTCTTGTATTCACTTTTTTTTAACGTCAGAATATTCCAGTGGAATGAGATCAGGTCTGCCCCTCCACTTTAAGCTATGTTAGTGAAAGTCAAATAAATCAAATAGTTTCTATTTCATAAAACAATTATTTGACAGAGGAGGAGAAAAAAAAAACTTCCCGCACACAACCAGATACAGTAATTATCTCATTATTTCTTCACCTAAAATGTAAAAAAATAATAATAATAATAATAAAAATATGCCATTTCAAAGTAATTTTTTTTTATTGGGGGTGGGGTGCATCCTTTGGAGTTAAAAGAAAAAAAAAACAATAAATTGGATTAATAATAATATTAATATTAATGAATTAATATTTTTTCAAAGTAATATCCTGAGCAAATTAGCTTTTAGAGACAATTCAATGATTCCTCCCAGCTACCCCATGGCTGCAAGGATCTGATAGAAAAGCAGAAGAAAATCAAAGATTCCCCTGGGGTTTTATAATGCAGCAAGCAAGCTATCAAACAGATTTGAATATATAAAAATATATAAAAAAATATTTTATTGTATAAATATTAAAATCCACAAAGGTTTAAAAAATAAGCTCTGGTTACAAAATGTATTATTATAACCCATCAATCATATGACTATGCAAAGTAGGCTGGTATACTCAAGTCTAATTTATAGTGGTAAGTGATCCTGCCCCAGACAAACGCCCCAATGCGTTTCAACCAAAAGTCATAGTCTTCTTCAGGGTGACTGTGTTATCTAAATACAAAGACATATCAAACCTTGTAAGTACACGGTATCACAAAAATTCCGGGCTGCCCATATGGATTTGCAAGGTAGAGTTACTTATAATAGATGGGGGACAAGTCCAAAAAGATTTTTGTTAGCCCAGACCTCTCTTAGGTCATTCTGACCATCCACATAGCAGGGCCCGATGGGACTGGCTTGCAAGAAACCATGCTGACAGTGCTCAAAAAAAATGGAAACAGGCTACCTGTAGTGAACAATTCCCCCAAAAAACTATATTGGGTAGCAATGTATCAATATGTGAAATCACAGGTTGGTGCAACGGGTGCATAAGTTGCAATCAAGGAAGAAAGGAAGGAAGGGGGAATCTTTGATTTTTTTCTGTATTATATTATTTGGGGTGTGAAGCCTCCTTACCTTCATATGCTTCTCCAGACCGATAGAAAAGCAAAGCATCACATAGATTGAAATTATGTAAGTTTAATGGTAATTTTTACCCTAACTGGAAGCTGGAGATCTCCAGACATACCACGTTGCTTTGTTTTGTATATATTTACTGCTGGGACTGACAGAAAATGAACTGGCAGGACCACTGAGGCTTCCAGTAAAGCGCTCAACAAAAGAAAGGAAAATAACAAACACTTATATTGCAAACTTACTTTACATAGAGCTATTAAAGTGGAACAATCAATAAAGCGCTATTAAACCAAAAAGTGAACATTTATTATATTGCAGCTTACCAAGTCTTAGAAGCGGTGGCTGCATTCGATTTCTTATTTGGACTTTGTCTTCTTTAATGTCACCTGCTGTATGTCTGTTGTTTTTCAACAGAATAAGCTCTCCTGCAAATGTATCAGTTTGTAGTGTTGGGAGAAACCATTTACCACTGGCCGGTGCTTACAATGATCAGCTTTTATTTATTTATGTAAAATCTGGATCGCCAAAGAAAAAAAAACTGTTGTAACTGCAGTTTGAGCTGGAGTTTGGCTTCGATTTGTTAGTGTATTTGAATCTGCTAGTACATCGAACACAATGGTGCTGTGGCCCTGTTCTGCTTCATCCAGAGTGCGGGCACTCTAATACACGAAGTGTATTACTGACCAGATCACAGGGTGAAAACAGAGGGAAAAGGCCTAAAACAAGAAAACGAATGGAGCCATTACTTTGAAGTATTGGTAAGCTGCAATATATTACATTCTTGGTTTGGGGTTTAATACCACTTTAAATATCACACTTTACACTAATAAACAGGGTTCAGCTCAGCATTACCAAATAATATCTATACAAGACACCAGTCCGAAAAGAGACAACAATACTCTGAGCTCTATTATGTCATTTGCAGCCTAAAAAAACACAACATGATCCTTGGTTTCCAAATGCATTGTGAATATTGCAAAAAGTCTATTGTGTTCAATCAGACAGACTTATCCATGAAATAAGCATTCTCTGCTGCACTCTGTTTTGCTCGGTAAAAGGCAAATACATCTGCCCCTATGTACCTACATGACTACAAACTCTGCACCAGTGATTCTCAACCTTTTTTTCAGTCAATGCACCCTATTCTAAAATGTAAAAGACGAAACCAATAGTGTTACATAACAAAGAGACATCCACACATACAAGACACTCAATGTTGGAAGTGGTTTATTCCAAAGCAAACACAGTCTTGCACACTGATACTGACTAGTATTCCAATGTTTCTCTTCTCTCTTGGTTTCTCATCTCACTCTACTAATGGGACCCCGGTGCTGACAAAGAGGTGGAGGGGAGCTGCAAACAAGGATGCTGTGCAGGCGCCCAACGTCACCCTTATTACCCTAATTACACACCTGGGCGTTTTTGTTGCAGGCGTTTTTTGGGCATTTTTTGGGCGTCTTTGGAGGCAGGCATAACATCTGAACTTCTGTATAGGGGTATATATACACACACACACACACTTATATGTATTTATACACATACACACATATAGGTGTGATAGGAGCATAGCCCTATGCCTGCAAATTATTTCATTAGCGCAGGCATTGGGTTCTGCTACTTTCACACCTATATATGTGTATGTGTATATATACATACATGTGTGTGTGTGTGTATATATACCCCTACACAGAAGTTCAGATGTCATGCCTGCCTCCAAAGACGTCCACAAAAAAGCCCAATAAATGCCTGCAACAAAAACGGCCAGGTGTGAAAGTAGCGAAGCCACTATCCTGCTCTACTGCAATTCTAATACAAACAATCTTTTTTCTATGGCGGTCACCCTGAAATGGAAGGGTTTGGTCACCCTGCCATACCAGTCAGAGTCAGTTAACCCTACACTACACTACAGTCACCCTGACACTTAACACTTTCCCTACAGAAACTATATTTTTGAATCTAACTATAGTGGAAAATAGTACCCTAACTACACTAGATATCCCTTTCCTCACACTAATAATTGCTAAATGACACTTTTAAAGCAGGAGTAACAGAACTGCTTCCACATTATTACAATGCTAGAGATTTGGCGTGGCTATGTTATATACTGGGGGGTGTATTCACTACTGATTGGCCTCTGGACCCCCTAGTCACTCCAATCACATTCCTAGCATCCTCCTGCCCCCTCAATTAGCTTTAACTGATGGTTCTGGTCCAATCATGGGCTTTTAAAGCCCAGTTCCTGTCCCATTGCATTTTGGTCGGTTCTGGTTGCCGAATTCCGAACATTTTAAGCAAAAAGTTCGGAATTCGGCCGAATTTCGAACAGTCAATGTTCGGGTCGAACCGATGGTCGACCCGAACCGTTCGATCATCCCTAGTAAGGAGTACAAAGACAAGTGTGTCTTGCCTACAATCAAGCATGATGGTGGGAGTGTCATGGTTTGGGGCTGCTTGAGTGCTGCCGGCACTGGGGAGCTACAGTTCATTGAGGGAACTATGAATGCCAACATGTACTGTGACATACTGAAGCAGAGCATGATCCCCTCCCTTCAGAGACTGGGCCACAGGGCAGTATTCAAACATGATAACAACCCCAAACACACCTCCAAGATGACCACTGCCTTGCTAAAGAAGCTGAGGGTAAAGCTGATGGACTGGCCAAGCATATCTTCAGACCTAAACCCTATTGAGCACCTGTGGGGCATCCTCAAATGGAAGGTGGAGGAACGCAAGGTCTCTAACATCCACCAGCTCCGTTATGTCATCATAAAGAAGTAGAAGAGGACTCCAGTGGCAATCTGTGAAGCTCTGGTGAACTCCATGCCCAAGAGGGTTAAGGGAGTGCTGGAAAAAAATGGTGGCCACACAATATATTGACACTTTGGGCCCAATTTGGAAATTTCCACTTAGGGGTGTACTCACTTTTGTTGTCAGTGGTTTAGACTTTAATGGCTGTTAATTTACACTGTTATACAAGCTGTACACTCACTACTTTACATTGTAGAAAAGTGTCATTTCTTCAGTGTTGTCACATGAAAAGAAAGAATAAAATATTTGCAAAAAATGTGAGAGGTGTACTCACTTTTGTGAGATACAGTAAATCCAATAGAACACCTTTGGGACAATATGTTTTGGTCCATCTAACGCCACCAGGTTGCGCCTTAGTCTGTTCAGAAGATCAGTGATGCCCTGGTTCAGATCTGAGAGGAAATACCCCAGGACACCATCTGTCATCTCAAAAGGAGCATGCCCCAATGTTGTCAGGCATGCATATAAGAGCGTGGGGGCCATACAAACTGCTGAGTACCATTTTGAGTTGCTGCAAGGAAATTTCAGCAAAATGGACTAGCCTACTGCATAATTTTTTCACTTTGATTTTTGGGGATGTCTTTGAATCAGCCAGCAGTAGGTTGATAATTTTAATTTCCATTAAACAATGTGGCATCCTTTAATTCCTAACACATTATCCAGACCAGCATGATATTTTTCTCCATTTCCCTATTGAGATTTGATGTGTTTTCAAAATATATATATTCATACACTATATTACCAAAAGTATTGGGACGCCTGCCTTTACACAAACATAAAATTTAATGGCATCGCCGGTCTTTGTCCTTAGGGTTCAATATGGAGTTGGCCCACCCTTTGCAGCTATAACAACTTCAACTTTTCTGGGAAGGCTGTCCATAAGGTTTTGGATGAGAAGGCCTGGCTCGTAGTCAGCGCTATAAATTATCCCAAAGGTGTTCTATCGGGTTGAGGTCAGTACTTTACAGGTGTAAGATTCTGGTACCTCTGGTACCCTTATTTTCTATTTTCTTTCGATATGCGTCCCACCTTTCTAATTAGGTGGTACGCATACACCTTTAAGACGGATGACGTCATCGCCGAGCGCCGCAGAGCGGCTATTTCAACCGCCGGCGTTCTCTCTCACGTTGTTCGTTCAACCTGCCTGTGTGTCCACATGCTTACAAGCTTGTCTTGCTACCGGAAACCTCCAGCTATTCTCTTTTACTTGGAAACAGACCGGAACCTCGCTACTGATCCCTGTATCTCGCTACTGGATCACTCCCTCACCACTGGACCCTTCTACTACTAACCTTACTAGTGATAAGTACCCCACAGGGGAATCCTCCATAACCTTACTTACACTATCTACCTCTGCACATTAAGGACTGTTACTATCTATGCATACTAATTCTATCATCTGCACTGTTACATAGATTGCTAGCTCTTGAGTCTACTACCATCTATCCTTGCACTGGGTTAGTCTATCCTGTATTTGTCATCTGCTATCCTTACCACCTGTTACCATACTCGATTACTAACCTATCTGCATTCTACCTAATACCATCTAATACTCTCCTGAACATTTCTATCAAGTGCTTACCATCTCTGTCACTGTTCACACCTGTCCCTTCAGCACATCATCTTCATACTATCATATACATCCTATCACTCCAGGAACATCTTATTGAGTGTGTATATCTGTATGCTGAAGCTGACAGGCCCACAGTGATGAGTCTGGAGAGTTGGATCTGGTTATTCAACACATCTCTACATGACTACTGAGTGGAGATTCTGCAGCTGCAAATCCAGCCTACTACAAAAACGCAGGAGCGTTACAACAGGCCAGTCAAGTTCTTCTACCCCAGACTGGGATGCCACTAAAGTTTATGTGATTGTAAAGGCAGGCATCCCAATACTTTTGGTAATATAGTGTAGTGTGTGTATATATATACTGTAAAGTAAGAATACTTTAAAAAAAATATTTTAATTGTTTATTTTTCATCAATTAACAAAATGCAAAGTGAGCGAACAGAAGAAAAATCTAAATCAAAATTTGGTTTGACTACCCTTTAACTTCAAACCACCATCATTTTTTTACACTTGCACACATTCAGGGATTGTGTAGAATTAGGTGTATGATTAACCAATTTTTCCAAGCAGGTGCTAATGATCATTAATTTCATATGTAGTTTGAAACACATTCATTAACTGAAATAGAAACAGCTGTGTAGGAGGCATAAAACTGGGTGAGGAACAGCCATAGGCCCCTTTCACACGGGCTTTCCGATCCGGTCCACCTGTCAGTTTTTACGGCGGACCTCATCCGATGCTCCATGTAGCTCTATAGAGCAGCAGATGTCAGTGGAGACATGTCCGCTGACACCCGCTGCTATCCGATCCTGTCCACGAAATCCGGATGGATGCAAACCCTATTTTCCATCCGTCTGGAGAATCGGATCGGATTGGAGGAAAACACACAGGCGGTCCTTTCTCATCCAGTCTCCCATATCTCCCGATCTCTGACAGCTCCATCTCTACAAAGTAAGTGGAGACAGAGCTGTCATCCACCTGCTCAGCAGGGATTGGGGGGATCGATCCCCGCTGAGAAAAACGGAGTCCACCGGGCGCACCGCCCGTGTGAAAGGGGCCATACTCTGTTACTAAGTTATGGTTGTGGAAGACAGTTTCATGTCATAGATCATACATCATGGCAAGACTGAGCACAGCAACAAAACACAAGGTAGGTATATTGCATCAGCAATATCTCGCCCAGGCAGAGATTTCAAAGCAGACTGGGGTTAAAAGATGTGCGGTTTATGCTCTTCTGAAGAAGCACTAAGAAACAGGCCACATTGAGGACCATAGACACAGCGGTCAGCCAAGAAAATGCAGCAGATGAAAAACAAATCATGCTTACTTTCCTTCAACATCAGAAGATGTCCAGCAGCAGTGCCATCAATATGGAACTAGTGGAAACCAGTGGGATCCAGGTATACCCAGCTGGAGAAGTCTGGTCAAAAGTGGTCTTCATGGAAGATTTGCCACCAAAAAGCCATACCTCCGATGAGGGAACAAGGCTAAGCGACTCCGCTATGCATAAAAACAGGAACTGGGATGCAGAAATATGGTAGCAGGTGCTCTGGACTGGTGAGTCAAATTTTTTAATATTTGGCTGTAGAAGGAGGCAGTTTGCTTACAAAAGGGCTGGAGAGCAGTGTAATAATGAGTCCTTGCAAGATCTCAAACATACAGCCAAATGTCATTAAGAATTATCTTTAGTGTAAAGAAGAACAAGGAGTCCTGGAAGTGATAGCTTGGCCCCCACAGAGCCCTGATCCTCTCATCATCTAGTCTGTCTGGGATTACATGAAGACACAGAAGGATCTGAGGCAGCCCACTTCCCCAGAAGATTCTCCAAGATGTTTGGGAACAACCCTACTTGGGGAGTTATTTGAAAACTGTGTCTAAGTCTACTAAGATGAATTGATGGCAGTGGCGGAACTACCAGGGTCGCAGCAGTCACACTTGCAACCGGGCCCTGGTGTTCCGCCACTGTGGGTGGGCCACAAGACCCCGCATCTCCCGCTGTACGTCCAGCTGGCAGCTAACTGTACAATGGAGGGGCGATCAGCAGCTCTGTGATGTCCGCGGGATGTCCCTCCGGCTAGCAGTTCACTTCCCGAGTGTCAGTGTATACAGTGGAGAGGGGAGGAGCCTCTGACCCGGGCAGGCATCAGATTCAGTGCACAAGGGGGTCGCTTTAGTTGTACACTCTTGCCGATACCTGCTCGGGTCAAAGGCCCCTCCCCTCTCCACTCTATACACTGACACTCAGGAAGTGAACTGCTAGCCGGAGGGACATCCCGCGGACATCACAGGGAAACAGTATGTACAATGACTGCTGCTTCTAGGCTTCACTCCTGTAAGGTAAACCCGGCATCTGAGCATGCCTTACTGTAACAATGCCCACCTGTCACACTGGCCCCCCACCTGTCACAGTGGCCCTCCACCTGTCACACTGCCTCCCTCTTATCACACTGCCCCCCTCTTATCATGCTACCCCTTCATCTGTCACACTGCCCCTCTCTTATCACACTGCCCCCCTGTCACACTGCTCCCCCACCTGTCACACTGCTCCCCAAACCTTTTAGACTGCCCCCCTCTTATCACACTGACCCACCTGTCAGACTGCCCCCCTCTTATCACACTGCCCCCCTCTTATCACATTGCTCCCCACCTGTCCCACTGCCGCCCCTCTTATCACATTGCCCCCCATCTTTCACACTGCCCCCCCACCTGTTACACAGCCCATATTTTATTACACTGCCCACATCATACTGTCCCCTCATCACACTGTCCCCCATCACACTGCCCCCTTGTCACAATACCCCCCCAGTCATACTGTCCTCTCCTGTAACACTGCCCCTCCATCATTCTGCCCCCTCATAACACTGCCCCCTTCTATCATATTTACCCGCCTCCTGTCACACTGTCCCGTCATACTGCCCCCTCTTGTCACACTGCCCGTCTGTCATACTGCTACCCCATCACACTCCCCCATCATACTGCCCCTTCTTGTCACATTGCCCCCCTCTTATCACACTCCCCCCTCCTGTCATACTTCTCAGATCCTCTTCTCCTGTCACACTGCCCCCCCCCCCACATGTCATACTGCCTCCCTCCTGTCACAATACCCCCATAATACTGCCCACTTCTATCACACTTCCCATCATACTGCCCCTGCCACACTTCTCCCTTGTTACACTACCCCCCCCCCCCATCATACTACTTATCTGTCACACTACCACCCCTGTCATAATACCCCCTCCTGTCATACTCCCCCCTTCTTGTTACACTAACCCCCTCCTTTCACAGTGCCCCCCCTCTGGCCCCTTTTCTTTCTGAATGGACACAATGAGTGATCAGTACTGCACTCATTGTGTCCATTCATAACTGAAGCATAATAACTGTTTTCTATTATTCAGTTTGTGAATGAATGGGAAGCTCTGTACAGAGCTATTCCTGTTCATTCATTCTGTGCAGCTTAGGCTGCAGAGATGGAGATTGATGGCTCTGGACTTGAGTGAAAGTGCTCCTGCCAGGTTTGGGGGCCCTTCATGGTTTCTTGCACCGGGGCCCAGAAGGTTCTAGTTACGCCTCTGATTGATGGTGTTTTGAATTTGCATTTTTCTTCTTTTTTTTTACTTTCCATTTTGTCAATTGATAAAAGTAAGCTATTAATACTTCTATTTCTGAAAGCATTCTTGATTTACAGCATTTTCACACCTGCCTAAAATGTTTGCACGGTAGTGTGCATTGTGCACAAGTATTAGGCAAGTTGTATTTTTGATGATTAATTTTAATATTGAACAACTTCAGTGCTCTTGGTCAATCCAAAACGTTCATAAACATTAAACCTGAATATTTAGGAAAGTAAAAGAGAGGTTTGGGCTTTTTTAGGAGAATATCTATGGGTGCACAATTATTGGGCAACTATTAGTGTGCAGAATTATTATAAAACTAAATGAAAAATGAAAACTTTCCTATCTCACTTGTTTATTTTCATCTGTAAGGCTCCATTCACACTTAGGCGACTTGTCAGGTGACTTAGCCGCCTGACAATTCGCGCTCCATTCAGGCAATGGAACCATTCTAATCGGAGTGACTCAAGTCACTCCAACTTAGGAAAAGGTCCCTGCACTACTTGGGGGTGACTTCGGAGTGGCTTGCATTGATTTCTATTAAAGAAGTCATTTGCAAGCCGCGCTAAAGTCGCGCTGTACAGGACTGCTTCAGAGTCGGGTGACTTTGAAGACACCCAAGTGTGAACAGAGTCTAAAAGTGAGAATAATAAACAAACAACTTAAAATTTACAAATAAACAATTCTGACATTTAAAAAAAATAAATAAATAAGATAAAATCAGTGACCAATATAGCCACCCTTCTTTTTAATAAGAGTCATAGGCCTTTCATTCATGTCAAGCCTATCAGTTTCTTGATCAGTTGACGGACAACTTTTTGTGCAGCGGCACCCACAGCCTCCCAGACACTGTTCAGAGAAGTGTACGGTTTCCCATCAACGTAAATTTCCCATTTAAGAAGTGCCCACAATTTCTCAATAGGGTTTAGGGTCAAGTAAGGAAGGGGGCAATGTCATTGTTCTTTCATCTTTAAACCATTACTGGCTAGCCACGCAGTGGAGCACTTCAATGCATGCGATGGAGCATTGTCCTGCATAAATATCATGGTCTTCTTGAAGACGCAGACTTTTTCTTGAACCACTGCTTAAAGAAAGCATCTTCTCCAAACTGGCAGTATGTTTGGGAGTTGATTTTGAGTCCATCTTCAACCCTAAAAGGTCCAACAAGCTTATCTTTAATAATATCAGCCCATACCAGTACCCCACCTCCACCTTGATTTGCATCTGAGTCAAAGTGGAGCTCTCTGCCTGATGCAGTCGAAGGCCCATCCATCTGCTATGTCAAGAGTCACTCTCATCTCATCAGTCCATGAATCCTTTGAAATATCAGTCTTCAGATATTTCTTGGCCCAGTCTTGACGTTTCAACTTATGTGTCTTGTGGTGATCGGGCTTTAGACTTCCTTACCTTGGCCATGTCTCTGAGCACTGAACAACTTGTACTTCTGGGCACTCCAGGTAGATTGCTGAAGGTAGGTTGCAATTGTGGAATATGACAGCACTGGAGGATAATGGGTTCCTGGTAGCATAACATTTGATTCTTCTGAAATCTTTGGCAGTTAATTTGCATCTTTTTTTTTTTTTTTTGTAACAAAACGTTTGATGGTTCTGTGACCAAGCCCCAATATTTTAGCAATTTCAAGAATGCTGCATCCCTCTGAAAGGCTTTACAATTTTTGACTTATCAGAGTCAGTTAAATCTCTTTTTTTGGCCCATTTTGACTGAGGAAAAGAAGCTGCCTAATAATTATGCACACCTTGATATAGGCCCCTTTCACACATGCTGTCCGTTTGTCATCCATCCGTTGACGGATGAAAAACGGACATCAATGTATCTCTATGTAAAAATGAATGACAACGGATGATCATCAGTTAACATCCGTTTTCATCCGCTTCCGTCAATGTCCGTTTTTTTGAACGGATGAATGCCCTGTTTTTCATCCGTCAAAAAAACGGATCGGACGAAAAACGGATGACAACGGATGAAAAACGGATGAAAACCGGATAAAAAACGGATGGAAAACTGATACATTTTGACGTGATTGAACTGATGAACTGAACGGACCATATGTGTGAAAGGAGCCATAGGGTGTTGATCTCCTTGGATCACACTTTCCCTCATTAAACAAATACATATCACCTGAAATGCCTAAATCCAATAAGAATTCAAGTTTATACAGCTTGAAGTTGAACAATATGCATAAAAATTATGTTTTGGTCAAAATACTCACTTGCCTAATATTTGTGCACAGAGTGTATATACACATGCACACACTTATATCACTTATCCTGGTTTCCTTTTAAATATCTATACTCCAAGCTACCTTTTGTTAGGACAAAAACACCACAAACCCCTAAGGCCCCTTTCACACATGCTGTCTGTTTGTCCGTTTTTCATCCAACAGTTGATGGATGAAAAACAGACATCAATGTATCTCTATGTAAAAACGGATGACAAGCAATGATCATCCGTTAACATCTTCTTCCGTCAATGTCCGTTTTTTTGAACGGATGAATGCCCTATTTTTCATCCGTCAAAAAAACGGATCGGATGAAAAACGGATAACAACTGAGGAAAAACGGATAAAAAAACGGATGACAACTGATGAAATAAGGATGAAAAACTATGTAGTGCAAAGGCCTACCTGATGGTTATAGCGAGTGATTGGATAGTTTGAATAGGTCCCTCATATTACATAGTTTTGGTAGATCTAAAGTCCACAGAGATTGTATGGTCAGACTGCATCATGTATGGTGAGCCTTATATATGATGGGTTATTAGGCTCACCACACATTACAATCTGACCTTACATGCTCTGTTCAAGTAAATTTACATCTACTAAAATGATGAAATGTGAGGACCTACCCAAACTATACAATCAATCTCATCTCTACACAATCAGGCAGACCCTTGCACTACATACTGGTTGGTAGATCTAACAGTTATTGTACAAACAGATTGATACTTGTGTGGTGAGCATTAGGTCAAAATTACTGCAGGGGTATTGTTCTGGGACGTTTCTCAACCACTTTGCCCTGGATTAGCATTATGAGTTGATATGGTACAGGGGGGCCGGCAGCCAGCACCATAAGAACCAATTATATTCTAGAACCGGGGTGCCCTCACCGCAGGCTCGCCTCCACCATGGCACCACATGACTCTGATCTGAGGCAGACAGCATGCAGGACCACCCCCAGCATTCAGGAGAAGACTAAAGTTCACCTCCTGTAGATCTCCTCCACCACCCATCCTCTGCAGTACTGCAGGAGAAATAAGTTAGGGCTATGATGTGATGGAGGGTTTGTGTATAAAGGGTCTCTAATGTATAGGAGTAACTCTGAGGTGATGGGGCCTCTGTTGTATAGAGGTGACTCTAATGTGATAGGGGGCCTCTGATGTGATGGGGGACTCGTGTATAAGGCATAGCTCCCAACTGTGCCTGATTTTGAGGAACTGTACCTGATTTGGAACTAGGTCCCCCTGTCCCTCTTTTCTCCTCATTTTGGTCTGATGTATATAGTTGTATATAAAATGCACTTTTTATCCCAGTTTTAAACCTTTCATCCAATTTCTAAATTGCTGCATTTGTAAATTTCCAAAACCAGTGTAAAGGAATAGTAGTGGTTAAAAAGAAAAGCACTTGTGGGTTTAACCGCTTGCCTACTGGGCACTTTTCGGCCAAGGCCAATTTTCAGCTTTCAGCGCTGTCACACTTTGAATGACAATTGCACGGTCATAAAAAACACTGTACCCAAACAAAAGTTTTATCATTTCTTTTCACACAAATAGAGCTTTCGTTTGGGGATATTTGATCACCACTGGGGTTTTTTTTTTTTTTTGCTAAACAAAGGAAAAAAGACCAAAAATTTTGAAAAAAAATAAAAATAAAAATTGTTATAAGATTTTGCAAACAGTTTTTCTCCTTCACCGATGGGCACTGATGAGGCAGCACAGCTTGGTGGCATTGATAGGCAGCACTGATAGGTGACACTGATGAGGAGGCACTGATAGGCAGCACTGGTGGGACTGCACTAATAATTAGTGCCCTGATAATCAGTGCCGATGACCTTTAACCACTGCTCAAAGACTAGGCCCTATTTTGCGATTCGGCACTGCGTGACTTTAACTGACAATTGCGCGGTCGTGCGACGCTGTACCCAAATTAAATTGACGTCCTTTTTTTCCCACAAACAGAGCTTTATTTTGGTGGTATTTGATCACCTGTGTGATTTTAATTTTTTTGCGCTATAAACAAAAAAGAACGACAATTTTGAAAAAATAACAATATTTTTCACATTTAATTATATGAAATTCTCAAAAAAAAAAAAGTAAAAATCAAAAGTTTTTTAACATTTTAGGCCAATTTGTTTTCTGCTACATATTTTTGGTAAAAAAATCCCAATAAGCGTATTTTGATTGGTTTGCGCAAAAGTTATTGCGTCTACTAACTACGGGAAAGATTTATGTCATTTTTATTGTTTTTATTTTTTTAACTAGTAATGGCGGTGATCTACAATTGTTTTTGTGGGACTGCGACATTGCGGCGGACAGATCGGACCCCTGACTGACATTTTTGACACTTTTGGGGGTACCAGTGACATTACTACAGTAATCAGTGCTTTAAATATGCACTTTTACTGTAAAAATGACACTGGCAGGGAAGGGGTTAACTTTATTGGTGATCAAGGGGTTAAGTGTGTCCCTAGGGGCGTGATTCTAACTGTCAGGGCGCGTGGCTAGTGAAGTAATCACAAAGAGAGAGAGAGAGGGCCAAGCGCCGATCTAAGTGTAGCAATATAGGCAATTTATTGGACACACAAGAAGAATCTTACTCACAAAGGATGTATAAAAGCAGGCATCATTAAAAGCAGTGAGGGGTCTCTGAAGTCACATCAAGGGTGGGCTGTCCGGTCAGGCTGTAGCGCTGATGCTGTAGAGGGTAAGCGGCGATCTCCTGTTGCGAGGCAGGGGACGTGCTGATCCTCAGCGATGGTGATGCAGCGTGGACCCGCCGGTCGGATTGCCGTGACGTCACTTCCGAGACACCAGGGAGATAGAACGGCAACGCGTTGCGGAGCTCCGCTCCTTCTTCAGGCCTACATAGCAGGATCGCATAGCCTCTGTCATTACTTCAGGGAGAATGACAGATGGCTGTGTTTACATCAGCTGTCTGTCTTTCTCCCTCTCCTGCGGAAGATTGCGAGTGGCCGGCGGACATCGGAGCTGCCGGTCACTCGCGCTAGGTCCCCAGGGTACGAGCAGGGGCGGGAGGGCACCGCCGGCGGCGCTCACCTCCTACAGGCTCGTGGGCGAGTGACGTAGGTCTACGTCGCTTTGCCCAGTAGACTGCAGCAGTAAATCCTCGTTAAGCGGTCGGCAAGTGGTTAACACAGGCCAGTTATCTGCTTTCTTCTTTTCTATTCATGCTGACAGCATTAGGAGGAAAAAGCTGATAACCCGTGGCCAGCTGTCATTGGATACAGCTGATCAAGTGTTAAAGGGCCGCTGTGATTGGCCCTTTACCTCGATATGTGATCAGCTGAGGACACACGGGAAGTGTGATCACGGTAGGCCATCATTAAGACGCCCTCCCAGCAAACGAAGCCTGCGCTGTAGCCATCATTTGGCTATAGGGCGGGAGGCAGATAATTTCATCAAGGTAGTTGTGTGCATTATTCCTGGCTCAGATGTCTGTTGATTAGTAACATCTATAATTTTTAGATTGGGGTCCCTCCAGATTTGGGATGCTTTAACAGAGAGCCTCAACTGAAAAGATGTTGAGAAACGCTGTTCTGGGACACTACATTTTATGATTCCTTGTGAAGGTATTAAGTAGCTATCACTGATGGGAGCAGTAAATAAAAGAAACCTCAGGGCATCATTGTGAAAAATTATATCATTATATAGAAATTTTTATAACTAATCTGCTGAAAGAAACAGAAGGTGCCAAGTGATTTTGTTCCAACTGTGGACTGTAACAAAACTGATGCAATACCGCCACCTAGTGGTTGTAAGTGACTATTACATGTCTCCTATGTGATGTTCATTCAAGTCTATAACCAGACAGCTTATGTGGGAGGTAAAAAAAAAAAGTAATTTACAAAAAAACAGTGCAAAGCACAGAAAATAGAAAGGTTTGATTCCAAAAGAAGGGTATCTGGGAAATAAATAAACATTTTAAAGCAAACCTTCACACAAAAAATAACTTCACAAGACCACTCATGTATAAATGTTTATTTTCACAGGGCTTCCATGGAAGTTCAATAATTATTTTTAAAAGAAAGTAGAAAAATATATTGGATTCTCATGCAGCTAATGTTAACAGACATATTTTATTACACAATTAGAAAATTGTAAGGACACAAAACACAGGTTAAAAATAACGGTATACCTATTAAAACCTACATAGCTCCCAACATGGTCTTCAAGGTATATTTAGCAGAGATGTATAGTAACTAAGTAGAACTACTTCACTACTGTACTTAAGTACCGAAAGGCGGTATCTGTACTTTCCTGGAGTAGAATTTTTTTCTCCTACTTCCACTTTTACTTCACTACATTCTTTCGATGATTTCAATACTTCTACTCCGACATTTTTTTTGTGCTGCATAGTTACTCGTTACAATTATAAAAATTACCACTGCCAGAACAGTAGATGGCAGGTTTCATGAAGTTCAAAAAAATGTGTATAATGTCATGTGTACAGCCAAAGGAATTGTGATTTTCCTTTAGGTTAATCATTTGAAATAATAAAAAACAATATGATGTTCAAACTTTTGACTTCTTTCTTTAAAAACTACATAACACAGTACTTGTACTTTTACTTTCAGTACTTGAGTAGCAAATTCTTTTAAAAAACTACTGGTACTTTTACTTTCAGTACTTGAGTAGCAAAATTAAAAAAAAAAAAACTACTTGCAATACTTAAGTACAAAAAATGTTGAATACTTTAGTACTTCTACTCAAGTCACTTTTTGATCGAGCACTTCCACTTCTACTAAAGTCACTTTTTGATCGAGCACTTGTACTTTTACTCAAGTAAGTGTGATATTTAGATATATCTTAAAATATAAATCAAAATATCAAAAAACTTGTACCAAACATATAACATATGAATAGTAAGGATGTATTAATCATGTAATATTAGGGGTGGTAGTCTCTCAATATAGTGGCAGTGCCTAAAGGGCTCTGTGAGTGAAATTATTAATTCTAGAGTGAATAGGACATCTGTAGGGGAGCAGGTGCTAGGTCATCCACTTTTTCCACTGAAATTATAGTAATATATCACCCCGATTGCATTCTGGAAGAGCTCAGTGAAGACATTATATTGTTGGAATTGTAACACATCAGGTACAGTAGTTGAAACCAGCACAATAGGGTGACATAGCCAATTTGTAGATGCTATGGTGCTTGTTATCCAAGGAACACGAATACACATGCCCAGAAGCTGTGCAGGGATGACGCTGCAGACCCGGAAGTGACGGCAGGGCCGGCGCAGTGCATCGTGGGACCGAAGAGGACGGAAGAAGACGCAGAAGAGGATCGCGCTGGTTTCAAGCTGCCCACACCTAAGATGGCAGCGCTGGAGAAGACATTTTCAAGGTATTTCTTCTCGCAGGTAAGTGCAACCTGGGGCAGTTCAGAGGCTATCCATTGTGGAATGCACTAGCCCTGACTGTCCCGGGAGTATTTTTATGTATTTTTTTGTTTTTTAGGTGGAACTCCGCTTTAAGTCCATATTTAGTCCTAATCCAAATATATACATTTACATAATTTCTCATATCTGGGTTAATTGTGGATTTTGGGCAGATAGCTCCTGGGATTCCCACTGACACCACCCACTACACCTGTTATCATTTTAACAATTTCCAATAAATGGATGAATACCAAATATTGATGTCACAGGAAAGCACCTCCTCAGAACCCTTTGACTATGTATTAAATTAGGAAAAATGTGTTTTTGTTTCTCCCATAGAGCTTTATTCTATAATTTCATACCTCTACGCACAGTAACGCCTTAAAAACTAGTTCAGGGCAAGGCACCCTTCTCTATACTGCCACTCTTCTGTCCACTAGGGATACAGAAGGACCCAAAATGAGTCAAACAGGCATTTATGTTTTGGAAGAAATATCCTACTTGTGGGGTGCTCTTCTCAAACACACCACTCCACATCAGACTCCATAAGTGTATGTAGACTGGTAGTAACATGGCAGGGAAGCCATACTCACTGTCTCCTTGCCATCTCTTTACAGCCGTTGCCTGGCATACAATGCTTGTACTGTCTGGGAGGAGAGTGGGCATTTTTCTTTTTTTCTATTAAAACGTTTTAGGGGGTTAATGTTCGCTATCAGCTTCTCCCTCCTCCAGTGCTTTCTGTAGCAATCCTAGTGCTAGGGAGGCACCTGTGCGTGTGCCCTCCCGAGCGGGGCTGTGTATGTCCATAGACACACATATAGCCGGTAAGTCATGCCCTGGCTCCCTCTTAACAGGTTTTTGACTGATGGCAGCAGGGGTCTATCGTTCCACTGCCCTCAGTTTCTCCCGTGAAAGCAGGAAGTGAGGGGGGCAGTGACATGGAGTCAGATGTTTATGGATAGAGAGGTAGGAAAGGTAGTGGGGTGTCTTTTTTTATATTAAAACATTATTATATTATACAGGATTTATATAGCACTGACAATTTACGCAGCACTTTACAACTTGAGGGTAGACAGTACAACTACAATACACTTTAATACAGTAGGAATCGGAGGACCCTGTTGGTTAGTGCTTACAATCAAAGAGGGAGGGTCAAGAGATACAAGAGGTAATAATTGTGGGGGGATGTGCTGATGGAGAAAATAAATGTACAGTTGTTGGATGGGGGCCCAATAGGCTTCTCTGAACAGATGTGTTTTCAGGGATCGTCTGCAAGTGGACAAAGTGGGAGATAGTCAGACAGATTGGGGAAGGGCATTCTAGAGGATGGGAGAGGCTTGGGAGAGGCCAGCATGGGAAGAGGTGACAAGGGAGCTAGGTAGGAACGAAGAGAATGATTTGGTTGGTATTTGAGACCAGGTTAGGTATGTAGCTGGGGGACAAGTTATAGGTGGCTTTGTAAGTTATGGTTAGTATTGTGAATTTAAAGGAGTTGTAAAGGCAGAAGGTTTTTTTTTTCTCTCAATGCATTCTTTGCAATAAGATGAAAAAAAAAACATCTGTGTGCAGCAGCCTCCCCAGAACCCTCTAAAACTTACCCTTGGTCCATCTCTGTCCAGTGATGTCCACGAGTCCCTTCGCCCTTCGGGGGCTTTCCCTACTGATTAGTTGGGACACAGCCGCTCCCACAGCTGTCGTCTGTTAGCCAATCAGGAGAGAGAGGGGGTGTGGCTGAACGGCAGCTCCATGTCTGAATGGACACAGAATGCTTGCTGTGGGGGCACTCGTAAGGAGGGAGGGGCCAGGAGCAGCAATGAAGGACCCCAAAAGAGGAGGATCTGGGCTGCTCTGTGCAAAACCAACTGCACATAGGAGGTAAGTATAACATGTTTGTTGTTTAAAAAAAAAAAAAAACATGAGACTTTACAATCACTTTAATTCGTAGGCTGAGTGGCAGCCAATGGAGAAATTGGCAAAGAGGGATAGCAGACACTGAGCGGTTTTTAAGGTGGATGAGCATGGTAGCAGCATTTATAATGGACTGAAGGGGGGATAGCCTATTTCAAGGTAAGCCAATGAGGTGGGAGTTGCAATATTCGAGACGAGAGATGACCAGGGAGTGGATAAAAAGATTTGTGGTGTTGTTGGTTAGGAATGGGCGTATCTTGGAGATGTTGCGGTGGTTGAGGCGGCATGCTTTTGACAGCGACTGGATGTGGGGCCAAAAGGATAGTTCAGAGTCCAGGATTACACCTGGGGCCTTGACATAGGGGATGGGTTGATAGTTGAGCTGTTGATTTTGAAAGAGAAATCAGGGGAAGAGGAACGTGGGGGAGGAAATGTCATGAGCTCGGTTTTGAATAGGTTGAGTTTAAGGAAGTGATGTGACATCCAGGCTGATATGTCTGTTAGTAAGTTGGTGATGTGTGAGGAGACCAATGGAGTGAGCTGAGGGGTGGAGAGATGAATTTGGGTGTCGTCAGCTTAGAGATGATATTGAAAGCCATGGGAGTCAATCAGCTGACCCAGGGAGGAGGTGTAGATTGAGAAAAGGCAAGGTCCAAAAACAGAACTTTTTGGGACCCCGACGGAGAAAGGGAGTGGAGTTTTTTGAGGAGGAGGGGGTGGACTGCTGTGTCAAAGGCAGAAGAGAGGTCCAGGGGGAGTAGTACAGAATAGTGTCCGTTGGTGTTAGCCATTAGTAGGTAGTTTGGGAGTTTAGGGAGAGCAGTTTCTGTGGAGTGTTGAGGGTGAAATCCAGACAAGATGTTTGTTTTTAGTCAGATGGTCACTCAGTGGGTTATAGAGCAGTCATTCAAGGAGTTTGGAGAAAGGGAGTAAGGAGATGGGATGTAGATTGTGAAGATTGCTGGGGTCCAGTGAGGGCTTTTTAAGGATGGGAGTGACTAGCGTATGTTTTAGAGAGTTAGGGAAGATGCCAGAAGAGAGGTAGAGGTTGAACATGTGAGTTAAAGAGCATAGAATAGAGTCAGATAGTGAACGTAGCTTTTGCGAGGGAGCAGGATCCAGGGGACAGATGGTTAGATGGGTGCTAGGAAAAAGTCCAGTAACCTCGTTAATACTAGCAGGGTTGAACGAGGGAAGTAATGATTGTACCCTTGGACATGGAGTGTTAAGTGGGGGAGGTATCTGCACATTGGAGATCTCCTCGTAAAATTGTATCAATCTTAATTTTGAAGTGATTAGCGGTCTCCTGGGCAGTGTGTGTTAGTGGGTGGAGTCAGTGGTGAACATAGTAGAGAGTTAAAGGTAGAGAAGAGTTGACGGGGCCTAAATGAGAATGTTTTAATGAACGTGATAAAATGGGATTTTTGACTTACCGTAAAATCCATTTCTCTGATGTTCATTGACAGATACAGCTCCTGATATTCTTAACCACTGGGTTATATACTGCCCCCTACAGGGGTAGGGGACTAGGCAGAAAAAAAGTCTGAACATCAGAGAAATGGATTTTATGGTAAGTCAAAAATCCTATTTTCTCTTTTGTTCATTGATGGAAAAAGCTCCGGATGTTATTAACCATTGGGGAGTCCCAAAGCAGTGTAAAACATGAGGGGTTTGAACAACAAAAAAATTTCCCAGGCTACACAGTAGCCAACCAAGCATCAGGAGCTCAACTAAAACAACTGGAGCCCACCTGAAAAAAAAAACAATACACCCTCCTATGGAGATAGGAGAACAGAAAAGCCCAAACACCACATGTGAAGGGAGGCAAAACAGAAGCACTGCAGCAAGGAGGTTGGAGAGGATGATATAAGCCCTGCTGAACCCTGTCAATTGACCGTATCGATTCGTATGGAGAGAGGCAGTTTGATCATCCCTATGATTTTGCAGAGTGCTGTTTAAATACCGTTTTGGTAAGAGGCCATCTTGGTTATTGCACGCACGGTGAAGAGCACTATTTCTTTTGTGTGGTCACAAGAAATTGGCTTGTTTGAAACATTTTACATTTTGCACTTACTTTACATCCGTCCGGTAAGGAGGAATTTCACCAGGTGGAGGGATTTCAAAATCACCATTTGAATCTATCACCGTTTTGTCATCTTTATTTTGTATCACCAGAATTTATAATCGGAAGAGTTTCATCACTTTGAATTTGGGACTTTATGATTATATTTGTTTTGGTCACATTGATTTATGTACATTGATTTGTTCATATTTATTGGATTTAGCGCACCACCCACGTTTACACATTCTATTCATTTTTTCTGGTAGCAGCTTTATCACAGACCAGCGCACTTTTCTTTTACACATAATAAACCAAATATACCTGTCTAACACATTAGGTTAAAAACAGGGGTTTAGTTAACACACATTTGCAAACGCATGTATAAGCTGCAAGGCCAACAACAAGACACCCTGTGTATCTTGCAGTCCTAACCCTTCCTAACACTACTCAACCTGAGTGTCGGAGTGTCTCCACAAGGGAAGTACATGAATGCTGATGGATGGGAAACAGATGGGCTGGAGATTGCCCAATCCTCCCCCAATCTGCTCCAATCCAAATCCATCCTGATAGGTGAAGGAGCCTTGTCCGTGGGTCTGGAGAAGCCCGCTCTCGGCTTGCCAGACCAGGTTCGTTTGGATCCTCCAGAGGCGGCCCCAAAGGGCTTTGAGCCCTTGTCAGTCGACCCTGAGGGACAAAAAAACTTCTTGTGTGCTGAGAATGGAGGCCTACATCTACAATGAGGTTCCTTGCCCTTAGTAGCCTGCGGAAGAAAAGTACTCTTCCCTTCTTTGAGACCTTTAATAATGTCATCCAGGGTAGCTCCAAAATGGCGATCTCATTGGAAAGGAAGATTAGTCAAGGCCTTTTGAGAAGTCTAACCCGCAGACCAGCCACTTGAGCCAAAAGACACTCCGAAGGACCACTGCCAAAACAGAGAGCCGAGCAATTTGGGGAGCCGCATCCAAAGAAGCATCACAGATAAACTGTAGCCCCTGGACAAGCTGGTCTGCCAGTTCGACAAAGGCAGGGGGGAACTGTTCTCCCTCCAGGTCACGGCATAAGAGCTTAGCCCACTCGGTCAGTGTTTGCGACACCAGGGCAATGGTGAATACCGGCCTTATTGCCGAACCAGCCAGAGTGTACATATTGCGGGCCACAGCCTCCGCCTTCCTGTCAGCCGGATTCTTAAAGGCCAGGGAATCTTCAACTGGAATCATGGTTGCCTTGTTTAATCTGGAAACTGGAGGGTCCATCCCAGGTGGAACAGTCCACTTCTGAAGATGGGACTCCTCAGGGTTAACGCCTAGGAAAGCACTTAGGGACCCCACGGGGATGCTTTGGTTGTCCCCACTCTTTAGCGACAATTGTGTCAAAATAGACAGGGAAAGGAAACATCTTTGCCGCTCTGGATGGCTTGTGAAAGCCAAAAGGGAACCTGTGCCTCCATCGCAGCTGCATCCTCCATCTTCGGGGTCTCATGCACAGATACAATCAGTGCCTACACCAACGCCTTTTCGTGCACGGTTACAGAAGTGGAGGAATCATCCACACTATTGGAGGTTCACCGGCGCGAGGTTGCAGACCTAGCAGGGTGACCCACGTCCGCGGCAGCCAAATCAGATTCAGGATCTGATGAGACAGATGAGGCAGAAAGCTACCTCCACCCGGGACACAAAGGACTCCAGGACCACCGTCAGTGCATTGATGGATGGTTGGAACCCGAAGGACTCCGCAGCCTCAGAGAAGAGATGAGGTAGGGAGATGTGCACCAAAGACTCCATGAGTCACCAGACGGACCCCACAAAAAGTGTAAAACCCTGCAAAGGGACAACCCCCACCACTCTGGCAGCACCACCCGGTTGCCAGGCACAAGCACCAAGCCATCCTCAGCAGAGAGGAAGAGGACCCTAGCAGAAACAGGCACTTGGAGCCAACAGGATAATCTGCACTAAACGTGCAGCGAAAAGATCCAGGGGTCAGCACCAGGGGATGAGGAGGGGCTCCCACCGCCAAAATCGCCCCACAGGGTTCCACTGTCATGGCCGCCACTATTTTCAATGGCAAACCACAACAAAATGGCCACCACACTACACAAACATGGCCACCGTGTATAGAAACACAAAGGCTACAACAAAACGGTGGTATCATGAGGCATACAGGGACCTAGGAGTTAACCCAGGCCTCAAGGACAGATCCAGACAGGACCGGGGGGTGGGCCCTCGCAGGAGCCCCCACCAGGTACCACCCCCCTGCACAGTCGATCGTCCAGTCACTGGCGGCACACCCCCCCGGCCCCCATTGCCAGCTAGCGCCCTGCCCCCACCCCAGCAGGTGGACGGGACCACCCAAACAGCCCCAGTATATGTGGAGGGGGGTAGGATGAGGGACACTGTATAAAAGGGGGGGGGGTGCCGAAAGGGAAGGAGAGGAAACCAGGGGGCCCCACCATCCTAAGGAGGGGCCCACATCCACCCCAAAACCCTCCAGGGGGAAGGGGGACAGCTACTCACAAAACCAGGCACCAGGCGGGCATCTATCCAGACAGAACCCCTCTCCTTTAAAATGGGGGGGGGGGCTGTCGGCCAGGAGGAACGCTGCGACTCGGGCTAGGACCCGGTCGTATGCAACCTTGTGTGGCGTTTAACTCACGCGGAGCGGAGGTCTGTGCATGCTTGCAGGCAAGACTGGGGTGACCACTGGATCTAGATTATCCAGCCCATTGCTCAGTCTGGCAGTTGATTGTAGATCTCACAGGAAAAATCCAGGAGAAAAATTTTCAATCTAAAAAGAAAAAAATTGCCAGGAACAGAGATCCCAGCAAGTAACTAGGTCCTTACTCCTGACTAGGCAGAAAAAAAACTGAGTGCTTATAGCAGAGAGAGGGAGTATACTCCCTGGGACTGCCCATGGGCATAGCCAGACTTTTTTACTGCCTACTTCTGTATGGGGCAGTATAACCTAATGGTTAAAAATATCTGGAGCTGTGTCTGTCAATGAACGAAAGATAAAATAGGTTTGCTTGGCAGAACATAAAACAGAATTCATAGAATGCATTTAGGTAGAAAAAAATTGCAAACCGTAGTACCACTTTCCATTAAATAAAATGAAACGCAAAGTTCACGTTAAAAAAAAAAAAAAGAACTGCCGATGGTAAGGGGCACCTGTATATAAGAACAAACTGTGCAGTACTTTCTAACTGAAAAACTCCCAGAGATGGCATTATCCCATCCTGAAGTATTGCTAGGATGTTACAAAGACTCCTGGCTCTTTTCTGCATAGGCAGTTTTTTGGTAAAGGTGAGCTGTGCCTTTAAGTTTAGAAAATAGAGTAGTAAACATATAAAATACATCAATGTTTGTCTTTTTAATATATTGTTTATTTTTTCCGTTTTAAAAGATGACATTATTACAAAGAAATAAACGGCAATTCTTAAATGTTGACAAATTACATGCAAGGTAAAGGTGTGTTTCACTCAAGCTTTGTGCTCCAACATGCAATAAAGAACTACGAGGAGATAAAACCAAACATAATAAAGGATTCAAAGTCATGCCAGGGGATTATTTTGAACTCATTATTTTGTCTATAACATACAGATACATCCATATTAGTTTGATTGGTAATAGTTTATTCACACATTTTTAATAATAACTGTTTTGGAAAACATTTGTAAGAGAGCAGAGTAAAACTGGTCGAACATCGCCATCTGGTGGTAGCCATTCATGACTGCAGCTGTGGAAAACTATTTTGGCCTGAATAATTAATTCTCTTTCTTTTGCTCAAAAAGCTGTGTACAGAGTAACAAGCTCCTTGTTAAAGCATTTGTAAACTGCTGCACATTTTTTTTTCCTTACCTGCAAGGCAAAGCCATATTGTGCTAGTCTGCATCGCAATCTAGCACATTTTGTTAAACTTCCCTGAAAACGAAGCATTCCAGTGATGCAATGCCATCACTGAAGGCAACATCCATCCCTACCCGGACTACCTTCTGAGTTTGCGGCTCCGGCTCTGTGGCTGGCCCGCGATTACATCACTCCCGCGCATGTGGAGCCGCCAGTCATGGCACACTGCTCTGAAGAAACAGTACAGGTGGCCCTTCCTTCAGAGCGCGTGCGCCAGTGACGTAAATGGCTGCTAGCACAGTAAACATCTCTTAAACGGTACATGTTTAGGAGATATTTACACTACCTATAGGTAAGCCTAATATAGGCTTACCTATAGGTAAAACTTAACCACTTTACAACCGGAGGATTTTCCTGCTTTACATCCAGGCCACTTTTTGCAACTTAGCACTGTGCGACTTTAACTGACAATTGCGCGGTCATGCAACCCTGTACCCAAACGAAATTTACGTCCTTTTTTTCCCACTAACAGAGCTTTCTTTTTGGTGGTATTTGATCACCTCTGCGCTTTTAATTTTTGACGATATTGATAAAAAAAGAGCTAAAATTTTGCGAAAAAATTTACATTTTCTACTTTTAACCGCTTTAAGACCGGAAGATTTTACCCCATTCCTGACCAGGATATATTTTGCGATTCGGCACTGCGTTACTTTAACGGACAATTGCGCAGGCCAAGCGACGCTGAACCCAAATTAAATTTATGTCCTTTTTTTCCCCCACAAATAGAGCTTTCTTTTGGTGGTATTTGATCACCTGTGCGATTTTTAATTTTTGAAAAAAAGAGCGACAATTTTGAAAAAAAAAAAAACAATATTTTTTACATTCTGATATAGAACATTCCCAAAAAAAATTTCAATATCAAAATTTTAGGCCAATTTGTTTTCTGCAACATATTTTTGGTAAAAAAAAATCATAATAAGCGTATTTTGATTGGTTTGCGCAAAAGTT
Organism: Pelophylax lessonae; assembly: GCF_965119305.1. Lineage (NCBI taxonomy): Eukaryota > Metazoa > Chordata > Amphibia > Anura > Ranidae > Pelophylax > Pelophylax lessonae. Next base: position 104,869,829 of record NC_138772.1, read on the forward strand.
ATCACGTTTACTAACTACGGGAAAGATTTGTAATTTTTATTGTTTATTTTTTTTTACTAGTAATGGCGGCGATCTGCGATTTTTTTTTGTGGGACTACCACATTGCGGCGGACAAAACGGACCCCTGACATTTTTGACACTTTTGGGGGTACCAGTGACATTACTACAGTAATCAGTGCTATAAATATGCACTGTTACAGTAATAATGACACTGGCATGGAAGGGGTTAACTTTATTGGCGATCAAGGGGTTAAATGTATGCCTCATGCTTACTAACGTGTGTGGGGGGGGGGAGGGGATTGTGTGACACAGATCGCAGGTTCAGCTATGCTGAATCCTGTAATCTGTCCATCTGTCACATAGGAGATCCGCCCACTTTGTTTACACAAGCGGGCGGATTTCCTCACTCGATCCCCGACAATTGGGGAACAGCGGCGGTGATCACCGCCTCTCCTCCCCTGGCCCAACTCCCGCTGTGACTGAATACAGCGGGAGCGCTCCACCGTGAGGGGGCGTTGTCCAGCGACGTAGGTCTACGTCGCTGGACGATAACGAGCCACTTTGCCGCAGTACCAGCTCAGTGAGCGGTCGGCAAGTGGTTAAAGATGGAAGTTTTCTTCCTCTTTAAATGCTATGAAGTTGGCTTTAGATATTTCAGCCTCTCTGTACACCATTCTTTAGATTAACCAAAAACTATGTAACCAATCCAGCTAACGTTTGCACTACATATTTGTCAGATCTTAAGGAGATTGTACAGACTATTACATGTACTGTATAAAAATGTTTTGGATTAAGTTTTATTGTCTGTGTACGGTTGGGGAGAATTTCCTTAATTTTCTGTCCCAGATTTGCAACAGGAAGTTAAAGGAAATCTCTAATAGTGAAAGCAAATGCCCTCTTAGATAGTTGTCACCAGACAGGTATCCCCATGGTTGTGACAGCTTTAACATATCGGATTTCCCCTCATATTTGGTCTCAGCAACGGTGTTCACCACTCAAATCAGGATGCATTTCCCCAATAGGAACACAGACAATAATTTGAGAGGGGGGTCTAGCCCAGGGGTACTCAAACTTTTGAAGAGCGAGGGCTACCTAAAGGAGAAGTTCAACCAAAGCTTGTTTGGCTGTACTTCTGTGGATCACAGGAGTACAGTTCCTTCGGCACTCCTGTGACCCATTTTCAGCAGACAGTGGGCATCACAGAGCCGGTCCAGGTGGGGAAAGATCACAGCTATATGGTCAGGATCCCTCCACAGGCCTTGACCAGCACCAGGTCAGCTGTGCTTTGCCATACCCTTCTATTACATCTTGGGGGTGTGGTGCACTTTCTGAAAGTGCACCAAAACTACCCACGTAATATAATCATAATAGAAGTCTAGTGCTTAGTGCAGCTAATCAGCAAGTGCACTGTACCTGCAGATCGGTGTGAAAGCAGCCTAAAAACCTTTTTATAAGGTATTGCTGTCCAGTAGGGATGATCGTACTTTTGAAAAGTTCGGTTCGACCAGAACACCCAAACTTCCCGAAAGTTCGGCCCGGATTTCAAAACCCCATTGAAATCAATGGGACCCGAACTTCGTTAATCAAAAAACACCATTTTGAAGCCCTAAAACCCAATAAATGCCCATAAAAAGTGCCTAGGGTTCTGGGTCATGCTCCAGGGACTATTAAATTACACAAAAATAAAGTTCTTAAAAATTGTCATTTTTGATAGAGAGCCAATTATTGAAAAAAAAAAAAAAAGAGATTTCTTTGGATTTAGTGTCTGGGGGGTCTAACAAGTGTACCTGTGAAGTTTCAGCTCTGTAGCATGTCCAGAACCAGAAAAAAAAGTTTGTTTGTATTAGAATTGCAGTAGAACAGGATAGTGGCTTCGCTATTTTCACACCTGGCTTTTTGTTGCAGGCGTTTATAGGGCTTTTTCGTGGATGTCTTTGGAGGTAGGCATGACATCTTAACTTCTGTATAGGGATATATATATATATATATATATATATATATATATATATATATATATATATATATATATATACACACCCACATATATATAGGTGTGAAAGTGGCAGAACACTATGCCTGCGCTAATTAAATAATTAATAGGCATAGGATTTCGCTCCTATCACACCTATATGTGTGTATGTGTATAAATACATATAAGTGTGTGTGTATATATACCCCTATACTGAAGTTCAGATGTTATGCCTGCCTCCAAAGACGCCCAAAAAATGCCCAAAAAAACGCCTGCAACAACACACCTGGGCGTTTTTGTAGCAGGCGTTTTTTTGGGCATTTTTTGGGCATCTTTGGAGGCAGGCATGACATCTGAACTTCTGTATAGGGGTATATATACACACACACTTATGTATTTATACACATACACACATATCGGTGTGATAGGAGCGAAGTCCTATGCCTGTTAATTATTTCATTAGTGCAGGCATAGGGTTCTGCTACTTTCACACCTATATATATGTGTATATATACATACATACATACATACGCCCAGGTGTGCTGTTGCAGGCGTTTTATTGGGCATTTTTTGGAGGCAGGCATAACATCTGAACTTCTGTATAGGGGTATATACAGTGGGTACAGAAAGTATTCAGACCCCCTTAAATTTTTCACTCTTTTATATTGCAGCGATTTGCTAAAATCATTTAAGTTCATTCTTCTTCCTCATGAATGTACACATAGCACCCCATACTGACAGAAAAACACAGAATTGTTGACATTGTTGCAGATTTATTAAAAAAGAAAAACTGAAATATCACATGGTCCTAAGTATTCAGACCCTTTGCTCAGTATTTAGTAGAAGCCCCCTTTTGATCTAATACAGCCAGGAGTCTTTTTGGGAAAGATGCAACAAGTCTTTCACACCTGGATTTGGGGATCCTCTGCCATTCCTCCTTGCAGATCCTCTCCAGTTCTGTCAGGTTGGATGGTAAACGTTGGTGGACAGCCATTTTTAGGTCTCTCCAGAGATGCTCAATTGGGTTTAAGTCAGGGCTCTGGCTGGGCCATTCAAGAACAGTCACGGAGTTGTTGTGAAGCCACTCCTTCGTTATTTTAGCTGTGTGCTTAGGGTCATTGTCTTGTTGGAAGGTAAACCTTCGGCCCAGTCTGAGGTCCAGAGCACTCTGGAGAAGGTTTTTGTCCAGGATATCCCTGTACTTGGCCGCATTCATCTTTCCCTCAATTGCAACCAGTCGTCCTGTCCCTGCAGCTGAAAAACACCCCCACAGCATGATGCTGCCACCACCATGCTTCACTGTTGGGACTGTATTGGACAGGTGATGAGCAGTGCCTGGTTTTCTCCACACATACCGCTTAGAATTAAGGCCAAAAATTTATATTTTGGTCTCATCAGACCAGAGAATCTTATTTCTCACCATCTTGGAGACCTTCAGGTGTTTTTTAGCAAACTCCATGCGGGCTTTCATGTGTCTTACACTGAGGAGAGGCTTCCGTCGGGCCACTCTGCCATAAAGCCCCGACTGGTGGAGGGCTGCAGTGATGGTTGACTTTCTACAACTTTCTCCCATCTCCTGACTGCATCTCTGGAGCTCAGCCACAGTGATCTTTGGGTTCTTCTTAACCTCTCTCACCAAGGCTCTTCTTCCCCGATAGCTCAGTTTGGCCGGACGGCCAGCTCTAGGAAGGGTTCTGGTCGTCCCAAACATCTTCCATTTGAGGATTATGGAGGCCACTGTGCTCTTAGGAGCCTTAAGTGCAGCAGAAATCTTTTTGTAACCTTGGCCAGATCTGTGCCTTGCCACAATTCTGTCTCTGAGCTCTTCAGGCAGTTCCTTTGACCTCATGATTCTCATTTGCTCTGACATGCATTGTGATCTGGAAGGTCTTACATAGACAGGTGTGTGGCTTTCCTAATCAAGTCCAATCAGTATAATCAAACACAGCTGGACTCAAATGAAGGTGTAGAACCATCTCAATGATGATCAGAAGAAATGGAAAGCACCTGAGTCAAATATATGAGTGTCACAGCAAAGGGTCTGAATACTTAGGACCATGTGATATTTCAGTTTTTCTTTTTTAATAAATCTGCAACAATGTCAACAATTCTGTGTTTTTCTGTCAGTATGGGGTGCTATGTGTACATTAATGAGGAAGAAGAATGAACTTAAATGATTTTAGCAAATGGCTGCAATATAACAAAGAGTGAAAAATTTAAGGGGGTCTGAATACTTTCCATACCCACTGTATACACACACACTTATATGCATTTATACACATACACACATATAGGTGTGATAGGAGCGTAGTCCTATGCCTGTTCATTATTTCATTAGCACAGGCATAGTGTTCTGCTACTTTCACACCTATATATGTGTATGTGTATATATACATACATGTGTGTGTGTATATATACCCCTACACAGAAGTTCTGATGTCATGCCTGCCTCCAAACACGTCCACAAAAAAGCCCAATAAAACGCCTGCAACAAAAAGCCGGGTGTGACAGGGGCGAAGCCACTGTCATGCTCTATTGTAATTCTAATAGAAACAATCTTTTTTCTATGGCGGTGACCCTGACATGGAAGGGTTTGGTCACCCTGCCATAGCAGTCAGAGTCAGTTAACCCTACACTACAGTCCCCTGACACTTAACACTTTCCCTACAGAAACTAGATTATTAAATCTAACTATAGTGGAAAATAGTACCCTAACTACACTAGATATCCCTTTCCTCACACTGATAATTGCTAAATGACACTTTTGCAGCAGGAGTAACAGAACTGCTTCCACTCTCTTCCACTGCCCCTGTATTACAATGCTAGAGATTTGGCTGGGCTATGTTATATACTGGGGGGCGTATTCACTACTGATTGGCCTCTGGACCCCCTAGTCACTCCAATCACATTCCTAGCATCCTCCTGCCCCCTCAATTGGCTTTTACTAATGTTTCTGGTCCAATCACGGGCTTTTAAAGCCCAGTTCCTGTCCCATTGCATTTTGGTCGGTTCTGGTTGCCGAGATTCAGCCGAATTTCGAACAGTCAATATTCGGGTCGAACCGATGGTTGACCCGAACCGTTCGATCATCCCTACTGTCCAGACCAGGGTTTCTCAACCTTTTTTCAGTCAAGGCACAGGTATATAGACAATCTCGAGGCACCCTTTAAAATTTATGGACAGCCTAAAATGTAAAAGCTATTCTTATAGTTTTTCATAATGCAGCAACATCCACAAGTCCAAGTAGGGCACCCAACAATAGGGGGGATTTATTCTTCCAAAGCAAATACACTTTTACAAAATGGTACTAACTAGTATTCCAATGTTTATTTTCTTTCTCAGTTTTTCTCCATTACTCTCCAATGCTGATGGAGAGGGGCACAAGAGGGTCAAACAAGGATGCTGTGCAGGCGAATGGCGTCCTCCATATCAATGGATGATGCCATTGGTCATAAGGACGCCGGCAGCTAGAATGTTGTAATGGTGCACAATGAAAACCTGTGATTAGTGTAACTTAAAACAGCCTTCATCCATACGCTGGCTTGTATACAATTTTCGGGCAATTTTTTAGGCATTTTGCCAAGGCACCCCTGAAGAAACTTCAAGGCACCCCAGAGTGCCTGGGCACCCTGGTTGAAAAAGGCTGGTCCGTACTACTAGAAAGGTCCCAGGTTGTGCTTAGTATCACTCAGCCAGGGACAGGAGCCAGCGCTACAGAGAAAGCATCAGCTTAAGCGGCTCCTACCACCGACTTCATGCACTCTGATGCCCAGGGATGGCGGGTTGGCAACCCGTTGATCGTGATCTGAGTTTGCAGACCCATCATCCCAGAGCATGGGCTTCCATGTTTTGAGGTTATGGGCCATGGGTTGAGCACCCCTGGTCTAACCCTTTTCCACTATGTACAACTTTAAAAAGATAAAAGAAAAGGTTTGCATTTACATTCACATAAGAAATCTCCACTATCAATTAAAAAGCTGTAAAAGTGTTAGACCAGGGGTGCTTATCCCATGGTCCGCAACCTCAAAACAGGCAAGCCCATGCTTGGTCTTCATGTGATTGGCTTACTATTTTCCTATAAGTGTATGCAGAGCTTGAGGTACAATTTCAGGTATCCCCTGCGATCCTTTCTACAGAGACCCTTTTTAAATTTGGTAATAATTTGGTCATACATCCACAGGGGTGCTGGGGAGAAATGTTTCTCCTATTACAACAATGGGATGGGGATCCAGAGATAAGAGTAGGCCAATCTTCCCACTTAACAGCAACTCTGAGATAGTCAGTTGAGTGACCTGTTTTAGAAGCAAGTAACATTTTGCTAAAATCCTCACAACATATAAACACTATATTGTCAAAAGTATTGGGACACCTGCCTTTACACACACATGAACTTTAATGGTATCCCAGTCTTAGTCCAGAGGGTTTGAGTTGGCTCACCCTTTGCGGCTATAATAGCTTCAACCTGTCTGGGAAGGCTGTCCACAAGGTTTAGGAGTGTGTCTATGGGAATATTTGAAAAGTCCAAAGATTGAGACCGCACTCAAGGTGATAAGATGAAAGCAAATGAACTCCTTTATTCCTCATAAATGAAGCAAACAGACAGTGCACAGACGTGTCGGGTTGACGCGTTTCACGGTGCTGTAGATCGCTTACTCATAACCACACACGATGAGATTGTGGGAGCTGGCAAACATTTGTAGATAAAACAGGCAGGTGGTAACCAGGAAGTGTGATCACACACATCTTGAATTATGTTAATGAGAAACAAAAAAAAGTCAGGCAATCCCCAATCTCATGGTGAAGACAATTAATTACAAAAACTCCCCCTTCTCTGTAAAGGAGGAGACGTACATGAACGAACAATATAAAATCATATAATCATATAAACATAATTAGACACAGAAAAACAGGCTGCATATAAAAGAAAACATGCATTTCTTTTTGACCTCTGGTAATAGAGAAAGATATATATATATATAGTGACCAAAACACCCAAAATTTCTCATGCCAATTAAATGGCTATGTATAAACTGTATGGTGTAAAAGTAGTAAGAACTATATATATATATATATATATACTGATATGGATATCTCAAAAACACACACCTATCATGTTGGGTAAGCAATGGACATACAGGAAAGATGTGTATAATATATGTGAAATGGTGTTCAAAAAATGAAAAAAATTTATTATAGTATGTATAAATACAAAAATATGAAAGTGATAATGTGTGAAAATATAAAGATATAGGAATATATAGAAATGCACATAAGAACATTGTACATTTTGAAAAATGTGTATATATATCAATATAAAAGATAACATATGTGCAAGAAAGAATTAATGGTTGTAGTGTTAAGAAATATATGAAGGAAAATTATAAAGTGAAAGACGATGTGTATGTAAAACCACCAAAGATAAAAAACCAGAGGACAGGAAGTTGAATCATAGAGCCTGTGAAGCCATTTTGTAAAAGAGTTGTCTAAAATGGCACTAATCTCATATATGTAAAAGTGATGCTGATGCCGACAATAAATATAATTCAAATCACCAATCATAAATAGAAAATTGTTTTGTAATTATGTATAGGGTGAAATGAATATTGTCATGATGGATAAAAGAGTAACCAATGAAATGTATGTGGATATATATAATAAATAAATAAACATATATATTGATTTGTGAAAACCAATATAATATATAATTTCCATGAACATCAAAAGCATCATTGAGAGATTAGTGCCAAAAAGAATGCCCCCCCCCCCCCCCCAGATATCAAAAAAATTAGAGGTGGGGATGTTTTTCATTTACTTTGCAAAAAAGAGGTTTCTTGGATTTTTAGGCTTCAAACCCGTATACCGCAGGGACTCAACTTTGAATGGGACGTCTCTCATTTTTATGAGTGAGTTCCCTTTCAATTGAATGAGCCCCTTCCTCTTTTCTCCCTTTTAATGTATAGTGATCCACATATCCGAATATTTCACATTGTATTCATTTGCATTTTGGGAGATTTGAGTACTTCTTATGGGGACAAGTCTATTTCTATTTTTCTTCATATGGCCAGGTCTAGTTCTTCTCATTTTCTTTCTTTTGCTTTCATTGGATTTCTCTGGTTCCCTTTCGGTGTGTCTTTTTCCCCTTTTAGTCAATGGTTCTGTGATTTTTCGCATTTTCGGACAGATATACATCGGTACGATTTCACAACATATGTCTGTACATGGTTTCTGTCGATTATAGATATCAACAAACTCTTTTTATATATATTCTTTAAGTATTGGCTCTGTATCACCTACGATTGAGTTTTTCAGGTGAATACATTCGTACCGATATGGTCCGGAGGTGCGATATCATAGACTGGACATTTTGGGTGTGTTTCTTGTTTGCACTAGTCACCTTATCATCAGTCACTAATGATCATCCATCAATTGGTATACTTTAGGGTAATTATGCTGTCTGAGTGTCAATTTTTTGATATCTGGGAGGGGGGGGGGGGGGGGGCTTTCTTTTTGGCACTAATCTCTCAATGATGCTTTTGATGTTCATGGAAATGATATATTATATTGGTTTTCACAAATCAATATATATGTTTATTTATTTATTATATATATCCACATACATTTAATTGGTTACTCTTTTATCCATCATGACAATATTCATTTCACCCTATACATAATTACAAAACAATTTTCTATTTATGATTGGTGATTTGAATTATATTTATTGTCGGCATCAGCATCACTTTTACATATATGAGATTAGTGCCATTTTAGACAACTCTTTTACAAAATGGCTTCACAGGCTCTATGATTCAACTTCCTGTCCTCTGTTTTTTTTATCTTTGGTGGTTTTACATACACATCGTCTTTCACTTTATAATTTTCCTTCATATATTTCTTAACACTACAACCATTAATTCTTTCTTGCACATATGTTATATTTTATATTGATTTATATACATATATATATATATACACATTTTTCAAAATGTACAATGTTCTTATGTGCATTTCTATATATTCCTATATCTTTATATTTTCACACATTATCACTTTCATATTTTTGTATTTATACATACTATAATAATTTTTTTTCATTTTTTGAACACCATTTCACATATATTATACACATCTTTCCTGTTTGTCCATTGCTTGGCCAACATGATAGGTGTGTGTTTTTGAGATATCCATATCAGTATATATAGTTCTTACTACTTTTACACCATACAGTTTATACATAGCCATTTAATTGGCATGAGAAATTTTGGGCGTTTTGGTCACTATATATATATCTTTCTCTATTACCAGAGGTCAAAAAGAAATGCATATGTTTTCTTTTATATGCAGCCTGTCTTTCTGTGTCTAATTATGTTTATATGATTATATGATTTTATATTGTTCGTTCATGTACGCTCCTCCTTTAGAGAGAAGGGGGAGTTTTTGTAATTAATTGTCTTCACCATGAGATTGGGGATTGCCTGACTTGCATTTGTTTCTCATTAACATAATTAATTCAAGATGTGCGTGATCACGCTTCCTGGTTACCACCTGCCTGTTTTATCTACAAATGTTTGCCAGCTCCCACAATCTCATTGTGTGTGGTTATGAGTAAGCGATCTACAGCATCGTGAAACGCGTCAACCCGACACGTCTGTTTGTGCACTGTCCGTTTGCTTCATTTATGAGGAATAAAGGAGTTCATTTGCTTTCATCTTATCACCTTGAGTGCGGTCTCAATCTTTGGACTTTTCTACGTTTGGATGACGGATCCGACCTGCACCAAGCCCTGAACTTGCACCTGAGCGGCTTTTTCCTTCTTTGCTCTATGGGAATATTTGGCCATTCTTCCACGTTTGTGAGGTCAGGCACTGATGTTAGATGAGAAGGCCTGGCTCGCAATCTCCACTCTAATTCATCCCAAAGGGGTTTTATCGGCTTGAGGTCAGAACTCTGCACAGACCATTCAAGTTCCTCCACTCCAAACTTGCTTATCCATGTCTTTAGGATCTTGCTTTGTGCACATTCATGTTGAAACAGGAAAGGGCCATCTCCAAACTGTTCCTACAAAGTTGGGAGCATGAAATTGTCCAAACTGTCTTGGTATGCTGACGCCTTAAGAGCTCCCTTCACTGGTACTAAAGGGCCAAGCCCAACCCCTGAAAGTATAATCCCCCCCTCTACAAAATGATTTGGACCAGTGCACAAAGCAATGCCCATAAAGACATGGATGAGCAAGTTTGAGTAACTTGAATGGCTTGCACAGAGTCCTGACCTCAACCCGATAGAACACATTTGGGATGAATTAAAAGGGAACTGTGAGCCAGGCATTCTCATCCAACATCAGTGCATGACCTCACAAATACGGTCCTGGAAGAATGGTTAGACATTCCCATAGACACACTCCTAAACCTTGTGGACAGCCTTCCCAGAAGAGTTGAAGCTGTTATAACTGCAAAGGGTGGGCCCACTCAATATTGAACCCTACAGACTAAGACAGGGAAGCCAATAAAGTTCATGTGCGCGTAAAGGTAGGCATCCCAATACTTTTGACAATATAGCGCAGTGTTTCTCAACTCCGGTCCTCAGAGCACACTAACAGGCCAGATTTTAAGTATTACCTTGAGGAGATGCAGACTAGAATACTGCAATCACTGAGCAGCAAATGATATCAGCTGCGACGTATTTCAGTTTTCTTGCAAACCTGGCCTGTTAGTGTGCCCTGAGGACCGGAGTTGAGTAACACTGATATAGTGTACATGTGGCTGGGAGGAACTCCAAAATAAACTACACACCCCAAAATCCCTGAATATGGTCGACAACTAAAACGCACATCTACTTTTGACAGAGAAATGCCTTCACTAAGCTCCATCAGTTATCACTGCTAAAATGTAATGAGCCAGATCTGGTCCATTAATTAGAAGTGCAGGCAAAAGACAGTCTGTTTGAATTAAAGACGGCCTGGCTCATGATTGGCCAGAAAACCACAGACTAATATCTAATGATAAAGTGGTTTGACAAAGCCCAAACTGTAGAGTGAATGGGACAGTCGTGCCTACCAAAGGCCTTTATTTTCCCCCAACAAAATTGGTAAACAGGGATGGCCAGATTTAAATCTCGTGTCTGTGGGGGGAGAAGGCAATAGAACACAGCTAGCCTAACACATCATTTGCAACAATACAGAGAAAGTTAGACAGAATGCAGGTGGTCAAAAAATATGTTCTAGCTGAGTCTGCAAAAGGCTTGTAATGAGCCAGGTCAGTCTGGAAGAAGAGTGTGTGGAAAATCTTTAAGTCTGGTTCTATTTGACCTTAAAACTGCACGCTTTTACATCTCAACTTTACTTATATTCCATAACTACTATGGTAGTGGAGTTCTATTCTTTAAAAGTGCTTACACTGATGAATGGGAAGATACTGATCAGTAGACACCAAATACGCCTATGTTTTTAGGTCCAGCAGAGGACCATCTATGGGCGTTCCTATTCCAGAGAAGTCAATCTAATGATCATCTTCTCTCGAACATAACTGTTGGAGATGTTTCACTCAATAAGTGCATGCAGCGCCGATCAGTGCATTCTGACAGCCGTCCCCGCTGTCAGAATACAATAGTGCAGCAGGGAGGATTCCTTCATCCACCTCGAAAGTGTAGATGGGGGAATCTGTTCATTTTATTTTTATTTTTTGATCAGCCACAGGCTGATCTAAAAAAAAAAAAAAAAAAAAAAGATCCATCCATCCAGCTTTATAAAACACATTAGATCTTGTAAGCGATATATGTTTAAAGCACAACTCCAGGCAGATTAAACAAAAGAAAAAAAAAAAGATCCCTTGCAGGGGGGCTGTGCCTGTACTGCAAGGGTTAATTGATAATTTAGTCTGTCCTCTGGCATCCTCACATCCAGAGCAGGGCTATGAACCTTGCTCTGGTTTTGATGATGTCAAGATCCTTGTTTGGTGGAGCATGGGGGTGCAGAAGCTTTGGGAATCTGTCTAGCTGGAGGAAGGATTGGGGGATCGGGTAAGTGAATCTCATTTTATTGTTCCACTAGGCATAAATGAGAAATTAACCATTGCAATGCAGGCACAGCACAACTGAAAGGGATCATTTTTTCATTTGCCCACATTTGAGCTGTAAGATACATGCCATGTTTGGTCTCTAACAACTGATAATTGAATTGTGTTCAACAACATGTTGGTTGGTGAGACTGCGAAATCTAAAGAGATGAAGAGATAGATGTATTCAGGACAAATCAGCATTACGATTTGACTGCTGGAGCAAGAAAAACTACAGCAAACCCCACAGAATCTTGATTGGTTGTGGTAATCCTGTAAATGCCCTTCTCCGAGGACCAAAAAAGATTTGCAGGTCTGAGCTCATTTTGACATTAAAATATCTAAGGAGTGTGTCACATTTCTAAGAGCCAGTGACTCTGATATATCATATTGGACTCTAGATGGCACCAAAGAGCAGGCGTACATTGCAAACTTCTTTTCACTTTTTTTAGATTTTTCTGTCTGAATAAGAAAAGAAAGATACAATAACGTATAAAACATATTGTATATCATCATCCACATTACATTATAAATAGAAATTTTGTTTTCTTTATATGAGCTTTTCAGCTATATTATTGTATACTGATTTTAGCGCTGCACTTTTTGGTTTTTATTATCCACATTACATTACCCCAGTGGGGAGGTCACCCTGCTGCATTTTCCCCAAGGATTTGTGTAACAAAAACAATGTAGGGGAGTACTCCAAGAAGAGCAAGAGAAGGGTGGGTGTTCGTGTCTTGAGAGACTCTTTCAAGGAGAATAGGAGAGAGGGGAGGAATTTAGTTGCAAGTTGGGGGCAAAGTGTTTCAGAGAAGGAGAGTAATGGGATAGGTAAGAAAGATTCAGAAGGAAAAGAGTGTGAGCAAAATGATAAAAAATAAAACATGGGGGTGGGGGGATGTGGCAAACACAAGGGGAAAATGTTGTAAGTAATTTATTTTCTTTAATTAAAACAAAATCTTTACAATAATTTTTATGCTGAATCTCTCAATGCTCAAGTAAGAAACAGGTCAACTTTTAGCCTCTAAAATAGTAAACAAAATAGAACACGAATTAGGATTTACCAGGGACAGATATCCATGCAGAGCAGCTTCTGGAGGAGCAGGGGGCACTTTTTGTCTCAGGTACAATTGGTTCCAGTACAGCCCAGTCAGGTGAGGAATGCGTCCACAGGCTGTGCATACGAGCACTAGACTGTCTGTTCCCACATCAACTCGGCTCAGCTGCAGGAAGCACTCCAACAGATACATACTACACATCCTATGGTGTACCTGCAGTTTTTTGAGCATCAGGTTGAAGTCTCTGGCAGCAGATCAGGGGGATGGTACCCATAAACCCTTTCCTTTCTCTGACCCAGTAGATTCAGCCTCAGCTGCTGTCCTAGATCGCCATTAGACAGTTGGCTGGGGCTTGTAGTTGCTCCTTTGAGCAAGCACAGCAGACTTCCCCAAATCTGCAGAAGTTCAGAATCTAGATTCAAGCACTCCTGAAGAGGGATTCAAAAGGTTTACCGGGCAATGAAAAGCTGCACAGGGAGATCTGCCCACTGAAGGCAGCTCATTGTACCCAACCAATTTAGGGCACACTTGAATTGAAGGTGGTGCACAAAAATCCAAAGTAGGATTCACTAAGATAATAGCCTGAGTGAAACTGAATTTTTTTTATGTCCTAATATGCTTACTGACTACTTAACTACAGTTAGTCCTGTTACATGCCCGCAGATTGGCAAGGCTATAGCATTCCTACAGTTTGTGTTCCAACATGTGACGTATATTGTGACTAGTCCTTACCACCCTCAAACAAACGGTTGGTGGTAAGGACTAGTCACCCCTGTAAATTCCTGGTTATGCATAGACTTGCGAGGATAGGATTTCTGGCCACAAGGTCTCTGTATTGGATGGTACAGGAAAACATGATAGGCTCGGGTCCACCAAAACTGCTGAACATGGGTCAGAAGGTTTATATTTTATTCTCTGCGGCAGAACAAATTACAAGGCTAATCTACATTACTTGTGGTAATTTTGGAAGAAGGTGGTAGAAAGAAATCCAAGTAAACATGCTTAAAACTTACTGTGAAAGAACAGCATATATAATGCCAGTTTACAGATGACCAGGACAGGTAGAGAGTGGCCCACTGTTAGACTTAATAGACAATAGAGTTGGGAGCAATTCCCAACTCTCTTCCACACAGAAAATGTATTAGCGGAAGGTGCTTTCATGGGAAAACCAGGGAGAACGCTAATTGCAGTCAGCAAGGTAGACAATGGGGTGCTTCCTCACATCAAGCAGTCTGCCTACTGCATCTTGCTGGAGGTGCAGGAAAACAGGATGATGCTCCAGTTACGGGTCATTCACATAGGGCTTGGGAGTCACCAAAAGTCCTGGTTCCCACAAAGGATCAAACTATCAGGTTCTGCGTGGACTACAGGATGCTGAATGCCATCGCTATTTATTTTACCTACCCCATACCTAGGGTTGATGAATTATTGGATACACTGAAAGTCACCTGTTATCTACCATCATGGCTCTGGCCAGAAGGTACTGGCAAATTAACCTAGCACCCGAGGCTTAGGGGAAAAAAATAAAATCAGCCTTTATCACCCCATTCACATTATGGAACTTCGCCAACTACCTTTGAGAGGGTTTGAGTGACCTAGTGGAAACATTTGCAGTTGCCTACCTGGATTACATTGCAGCGTTCAGCCCTATCTAGACAAACAGGTATAGGTTAATCTGACAGTCAGTCAAACACAGTAATTGTAAGAAAGGAGTGACAGAATTTCAGCACTTGGGATACCAGATGGGAGGGAGCACCCTAAAACAGGGAGGTGGAGGTCATCGTGGCCTGGCCTACTCCTCAAAAAAAAAAAAAAAAAAGGTTGTGTTGTACTTGAGGACAGCTGGTTACTACAGAAAATATGTGTACAACTACAGCACATTGACTGAACCCCTAACTGACGTAACTGCCAGCAATGGTGTCAGTGTAAGCGCATTTTTTGCCATTTGCTGAGAAGTTTTGGGGTTTTTGTCTTTGATTCCTGAGCATTAGAGGTGCATTGAAAGGCCACTGGGGTTCATAGATATAGGTTTCTGGGATGAGTGGAGAAGGAAAGACTATTTCTGCTGTTAAAGAGCCCCTAACTCAATATTGATTCAATACATTTTTATTGAACACATTTTTCAATAGAAATATAAAAGACTTGTTACATACTCAAAGAAAATATGAGAAGGATTAAAGCGGAATACAAAAATGGTAAACATTAGACGGAGTGTTGTGCATTTACCAAAGTAGCTCCATATTTCAATAACGCTGGAAGTGCTGGAAAGCTCCTATAAACTTTGAGCGCATAACACTAGGTGCCTTGTCTGATAACTCCACACCATCTCTGAAGAGACTTATCAAAAAAGGCGAAAGGGCATGGAGGGAGGGGCAACAGTAGAACATCAATAACAAAAGCATACACCAGTCACAATTATGGATCAATAGTACGAGCAAATATCCTTATAAGGATTTGTCTTTTAAATATTTTTGTATCCATGCTATCCATTTAATATTAAAAGGGGCTAATGAATTTGTGTTGCAGGCTATTGATCTCTCATACATACAATGTAGATTCACTTTGTATAACTTACGAAATGTCAGGAGCCAGGTTCGTTTTCCATTTTGTTGTAATCATCAAGTGGGAAGCTGGTACAATTTGGGAAACAATAGTGCAATAGTGCAGTATTGCATGGGGTATTGACTTATTTAAATATAGGAGGTCATTAGGTGCCAGTGAGTAAGCACTTGTAGAGGGGTGAGGAGGAGCACGGCTGTGGACATTGGACAAAGCATTTTGAGTAGGAGTTTAAAGCACAGTATAACATTTTAAAAAAAGAGGGCGCCAACTTTAAAAATGTATCTTTTAGTATTTGATTAGCAGCTGCCCCTTTAGATGTTTTAGGCTATTAAGAATATTTGAAATTGTAAAGGTAGGCGCTAGAGCTGCACGATTAATCGTTAAAAAAATCAATAATCTCGATTTAACCCCCCTTGCGACCTTAAGCTGGCATTTCCAAAATGCATGTAACAGTGCAGAGTAGTTCTGTGCTCACAGCTGTCAAAGGAAAAAAAAAAAAAGCCAGAAAAATCAGAACATTACTCAGAGCTGAGAGATAAAAAGATACAGTGTATCATTTGGTGCTTTTAGATCAAAGGGATGAACTTCCGTCTGAAAATGAGGTCAATTTAATCACTTAACCACTTGCCGACTGCCTAACGCCGATCTACGTCGGCAGTCAGCCCCTCACAGGCAAAGTGACGTAGGGCTACGTCACTAGCTTGTGAGGGTCTAGGGAGCGAGCGCGCGCCCCCGGAGGCATAATCCAAAGGCTGAGTAGGTCTTTATGTCTATATATGTTTGGTGTGTGGTTTACCTCACCGCATGTGGTGGAGCACTTTATTTTGGAGTAAAGAAGTTGTCACTGACATTTAAATACTTGGTGCATGGGATTATTTTACACATTTATGGACACTACAGTATTGCATAAAAGGGACTATAGTGCAAGTGTAAATCATTACACAGGTGTATGGACACTGATAGAGATTTGTTTGATGATATTGGAAAATATATGGACACTATTAGGTAGGGATGCACTGAAATGAAATTCTTGGCCGAAGCCGAATAATAATGAAATGTTTGGCCGAAGGCCGAAGACCGAACGCGGTGTTTCGCATTTTTTCCATTTATTTTGCCAATTTTTTGTCCTCTCTCTTGTCCTCTCATGTCTCTCTCTCTCTCTTGTCCTCTCATGTCTCTCTCTCTCTCTTGTCCTCTCATGTCTCTCTCCCTAAATGTTACTGTAGGGAATGGGATTCAGTGCACACTGCAGCCTTGTACCATAGGGTTAATGTTAGTGACACTGTAGGGATTGGGAAGGATGCTGGGAATGGAAATCAGGAAGCATGCAGGCAGCCTTGTAAATTTTAATTGCAGAAACAGGGCACTGGGCAGGTCAGGGTTAATGTGGTAACATCAATTACTCAGTGACAGTCAGTCAGTGTCAGTGTGGACTCGATCAGATTATACCGTGACAGACAGTCTCTCATAGTGGTGGTAGTAGGAGGCTGGAGGTGGACTAGTAGGAGCCTGGAAAGGAGCACAGCTGCATACATACATTACTCACTCGTGCACTGCAGCCCGCCCCACACATTCAGTGAGTCTTACTCTCCTCCCTAGTTTTTTCAATGGCACATTCAGGAAGCCAATCACGCCGTGAGTAGCGGCACAGCAGAACCAATCAGGTGTGCAGGCACGCGTGATTGGTTCGCTGTGCAGCTAATCACGCCGTGATTGGCTTCCTGAATGTGCCATTGAAAAGACTAGGGAGGAGAGTAAGACTCACTGAATGTGTGGGGCGGGCTGCAGTGCACGAGTGAGTAATGTATGTATGCTCACCGCTGAAGTGTCCCGGCTTCCCCTGCCTAACACGGAAGTCTGTGAGTCCTCCTGTCCTCCTCCGAGTCCCTTCCCCCTGTAAATATCGTGACCTCGGCGATATGAATATCGCCTACGGCCACAGAACGATAGTCGATATCATATCGACTATCGTTCAGCCCTATTGTTCGGCACAAAATTATTCGGCCTTTTGACTTATTCGGCCGAACACCGAAAGTGCTATTTTTTCTATTTTCGGCCAAATAATGTTCGGCCGCCGAATATTCGGTGCATCCCTACTATTAGGAAGTGTTAAGTGCAAGAAACGTGTATGGTTTATTGTCACTTTTTTTGTTTTTCTATATATTGTGTCACATAAGATTTTTTTCTTCATTAGTAAGCAGAGTGTAGAACTATGGCCTACCTTTACAATTATGAATAAAGCACAGTATAATATAAAAAGTTGTGTTGTACATGTGCTGCACATGTTTTTGATTTATCTGTAAAGAATTATATATTCTTTACATATATATATATGATTTTAAGCTAGCACTTTAGGAAGTTTTAGAATAACCCAAGTGTTCATAATTGTAAAAGATCTTGGTTCACAACACGCATAAAGTGCATGCTAGAAACAGCAGCTGGGTTAAAGTATTTTTGCACGTTATATGTGCTTGCACTTATTTTTAAGCACTGTGAGCTTTTTAGATTTTGTGATATTAGGTGTGTTGTGTTGATTACTTACAAAACACTAGTTGTAGATTTTACTACGCCCAATTTTTTATAACCATCAGCATGGTGTATTTGCATTAAATAAAAACATTTTTTAACCTAAAGTTTTAGGCCATCCAAAGCTAATGCTTCTGTGTAAGGGTTCTGGTTGTTTTAATTACCCATTAAACTGTGTATCTCTTCAAAGACATGATCTTACTGATGGCAACAAGCACACTTTTCATACACATGTAGGGTCTGATTCACCAAGATATGCAATGAGGTGAAATGCAAGTGTGTTTTCTTCAAACATCTAAAATAAAACCAGCATAGATGCAAAGATTGTTAACACTGGATTTTAAAACTGATTACTCTCGAGTCGGTACAGATTATAAATGTGTACGCTCATCTGATAGCACCATGCCTTTGGTTTGCTACATGATTGCACTAGGTCAGGAAAGTAAGGCTGGCCATAGACTAAGCAAATCCGGGGAATCCCTCCCAATGAGTCATTGTATACTCCCCGCGGTTGAGGCAGGGTAAGCTGTCCCCGCCAGGAGAATACAGTGATTACTGCTAGCGGCTATAGCAGCCCCTAGCGATAACTGAATGTAAAATCCGGCAGGCTGGTTGTACCCAAGTTGATCAATTGATCTTTTGATCAGCCTGCCCATACAGGATTCGAATCTCAGCCAATTTCTGATTCGAACGGTCTGTGGCCGGCCTAAGACAGTGAGAATCTGGACAACACTGGTAGTCCCCCATATGTCTCTTACAATAAATGTCCTTAAAGGAACACTTATGGATTTCTTGGATCTCATCACTGAGCCACACAGCTTAATTTTAAAAAAGCACAGCAAATATTCACTCTGCTATGGGAATATATATATATTTGGGTATGGGTCTCGCGCTGTCTGGGGGATTTTTTTATTTATGTACACTTCCTAGATGCTGCATGTACCGATACTGAAAACCATACAGTGTGAAGCTTATATTGAGGGGAGGGGGATACCGCACTTCTGGGAAGTATAGTATCTAATCTCTAAAATAGTTGGTGAACACAAAGCAAACACGTGTTCAATAAATGTGAAATAACTTAACCATATGTATATATAAATTGTAAGTATTTAAGTTCACTTATAAAATATTAAATATCAAAAATACCAATAAATAGTCTGTGTTCAATCACATATAAATAAATTATATATAAAGTGCATCAGTGTAAACATAAGTGTAAAGATGCTCACACTCTTAGCCGAATGAGTTGAGCAAATACACACAAAAATTCATAAAGTGACAGATAAAGTGCTCAGTGCTTAAAAACAAGTGGGTGAATAAATTATCAATTAATATAAATAGTCCTGGTCTATGACTATAAATGAATAAATTACTATTTATTGGTATTACTGCTATGGGAATAACCTCTGCTCTATTAGTTAATTTAAAATACTTTAGAAAATGGCAACTTTTTTTAAAAGCCATATAATTTAAACATTTGCCATTTAATTTTAGTCACAATGTAAAAAAAAAAAATAAAAAAAAATAAAAGTAGTTTACCCCTTAACAACTGGCACTAAAAATAACACCACCACACAAAAAGTAAATAAAAATATCTTTATTTTTTTATAAATAAAATATAAAAACAGCAGCAATAAAAATACAACGAATTATAAAAAAATACAATTTTATTTTGAACCTAAATAAATAATTGTTACAGATATTTCTGTATTAAACTGTAAAAAAACACTTTTTGAAAAACTTTAAAATGTACATTTTGTACAAACTGAAGAACATGGTAACTAGCAAAGCATCATTTAATTCTTCCCAACGAGCAGTAAGATTGCAGTATGGTACAAAGGCCCTTAAAAAACCACTGGCAGAGTACACCACATTATGTTGAGAAACAGTAAGGGCAATGTTTGGAAATAACACATACATATTTCATTGTGCAGTTGTTTCATGGGTGAATGTCAGCAGAAACATTTCAGTTTAGGAACGATCATATTTAAAATTGCTTAAACAACTGGATGCCAATCCAGCAGGTGTTCATTCTTATAGGAGAATGGGTTTCAACTAAAATAAACCAGAAGATGGTGTAAAAAAACAGATATATTCATCTGTCCGCCTAAAAACAAACAAAATGTTATTAAATTATTTGTGTCTTCTCCTGTGATCTATAAGAAAGAATGATTAGAGGATAGAAATGTTAATAAATTATTTGTGTCCTCTTCTTGTGTTATCTATAAGGAGGAAATGATTAGCGGGAAGAAAACGGTTAGGTTTAGGATTTAGGGAGAATTTTCACCCGAGACTGCAACAGAGGTAATAAATTGTCTGCAATGGAAAAATTTTAGTGAAAAGTAAAAAAACCTGCTGAAAAAAAAAAAAAAAATGCACAACATTGAAATGAACACTGCTGTAATGACATATACAAAAACACCAAGTGAAAAATTCAGGGTTTCTAATAAGACAATATATGAACATTTTTTTCCTTATACAATAAAGGAGCATACCGTAAAGTCCTGGAATGCAACCTAATATCTTCATTTACGTTACCCCTGAGAACAATTACTCGTACTGTAAACATTACTACAAATGTGATTAGAATCACCATGACCCACATTCTCCCAACAAAATAATAGTCCTAACAAAAGGGATCCTTCCCAAACATACCTGAGAAAAGATACAATCCATAGCAGTTTGGACCTTAGAAAACATCTGAAACACTTGCTATGCACCGGAGTCAAAGCCTCCAAACATCTCAGGCAGGAAAATATAAAATAAAAAAATCCATAGGATTAAATGAATACTTAACTATACCACTGGTCAACTCAGCAGTGATCTAAAAAGGTTTAACAAGGATATTAAAAAAAAAAAAAGGTAAAAAATGAGTATAGAAAAATTTGGTTAGGAAAGAATACTGTCAGTGCTTAAAATTTGTCAAGTTTTATTCTGCAATTCCTACAAAGTAAAAAGCGTATCTTTCAGTGCAAGCGATTAGATTTTTTGCAGTTTACTAGGGAAAAGCACTAAAAATGGTCAGGTTTAATACAGTGCTATGCTGTTCTTTAATAATAATAGAAAAGAATATTTCAGCATACCAATTGTGTTTACTCCTGAATAAGGTATGAAAATGAATAGGACAACTTGAAGTGGAATTTGGCAGTGGTAAAGCCGACTGAACTCCCACACGTGTGTGGGAGAGACGTCATATCGGCCTGGCCAACCGATGGACAGCAGATGTCAGCGGTTAGCGAGGAGCTCCAGGAAGCCGAATTGCTGGAGCCAAGGTAAGTGTAGTTCTGCTTTAAGGCAAGGCCTGAGGTAGAGAAAGGTTTATCTATTTGCCCAGGTGACTGTTGTCACTAGGACTACAAATTAGGGAAAAAAATATATTTTAAGTTATCACCAGCCCTACAATAGAAGGAAAATGTTCCAATGGATACACTTCTTCGGGTAGAAGAGGTCTAAAAGAGGATTTACTTCACTTTGAAGAGCCATTGTCTCACTTCTGGTTGTGCCTATAAGTTAGGAAGTAAAAAAAAAATCTCTCAAATGGGACAATGATGGGGGAAAAAAAAACAAAAAAAAAATGATAAGGTCTTTACTCTTCATTGCTCCAAAATAAAAATAAAAATGTGGCCTTGGATATCTTCTGCGATAAAGGATTCTTAGGCTGTTTGCAATCTTTTCGATAATGTACGATGTAATGTAACGTAAGAGTACCGCATGCACAACTCAAGTGTGCAATCTTGGCACCTGAGTGCCAGGATGAACTCCTGTGCCGGAGGAAGGTCATTTTGGCAAGGCCAATCAAGATGGCCAAAAACCCAAACCCAGAAGATGACCAACAGCAATATTGCCACTGGTGAGGGAATAAAGAGAGGTGTGTATAGTTGCAATTTTAACTCTGTCGCTAAAATCTAACAAAATCGTGGAAGCCTACATCATCACTGACTATCCAGGCTTTTTGAAACTTACCACCACCAGCTTCCTCTTTCTATCTCCAACTCATCAGTCGATTGTCAAATATGGTGAGGTGATTTAGCTGCATTCACAAGCTCACCATTGTACCTTCAGGTGACGAAGACAATATGTAATAAGCTAGCATGTTTTTGTTAATGATAAAATTTAAACCAATCTGCTCTCCCTCGGTTCCCACCCACCTGTCTGTTGACTGAGTTTCCCTAAGTGTATTGAATGCTGGACCATGTAAAGTACCTCCTATTTAAACATTCCTCCAAAGGAATCCAGATGGTCACTTTGTGATGATGTAAGCGGCTGCTATTTTTGTTGATTTTAGCAACAGAATTAAGTTAGGTAAAATCTTAGTTTATGTGAAAAAAAAAAAAGTTATAGTATTATTATTTCTGAATAATAAAGTTTGTACGGCACGGCTCAATAAAAAAATGATTTTCAAAACAAAAGTGCAGTTGTCCTATAGAGTTTCTGGGTTGCAAATGCTCTAACTAGACATCCATTCAAAAAGAAAACATGAATTTCTGTGTAAAAAGGAAAATGGTAGGTTGGATTTTTCACGCAACAATTTATAAAGAAGGGGGTTTAGAAAGCGGTCATATTTTTTATATATATGACCAATCGCAATCTATAATATGTGTGTGAACTTTTTAATTCGGCGGACTGGGAAGTTCACACACACTGAATACGGTGTGGACAGTGTGATGTCCAAACAATGGGACTAAAAACATTTAAATTATTGAACGAAAATCTGAGAATGGATGGAGTAAAATGTCGCTAACATATGGTAAGACTATATATATATACATACATACACACACACATATATATATATATATATATATATATATATATATATATACACACACACACACACACTGCTCAACAAAATGAAAGGAACACTTTAAAAACACATCAGATCTCAAAGGGGAAAAATCTCATGCTGGATATCTATACTAATATGGACTCGGTAATGCGTTAAGAATGAAAAGATGCCACATCGTTTAATGGAAATTAAAATTATCAACCTACAGATGGCTGAATTCAAAGACACCCTGAAAATCAAAGTAAAAAAAAATGATTAGCAGGCTAGTCCATTTTGCTGAAATTTCATTGCAGCAACTCAAAATGGTATTCAGTAGTTTGTATGGCCCCCACATGCTTGTATGCATGCCTGACAATGTGGGGGCATGCTCCTTTTGAGACGGATAGTGTCCTGGGGTATTTCCTCCCAGATCTAGACCAGGGCATTACTGAGCTCCTGAATGGACCAACACATAACATCCCAGAGGTGTTCTATTGGATTTAGGTCAGCCGAGCGTGGGGGCCATTTAATGGTATCAATTCAATCACCCCCCCAGAAACTGGTTACATACGCTCGCCAGGAGGCTGGGCATTCTTGTGCACCAGGAGGAACCAAGGACCCACTGCACCAGCATAGGGTCTGACAATGGGTCCAAATATTTCATCCCAATACCAAATCGCAGTCAGGGTGCTATTTTCTGGCCTGTAGAGATCTGTGCGTCCCCCCAGACCATTACTGACCCACCACCAAACTGGTCATGCTGAACAATGTTACAGGCAGCATATCGTTCTCCACGGCTTCTCCAGACCCTTTCACGTCTGTCATGTGTTCAGGGTGAACCTGCTCACATCTGTGAAAAGCACAGGGCACCAAACGTGGACCTGCCAATTCTGGTGTTTAATAGCAAATGCCAATCGAGCTCCATGGTGCCAGGCAGTTAGAACGGGGGCCACAGGCCACCCTCATGAAGTCTATTTCGGATTGTTTGGTCAGAGACATTCACACCAGTGGCCTGCTGGAGGTCATTTTGTAGGGCTCTGGCAGTGCTCATCCTGTTCCTTCTTGCACAAAGGAGCAGATACCGGTCCTGCTGAGGGATTAAGGACCTTCTTTGGCCCTGTCTAAATCTCCTAGAGTAACTGTCTCCTGGAATCTCCTCCATGCTCTAGAGACTGTGGTGGGAGACACAGCAAACCTTCTGGCAATGGCACGTATTGATGTGTCATCCTAGAGAAGCTGGAATGCCTGTGCAACCTCTCTAGGGTCCAGGTATCGCCTCATGCTACTAGTAGTGACACTGACCCTAGCCAAATGCAAAACTAGTTTAAAACAGTCAGTAAAGAGGAGTAGGGAAACAAATTTTAGTGGCCTCCGCCTGTAAAACCATTCTGTTTATTGGGGTGGTATCATTGTTGCCCATCTAGTGCCCCTACTTTTAATTTAATTAACACCAAAGCAGCTGAAACTGATTAACAATCTGCTCTGCTACTAAATGGACCAGATCAATATCCCAGGAGTTTATTTTACTTGATGCTATACTCTGATCAAAAAGTGTTCCTTTAATATTCTTGAGCAGTGTGTTTATATATATATATATGTATATATATATATATATATATATATATATATATATATATATATATATATATATACATATTTGCCATGTGTGCTTGCTATGGTAATTTAGTAATTTACGGAAGTATAAAAAAATTACAAATGTGTACATGTCCCAACTGTAAAAACAACATTTAAAGAAACAGCATGGAATGGCCCTTTGTGACTACATAGTCCCCCTCTTATTTATTGGTCTACCATTGGCAAGTTAAAGTCAATGGGGTGCCTGTAAATTGGGGACAGAAAACAAGGCATATTTTTGATTTTTTTTTTTTTTTTGCAGAAGTCAATAAATTGTAAGTTATCCAACATATTTCCTATACACCGACTACAAAAAAGCCTTACCAATTTCTTATATAGAAAAAAAACAGACATTTCTATTTGATAAATGCATTTATAATGTAATACTTACTAAGGAAGCTCTGAATATAAAGTGCCTGATCTGCTACACAAGTGCATGCTTCAAATTCATGGTCAAGTATAGCAAGCACATGGTATAGCAGGGAGGTAGAAGTGCTACCAAAAATCTGGTTCATTCTGCTGTTGACTTTGGTTGACAAGCATAATTAAATTTAGTGCAAAAGAATACTAAAACCGTTAATCTAGATTTTGGTTTTACCCTGTTCATTTGTAGTGATGGCCTTGCATTACAGTCATTGTAAGCTTTAAAATAAATACATAAAAGCATTTACACCAGATGCTTAGAAGTGACTATAACTGTAGATGTAGCCAAGCTTTAAGCATCTGCATAAAATTAAGAGATTGTCTAAAAAGCCAAAAATACTGTTAAAAAATCTGTATAAAAATGTAAAACCTGAAATCAAAATATTATAAAAATATCTGCTTAACTTGGTCCTTGCAGCATCAAGAATAAACCACCCAAAATTATTTACCTACTGCTAGAGCAGCAGAAAAAAAAACAAGTAAAGAAACCCTAGAAATAAAAACAATATACCCACAATATGAATTACCATCAGTAAGAGGTCAAAACCTCATAAAACCAGAGCATTTTTATGATTTATGCAAAGATTCAGTTCTTATAGTGAGATTTCCTGTCAAGCAAAGCTTCAACATTTATTTCTGAGCATATGCTTCACAACTGTAGAGAAGACCAGAAAACTATTGATATAACAAAACAAAAATTGCCCCACTGACATTAAAGTAGAAAGTTTTTTTTTCTTTACATTTTTCCTGTGTGTCGTATCTACATTACAACATCCATGTTAAAAAAAAAAAAAATAAAAAAAAAATGAACTATATACAATCTCAAAGACAAATACTTGATGAGACAAAAACAAACAAAAAAAAATATCACAAGAGAAAACAAAAAAACAAAAATATAAATTTTTTTGAACTTGAAAAGAAGTAAAGGTAAGTGGAAAGAACAAATGCACTAGTCTGGATAAAATGTTTGACTTACTAATTTTCTTTATAAAATTGAAGAGATACACTGAAACACACTTATGAAACTGGCATTTTCTCGGGATTTTAAAGTCCAAAGAGTAGAGATGTTCTAACAGGACAATATCTTACTTCAAAAGTTTTTTCACTTTTTTTGTAGAAAAATGCAACATCTGAAGCTTGTTAAAGTTTTAAAGTTCGGATAATACATATAATGGTTGCTCTACATCTTCACAAATTAACTGATCGCAATAGCCACAAAAGTTACAACCTAAATTACCTAAAAATATCATGGAAAGTGGTTTTGAAATCTATGGGCTGCCTACCGAATTTAAGATGTTGAAGAAAGTGCAATAAGGTGATTGATAAAGTGAGCAGAATCACAGGCTGGATTTTATTCTTAATTTAAGCTTTCTGGGTCCAAACCATTACCTCCAGAATGTTCCTTCTCTTTATTCCGTATCAAATGGGTTTGTCAGGCAGAAAAGACAATAGAAAGGCTAATTTGATGGTAATCTGTCTAAGTCTGGTGCCTTTTTATAGTTCCTTAAAAAAGAGTATGTCTACCCTTCATCTAACTGGCACTCTAAGGCAGGACACCAGTAGATACTAGAGTATCTAATGAAAATTGTTCTGCTTTTGAAGGCCATGAGGAAAGGGGTCTACATACAGCTGTCAAAAAAGGAATGCAGTTACATGATACTGCATCTAAATTCAACAGCGTAATTTATATGAAATATTTCTATAAGGAATAGAGACTGCTCATAAGACCCCGTTCACACTGGGGCGACCCGTCAGGCAACCTGGTCGCCTGACAGGTCGCCTGCCATAGAGTAGCTGTGGACCTGTTCTAATAGGAGCGACACAAGTCGCTCCGACTTAGAAAAAGGGTCCGGAGCTTCTTTGGGGCGACCTGGAGCGACCTGCATTGACTTCAATGATATGAAGTCCGTGCCGGCCGCTCCGAGGTCGCAGTGCGAGCTGCGCACCGCGACTTCACAGGTTGAAACCGAAAGTCGGGTCGCCCCAGCGTGAACGGGGTCTTAGTGAAATGAGTGCTCACTTTGTAAACTAAACATTTACTAAGTGCAGAGAAAAAAAAAAGTAAAAGATGTGTTTACTTCAATCAGCCGATCATGTAAAATAAAAAAAATGTTTTTAAATTAACCATGCACATGATTGGAATTAAAGGTAAACACAGTTTTACCTTATTGATTAAGATCAGTCAACATTCACTTTTCTAAGTGAACAGTCTCTACAGTAATCCAACCTCAGTGTATCTACAGCACAATAAAGTTCCCTGTCACTCCAGTTGTCTTGACAGAACACTGGCTGTACGGACATAGGAGAAAAATAAAATGTCCTATTTGCAGAGCCAATCATTTCACTCCGATGACTAAGCAAATGTATCACATAGCGAGAGTCGTGGTTTTTTCAGTAGTGTAGGTAAAGAAAATGCTCCTACCAGCTAGCTTTAAATACTAGAACAGGTTATATCCAAAAATGGACTGTCAACATCAAAATGCAGAGTTTTTACCCTTTAAAACCTTAAACACTTCCCTAAGGTTTAAAACACAAAGAAAGCTCCAGCTTAATGGAAGGTTCTCCCACACGTCACTAGAGAATAATATATACATTTACTGAAGAAGAGATCAGTAAAATGGACCAACAAACATCCAAGTCTTACAGTTCAATTTACCAACTACCACTAAGATCATTCAAGGCAGTGTTCATATTGTGTATCACAACCTGCAACTATAGCAGAGGACATCAGCTGGCCAATTTCTCCCGCAGGGACATATAGAATGGCCATACGAAAACATTCTGGTGCCTTGATATTGTTTTAACCAAGATTAGGCCAGCATGTGGGAAGTTGGGATATTCTCCTCCTACATCTGAACATGCACACTCTGGAAATACACGATACCTGTATAATTGCAACATCTACCCACTAGCTTTTAGGCAAGCTAAAATAAACAAATCTAGGTCTCTGCTGTAATGAATCCTTCCAGAGTTGACAGATAAAATGAGGCAGATATTGTACACAACTTATTAATTCACTAGGACCTAATGAAATCATGGTAATATGACATATAAGTGACTTTACAAGTGCATGTTAATATTGCTGATAACATGACAGCTCACCACCAGCCAAACCTGGTCAGATCAGACAACAATCGAATTGCACCTATAACACAAGCCTTATGGTATATAAAGCATAGCATTCCACAGCAAACCCATAACTCTAGAGCAGGAAAACTGGAGAAAATATTGCTTTTGTTAGCTCTGTCAATATATACAAAGAGCAGAGATGGAAGTCTGAACCTGGACATTTTGTCTAAGCAAAACTTACATATTGTTTTAACAGACTGATTAAAACATGCCCCCTGCACCATCCCCCTAATGTCAGTATAAAATACACCTTTCAAATGCTAACAGGTACAAACGTAATCTAAATGCAAATCAAGCAACACAGGCTAATTTAAACAGATATCAAATTAACACCAGAACACATCAGAGCAGCTGAAAGCAACAAAATAGCCACAAAACCAATATACACGACAGTCAAGAAATGGTACTTAAATCTGTAGCTCTGTGTCAAAAAAACCTGCCCCTGGAGCCTGGTATGGGTATGAAACTACTATCCCTTAATCAAACTTAGGCTAAGCTATTGAAGAGTTTTCTAAAAAGAGTTAAAGTGAGCTGATTACAAGAATATGCCGTTGCCATGGTGTATGTTCTGGGGTTTTAAAGGAGAAGTAAAGCCAAAGCTCATTTGGCTATACTTCCCCTGTGGATCACAGGAGTGCAGACTATTTTCACTCCTGTACCATCACAGAGGTGGTTCAGCCTGGGAAAAGAATGTGATCATATGGCCGGGATTCACTCAGATGCCTGGACCGGCACCTGGCTCAGCCCCTCACAGCAAGCCTCTGAGAACCTGAGTGAGCTGCTTTTACCCCCTCCACAGTCCAGGGCTTCAGTGAGTGTGGAGGGGGGGGGGGGGGCTCAGAGGAGAGAGCTGGTGACTGACTGTCAACAGCTCTCTCCTTACAGAGCACTAAGAACTGAGCAATCAGCGTTTTTTGAGTGCTCAGCTCTCAGTCTTAGAGGCGGCAGGGGTCAGATGCAGCATTGGACCAATGCTGCATCCACCTAGGTAAGTATAATTAAAAAAAAAAAAAAGAGCCAAACTTCTCTTTTAACTTTCATTCTTGCTTCACTAGTTTGAAGGTCCCTTTATTTAGAACAGTCATGCAACCAGGACTCCTGACCTAAATATCTGTTTAAGGTCAGTGTAAAGTAGCAAGGATAAAGATGGCTGGTCTATAACTACCTCCTTTGAAGTCAGTAACAGTGATTTTCAATTTTGTTACCTAAAAAGTTTCTGATTATGTCTGCTAACTCAAACTGTAAAGCTGGCCATGGATGTATGAGCAGGCACCATCCGAATTTTAATCCATTTAGGACTATTCTCGTTCATAAGAAGTTGATCTATTGTTTTTGACTTTTTATGAATGAGTTTGTTGAAAAATCTTGTCCCCTTGTCAGATTAAGACGACACGAAGGGGAGGATTCCCACATGCACATCGACATTCACATTGAACGTGTGAGATGGGGGAATTGGTTCAGATATTTTCATGCAGCCCACTGGCTGGGGGAAAAAAAAAAGCGGAACCAGGTACGGTCAGCTTAAGTTACAGATTTTTGTTTAGAGAGTTACCATCATTGTCTCCTTGACTTCCAGAGGAAAAACAGCTGAGGATTGTGTTAAGTCTAAGCCACTACCTGAACCTAGAAGGTGTTAGTATTTATGGTAGAAACTTCTCTAACAGAATTAAATGGGTACTTATAACTACCTATGTAATATTCCCTAGCAACCTCTAACTGAATTCCCTAAAGGACCCAGACATCACCTGCCCTTCTGGGGTGTAAAAAGCTCCATAATTTAAGTCACTGAAAAAGCCACCTTATAGTAAAGCAGCAGATAGCAGGACAATTACACTTTGCCTTCCTTAAAGGACAAGCGTATAAAAAATAGAACTCCAGATAGTGTGTTTGATGGTGTTAGCGAGTTAACTACATTTACCTTCAGCTCTCAGCCCAAAGATATGCATCTTCAAAGCATCTTTTCCTGGCACCACCTTTGCTCTCCATGCCCACTGTTCTGCCCAGGACCAGAATTAGTTGCGGGCCTGCAGATTAGGAATGAGCTCAGTTTTCAGATCCAATTCCAAACCCACCTAAGTGATCCTGCCAGGAAGCTGTCATTGTACAGAACCAATCATAAGCAGCTGAGGTTTTCCCTGCCCCACAGCCTTATATATACACGCGCTTTTTATATGCGTGGCTGCGGGGAAAGGAATACCTTGGCGGTTTATGTTTGGCTCAGTACAACGACAGCCTTCTGGCGGGATCGTTCACGTGGGTTCGGATTAGAACATGCCTGAGCTCATCCCTACTACAGAAGCCTATGGGGACTTTGACATAAATTGGTTCTGCACAATACAGTGAGTAGGGGTACACTGGTGTCAGCAGCAGATCTCCAGGTCAGAAGCCTGGAGGTTAGAGGTGAGTATATTTATTTTAATTCATTAACTTCCAAACTAGAAATGTGATTCTGTGCACTTGTCCTTTAAGAATGCCCTAAAAGCATTAAAATCAGTATGCTCAGGAGAAACGAATTTCTAGCTTATATTCTATCCAATGTTGCTTTATTAAATGTTAAGAGCCATGTGCAGTAATCCAGAACAACTAATCAAACTGTTACACTACATTCAGCTGCAGAAAGCTGATCTCTGGTTGCTAAGGTTTATCACACAATTCTCATTATGTAAAAAAAAATAAAAAATAACCTGTCCTCTGCAAGTAATCACTATAAATGCTAACCAAACAACTGAATCCAAAAGGAATGTTTGGAAAGACACTAGGATGTCTGTTAGTGTATTTATAAGAATGCTTTAACTGCAAAAAAATTAATTGATAGGCGTTTCAGATAAATAACATGGAAAAGTCCCACCAAATCCTGCAACTTCCTGTTGAGCACTGATACTTTACTGATGTTTGTATTTGTTCAGCAGGCTGATACAGAACCATAATTACAGGGTATCATATCTAAAGAATGGACTGGAATGCCAGATTTCACCTACAGGTGGACCTGTGGAATTATAGTGATATGGCTCCATTTACACTGGGGAGGAATTTAGGTCAGAAGTAGCTGAATGTTTAGCCAAAATATTGCACTGATACACTTTAGTGGTAAAATTTACAAATTTCTAAATACACCGGGGGCCAAAGCATGTATCAAAGTGTGACATACCAGATGAAGTGAAATGAACAAAAATGTGGATACCATGCAATGAAGATAAGAGCAACCATTATCATGTATCTCTATTCTACAAATAAAGACTGCGTTCTCCCCTTTTTCCAAACAAAGTCTTTTTTTCATCCATGTCTGAAATGTTCCTTTTCACACAGACCTACATGCAAGGATCACAGTTCAGAAAGAACACAGAATAGTATAGAAACAAGGTCTGTCCTGTTCTCCTGTTCAGATGATGTCCTGAATCAAGATATCCAAAGTACACAGTGAGACACTGCGGAGTCCACTAAGCGTCTTTCACAGCAAAGTATCCGGTTATGTTCTGTGAATGCGGCTGATATCATTCTGCCATTAGTGATACATTGATGTGTGACAAGTCTATCATGTGCCTAAAATATTGTAAGAACACATTGTTAGGGTATAACGTTCTGGAATAATCCATAAATCAGTTCAATTACATAGCAAAGCAGGTCACAGAAATAGTTTTACAGTGTTTACACAAGCCGCAACTCAAAATTGTTTCCAAAGCCTACATTTTTTTTTTTTTTTTTTTTACGTAATGCTCTCCTTGCATTAAGGCAAAAAAGGTTTAGGCATCGGCATTCGCCCTCATTCCTTCCCCCCCCCCCCCACCTTTTTACTTTTTGAGCCCTCATTGAATTCAGCGCAGTGCACGTCTGCAACTTTTCTTTCCCCTCACTTCCAGGTCTCGCTGGCTTTGCTGGGGCACTGGGAGCCATTGGATCTCAGTGCGGTCAATCAAAGCTAGTGATGAGGGAGCAGGACCAAGTCCTGCTGTCTGTGTCAAAGAGGAGGTGGTTTGCGGGTTGCTCTATGCAATTCCATTGCACAGAGAAGGTAAGTACAGACATGTTATTTAAAAAAAAAAAATAAAATAAAAGATACTTTTAACTTGCTGAGCCCTGCCTGGCTGTGATGTTTATTCATTAGCATCTTGATAAAAATAGGGCTTCTAATGCAGACAGTGAATAATAGACAAAAAAAATGTATTTGTTACGAGGTTCAAATGCCTTTGTGACCATGATTTTGTACTTTTGTTCTACATTGGACGACATAATCTACAGGTGCATGCCCAAAAATTAAAAGATCACCAAAAAGTTAATTTATTTCAGTAATTCAATTCAAAAAGTGAAACTCCTATATTATATAGATTCCTTCCACACAGAGTGATATATTTCAAGCAACTCTTTTTTTCATTTTGAGGATTATGGCTTACAGCTAGTGAAAACACAAAATTCGGTATTTCAGAAAATTAGATTGTTACATAAGACCAACAAAAAACTGTTTTTTTAAAAATGAAAATGTTGACTTACTGAAAAGTACGTCCAATTACAGTATAGTATGCATGCAATACTTGGCCGGGGCTCCTTCTGCATAAATTACTGCATCAGTGGCATGGAGGCCCAGGTAGCGGCCTTCAGATTGTCTGCATTGTTGGGTCTGGTGTGTCCAATCTTCGCCTTGACAATACCCCACAGATTCTCTATGAGGTTTAGGTCAGGCCAGTTTGCTGTCCAATCAAGCATGAAGTGCGCTAGAATTTCCTGGTAAAGGGCTGACATGATTTGATAAAACACAGCGGACCAACACCAGCAGATGACATAGCTCCCCATATCATCACTGACTGTCGAAACTTCACACTGGACCTCATGCAACTTCGATTATGCGCCTCACCACTCTTCCTCCAGACTCAGGGACTTTGATTCAAAATAAAATGCAAAATTGACTTTTACCCAAAAGAGGACTTTGGACCACTGAGCAAAAGTCCAGTCCTTTTTCTCCTTAGCCCAGGTAAAACGCTTCTGACGATGTCTCTTGTTCAGTAGTGGCTTGACACAAGGAATGCGACAGTTGTAGTCCATGTTCTGGAAACGTGTGTGGGGGCTCCTGAAGCCCTGACACCAGCCGTAGTCCACTCCATGTGCATCTCCCCCACATTCTTGAATAGTCTTTGCTTCACAATCCTCTCAAGGCTGCGATTATCCCCGTTGCTGGTGTACCTTTTTCTACCACACCTTTTCCTTCCACTCAACTTTCTATTAATATGCTTGGATACAGCACACTGAACAGCCAACTTCTTTAGCAATGACCTTTTGTGACTTACCTTCCATGTGGAGGGTGTAGAGGACTGTCTTCTGGACCACTACTACTTAACTGAACTAGACTGAAAGACCATTTAAAGGCTCAGGAAACCTTTACAGGTGTTTTGAGTTAATTAGTGACACCATGAGTCTCCAATATTGCACTTTTTCACAATACAAATTTTCTGAGATACTGAATTTTGGGTTTTCAGTAGCTGTAAGCCATAATCATCAAAATTAAAATAAAGAAATGCTTGAAAAATGTCACTCTGTGTGTAATGAAACTATGTAATATAGGAGTTTCACTTTTTGAATTGAATTACTGAAATAAATTAACTTTTTGATGATTTTCAAATTTTGAGATGCACCTGTATATCTGTAAATGTTTATATATATATAAATAAATGGTTTTAATTTTTTTCTTACGAACCAGTCAAGATTTGGCCTTTTAAAGAATAAGAACATACCGTAATTTATGCAGGTTTACCTATCAAATTTGCATCCCTATTAAAGAGGAACTAAAGCCGTAGCACTTTCCTTCCCAGAAGCTCTCTGGTTGACACTGACATCTTTACATGGACTTTGACTGAGTTTGGCGCCTTCAGTTATCTTGATTGGCCTTCCTCGGGTGACGTAATTCCCATGCATGTATATGACAGTTAATGCACCAAGGCACGCTGAGATTGTATACCAAGATGCACTTCTTTAGAGAGGAAGGTTGAGAGCTTTTAAGCCCCTTTCCTGAGAACATCAGCAGCAGCAGGATCAGGAAAGAGAAAATAAGACGATCCTGCTGCTGCTGATGTTCTCAGGACTGAAGAAGTGATGTGAATAATTGGACATTGAATCAAGTGCATGTGCCAGGAGACTTTCTTCTCATACAACCTAAAGGTTTACGAGAGACGGAAAGAATATACCTCAAAACCTTAAACATTTGGGATCTGGTAAGAAGCCCCTTTGCATAACGGTGTGGGAACTGATCACTCCTAATAGGTCTGTCACAAGAGGTTCTCCCTTTATTGATTTCTGCCTTTTTTATATACCCTTTATACTGCATTTGCTGGTAAGAAGCAAACCTGTGAGGTGGTGGGAAACTGTAACACCCTACGTTGGATCTCGTTTTGCTTTTTTCAGCACCAGTTCACTTCATCATTCTTCACGTTTACCACATCCAGCACAATTTGATACTGAGTTGAATCTTTTGGGACTAATTGTACTACTCACATTCGGGTTTTGAGTTGGATGTTTGGGACTATTTGTATCACACAATTGGGATAATATATATTTCCCACTAAGATATACACCTTTTGTTGTAGTCTAAATGTATATTATATATATATATATATATATATATATATATATATATATATATATATAGGTATATGTTTTTTATTATCACTTTGTTTTATGGTAATTCACCTTTAGCGCACCAGACTTTTGTCATTTGTCATCCTATTAACTACATGGCCCTGTTGTTGCTTACACCTCTCGTAAAGGACAGTTACTGGGAAACACAAAATACAATAAAAGCATTGATAGGATAAGTATACTTAATATAAGTTTAATCTTCTGTAGTTTGTTTGTTCTATAATGTAACAAGGATTTAAATATAAAGCTTGCAGCACCATAACTTAAAATAGATTTAAACCCTAACTGTGCAACATTAAGTTTATCTTAAAAACCCATTAAATGGGTTAATACCCATTTTTGCCTTTTTCCAATCCTTTGTAGCATTTCAGTGCTGTGAACCTACTGAAGCCACTTCCTATTTATATTTATATATATATATATATATATATATATATATATATATATATATATATATATATATATATATATATATATATATATATATATATATGCAACTAGTATTCATTGTATGGTATAATCTCAGGGTGGGTTTGCTGATGGTAACAACAGTGGACCATGCCATGTGTGTTGAAATAGCCAACTTTAGTCTCCACTGGAGGCGTATGTGACAGAATAATGATGAGGTAGCCCAACTGGGACAAAGGATCAAAGTGTTGTAGCAGTATAAATGGAAGTACCTAAACAAGAACCTTTATGGATCACGCAGTATTATTTTGATGAAAGTTTCTTTTGAAATAACACTAAAGTAGTAGTAAAGGCTTCAGGTTTTTTTTTTTTTACCTTAATGCATCTTCTACATTAAGGTAAAAAACCTTTTTATGTGCAGCCCCACCCCAAACCTGTCAAGCAAATCCGGTGACGAGGGAACGGGGGCGGGACCGAGCTACACTGTGTGTGTCCAGAGACACACAGCATAGCCCG
Source organism: Pelophylax lessonae (assembly GCF_965119305.1). NCBI lineage: Eukaryota > Metazoa > Chordata > Amphibia > Anura > Ranidae > Pelophylax > Pelophylax lessonae. Next base: position 104,905,490 of record NC_138772.1, read on the forward strand.
GGAATGAACCTGCACGTGTGCCACTATGGGAAGCGGCTTCCTATGTTGGCACACAGAGAACAGGAGCAGCACATAGCACCAGAGGGGGGACCACAGGAAGAGGACCAGGGCTGCTCTGTGCAAAACCACTGCACAGAGCAGGTAAGTGTAACATGTTTGTTATTTTTTTAAGTTTTTTTTAAAAGAACTTTTACAATCACTTTAACTTTGCATAAGCCTAATCATAACTGGTTCGCAAAGTAAGCATTTACGCCAATGTTCATTTTTTTTTTTTTAGGTAATGTATTGTTTTCAGGGAAACTGCAAAATATTGTTTTTAATCAGCTACAGTGCTTCAATAGATATTTAACAACCTTCAACCCTCCACCAACCACCACCTACCTGTGGTACTTCTGCTGGAACTGCAAAGCATGGTGCGGACTCTCAAAAGTTGCTACGGCTTTTCTCTGAAGAGGGAACATCTCAAGATCCTGCAAAGACAATAGGCTAGAATTTTAAAATGTGGACAAATAGAAAAAAAGAAAAAACAATTCTACATCCGAGGTCTGTCAGAAGGATGGGTACCTGTCAAAAACAAGTACCAGCTCCCCCCAAAAGGCACAGGAATGTGCCAAATGTGACACAGGAGAGGGGGGGGGGGGGGGAGACAGATAAGCAGAGCTTACACTTTTGCATGGAACTCCACTTTAAGGACTGAGCCAACAGCTTTTTAAAAAATGAACATTAGGCAGAGATGAAAGTACCAATGAATGTAGTAATATAAACGTTATTAAATGCAACCACGGTAATTACCTAAATTTTCTTGATATCTGCATTATCTAATTCCCTATGCAGCAACACTTAGAATGTGAGAAAAAGAACCAATTAGGCTCTGCTACAGAGGGATAACCCTATTGGTGTGCTGCTTTTCCTTCACTGTTCACTCAGCAAGCTGTTGGTGAGTTTTGATCCATGGTCATGCATACTTTTGCTGTTGCTGTGGTGCGGGACAAAAATCTGGATGTGCTCTCAGGGCTAAGCAATTTAACAAAATCACAAAACCTTTGTAAAGTAACACTGTTTCCATATACAGTATGTGCTTCAGGATGCTCAGTCATTTACCTGGAATTCCCTTTTAATGTCTATTTGAAAAAAAAAAAAAGCAATTGGACACTGGCAAAACTTTTGAGGACTTTGGCGTAGAGCACAGCACAGAAAGGACTACAGGCCATTTCACACTGATCCATTTTTGAGATGAAAAAAAAAAGTGTAGAAAAATGCATGAAAAATTTATTCCTTTAATTCCTATGAAAATCTTTACATCAGTGTGCTGTGGGTGCGGGGCATTTTAAAAAATCTTGCATGCTGTATCTTTGGTGTGTTTTTTAACAGTGTATATCAAAATGCATCTTCCATAGTTTTCTATAAAAAAAAAATATAAATAAAAACGCACCAAAAACACATCAACCTGCTGTTAGTTTTTGTTTTTTTCCATGTCCAAGTTCAAGTTTCACACATGCATAATTGAAATCAGGAGTTTTTACTGCATTTTTCAACTGGAGCATTGTGAAGGGGACCTAGGTCTTCATTAAGCTGGACACGAAGCCTACCTTAGAAATAAAGGAGGGTCTTAGGTACACAGACAACTTTGTCCTTGTGAAGAATGAGGATTGGTCCCTTCCAAGCTAACTCAGACATCTGACAGATGTGATAGCCACCAAAAAAGTGAACATGCGGGAGAGATTATCCAAAGGGAGCTCCCTGATCCTTTAAAAGGGTGGTTTCTACAAGGCAGAGAACCATAATGAGGTCCCAAAGATGCACAAAGTGCTGTAAGGGTGGTGAGATCTAACACCTTGAATAAAGGTCTTTACAAGGAATAGCAAAACCAGTCATTTTTGAAAAATAGTGGACAAGGCTGAAAGCTAAATAGCAGTTGAAGCCTGGGGAGAGTGTTGAGGTGCTCTGTGTTTTGAGGCAGTAGAAGCCCCTGAGGAAGGAGATTTTGGAACATTCCACAGTGGAAGAAGGATCTTGTTGTGACTTACGTAATGAGTTTTTTAAGTGCCTCAGCAAAGAGACACCCTCCTTCAAAGGGCATAGTGTGAGGCATCCCTTAAGAGGGTGTTAACCATTAAGGAGTATCTCACCAAAAATGAAATTTTTTGTTGCAGAGGGTGCCTAAAACCTGACTTCTATCTTAAAGTTTGTCACACAAGAAGGAAATTACATTTCTGGGGGTGTTCTGTACACAAACTGTGTTTCAAAATGCCTTAAGGTTGCCATAATGCATTGCAGAGAAAATAAGAGCAGCAGCAAATTGAAAAGGAAAGGTAATTTTAATAAAAATAAATTACGATATGGCTTCTGTAGCATTTGTAAATATGTGCTATAGTTTTTCCCACAAAAGTGGAGTTACCATTTAAGACTGCCTTAAACTTTCTTTGAGCAAAATCTTTCAGTGAAGGAACATCTTCTATAGGTACAGTAAGATGTTAAACGGTGAACTACCAGAACAGACCACTTTTTGCAAACTTTTTTCCAATGTAAAAATGGTTCTCAACCTTTTTTGGTTTGATCCAATGATTGTAGATTGCCCATTCTATTTGTTCATGAATGGAGGATGTCTTTTTAGATTTAGCAGGTCACTTGGTACCCAAAGGGGAGTGTGAGATGAAGAAGAATCAAGTGCAACAATGCCAAAACTTTTGTGCACAGCAGAAGTTAGCATATCAACATTGGTAAGTATATTGCGCAAAGCCATAACATCACGTTAAGGAGCCTAGGGGTGAGAAATATTATGTAGTCTCCTCCCACACCACTTGTGGGTCCCTCTTCTACCCCCCCCCCTGTCTACCTTTTCAAGAGCAGGAATATCGGGATCAGACCTAGAGATGGTGGGGGTTGAGCAAAACCCTGGAAGTTTCGAGCCATGATCAGTGATGGCTGTATTAAAAATGTTAGTGGTCAGAGAAATTCTGATAGTAGCAGAGAAATCTGCCTTAGTCAGGTAAGCCACATGTGTATCTGAGAACGAGCTAGAATTGGTGTTAAAACAAGGTCCTGCTCTGGGGCAAGGCAAGCATCAGTCTGAGTGGCTTGTGTGTTTTTTCAAGTTTTCGGCAGAGTAAATGTTCACTTGAGCTTTTACGGTGGTTCCCTCACGTGAGGCTATTCCCTTTTGGGGTACTCGCGGAGTAGGGTACAGAAATGGGTTTAGGATTTTCAAAAACACCACAGCAACCTGGGTGTTGACCATCCTGTAGTCCTCATGGCAAAAGGGCAGGATGAAGCGCTGGAGTACCTTACAAAGGACTCTAGACAGAACTGGCGGTCAAAAGAGTGCAACCTGTGGTGTAACACCTGATCACCTACCGGAGACTTAGCTCTGAGTGGTTACATTTTGGTGCCAAATTTAGAAAGTTTATACTGTATAAGTGAATATATTTCACAGGTTAAGATTTTTAACATCTAAAAACACATTCTAATCAGAATACATGGAATGTCTCATACTTTCCGTGAGACTACAGTAATAGTCAGAGAAACAGGATGACCCTGTCTTACGTGTCCATGTTGCTGGTCCCCATATAGGGCCTAGGCATTGCCTCAACAGTGGGCATAACCACAAAAGGCTTTCCACGGTCTGAGCTCTATAGGGATAGACCATGGCCCTGGACTTGTATAGCACCCTGCGGCTAACTACAGGCCTGGTACTAAGTACTTAGTATGAAGTCCTGAGGTGAGTGCCCATGCAGGATCCAGTGCCCAAAGAAAGATTATAGGCTATCCCCATGATGTGCGGTCAGGGTACGGCTCCCAAGGTTTTACTGAGGTTGCATTGATCCAGATACACTGCTTTTATTGTATTAGAAGACAGTAAAGAGTTGATTAAAGAAAGTCCATAATCTTATGACGTTCACAAAAAAAACTGAGGACTCAGAGAAGGATGGGGTTATAGGGGAGGTGTTCTCAAAAATGTTGCCAGTGTCCAAATACCTGAGGCTACCAGACCAAAACCCAGGGTCGAATAACATGCTGCCTGTGTCCTATAAGGAAAGAAATATTCAATTAAATAGATTTTTACTTGATTGCTACGCTCTACTTTGTTGATAGTGATCTATCCTGAACAAGCCCTAGTGCAAGCTCTGGGTTACTTTATGCATTCGAATAAATATTTTAGATGAAAAGCCCATGCAAAAATATCCTTTTCTTGGAGTCCATTGAGGAAGCGTTAACCTTTGAGGTTTTACTGCTATCTGTAGGACTGGACATTGGCAAACAAAAAAATTGTAGGTCAGCCCAGGATATAACCCCCTCCTACTAACAGTTTGCCTCAACTTTGAAGCAAATCAGCACCGAAAGCTTTCTTGCAGGGGTGAGACCGGTGTCCCTCAATGGATTCCAAATAAATGAATTTTACAGTTATTGCAAAAATCCTATTTTTGCAAGTGCTTTTCCGCTAAAATATTTTTTCATAAGCATAAAGTAACCAAGAACTTGCACAAGGGTTTGTTCAGGATAGAGAACTGGCAAAGTAGAGAGAAGCAATCAAGTAACAATCTGTTTCACTGGACTCCCTGACACAATCAACTGTGTTTGCACAGAAAATATGAATGTAGTACTTGTAGGAATGTTCCCCTATAGCAGTGATGGCGAACCTTGGCAGCCCAGATGTTTTGGAACTACATTTACCAGGATGCTCAACTATACCGCAGAGTGCATGAGCATCATGGGAAATGTAGTTCCAAAACATTTAAGTTTCCTGTATTGTTCAGTGGAGTCACCAAGATCCTATATGCTGGTAGGGTGTAACTCTGGAGTGGGGATACAGCCCACAAGAACACTTGCCTCACTGTGGCTAGCAGTTCAGCAAAGAATGTCTGCAGAAAGACCAGGCGCATGCATGTTGGCAGCTATTGCCTTTCTTCTACATTGATCAGTTTCAGGACTCAGCAGCTCCTTTCCTCAAGATGCTTAGGACCAGCTCCTGCACACTGATGAATTCCAATGTTAACCCCTTTAGCACTATGTGATGGAGATGTGCAGCAGATGGAGTTTCACCTAATCTGTTTGATAAAATCGCTAAATCTTGTGTAAAGAACTTTTATAGGAATGTGTATTTTATAGCACCTTTATTCAGATATAAAAAATTGGTAACGAATACAAGATTTTCAAGAAAAAATATTGTCTGATGGGCAGTCCATATAAGGATTCATTACTAGACTTCACCTGGAGGAAAAATATATGTACACTTTACCAGGATATAGGACAGCTGAATCCTTGTAATTGCTTTGGGCAATACCAGGAATTGTAATCCCACAGAAGAACATTCTTGCAGCTACTGCATTCATATCTTCGTAGCAAGCATGACTGAGTGCAGTTTACCAGATACAACTGAATAGGGAACACTTTGCAACATTATTTATCTCTGCATCTACACTACAGTATTTTCCCCACATCTTTGCATTTAAGACAAGCACTGTTTCTATTCCTGCAACACTGTTACTACTTATATTTCTTAGGTTCAGGGAGTAACTTTATTAAGAACATTGCAGCTGCCTGTACAGTATATTTCATTATAATTATTTTCCTCTAAGCACCCTACCACTCATATATATTTATATATAAATATAATACACATGTCCAGTGTAAGCCTATTGATCTTGTGCATTACCTTGGCTCCCTTAAGTTATGTCCCCTATCTCCCGAGCAGAGGGTATTTCTAGACTACTTATAACCCAAAGAAATAGGATACAACCTTAACCTTTAACAACAAACACCACCAGATCTAGATGGTTATCATATAAAGTGGTGTATGCAATACAAACACAAGCTTATTCCATGCCTACCATTTACAATTTGATACTAAAAATGAGTTCCTTCCACCTTCGATGAGGGAGGCACCGATTGTATTAATTCCTTAACTGAATTAAGTTGGGTACAATCTTTTTTTTTTGCGTCCCCCCCCCCCCCCACCAGAACACTCAGATCAGTGCTCTCCGCCATTCGCTGAGAGCGCTGATCGGCAGTTGGTCGGTTGCTGGTTTTCCAGCATGCACATCCGATAGACACATGGGCAGAATGCTAGACTTTTTTTTTGAACCGGCCAATGTCTCCCAACATTCTGCCTGTGTGTACGGGGCTTAAGGTATTGCGAGGAGTCATGAATGGGAATTCATACCCTAACAGGATGTTCTCACATAGGCCTCCTGTTGTGAGGTATGGGGTAGAGGAGCATCAGATAAGACCTCCTGGGGAGGTTACACCAACATCAAACATCTGCCTTTAGTGAGACACTGGCCTTAAGGGTTTGCCCAGGCCCCGTTATGAGGAAGGGTCAATCTGGAGATAATCCCTGTGAAGTCTCGTGATGTGGCCTTACTCTCGTTTCATGGCAGACTATGTGAAGGGCAACTTAAGGCAACGCTCTGCGGAGAACTGTGGCTGTCCAAAAGTGGAGTGTGGCGGTGTGGAGGAGACAATGGACCATTTCTTGCTTCAGTGCCCCTTCAATATAGAAGTCTATAAGCGGGTGGGTGGGGCTCTGGGTATCCCTTTCCTTTCCCGCTTGAGTTATGTGGAGTGGTTGTATTGGGTCGTTTGTGACGCATCAGGATTTTGAGACACTTTTTCTAGTTAGCTTAGTAGTCTTACTTCACATGGAATGTATGGGGTCAGGTTTCCACTCAGAAAAAAGTCCTTCCTGTCGAGGTGGTGGTGCACAACATTCTGGGTGAGGTTGGGAAGATTCAAGGTTTTTAGGACAGGTGGCGGCCAGGAGCTTGGACAAAGGTGTGGAGGAAAGTCAGGTCCCCATAGCTGCGGTCTGTCAGTCTCTGTGTGTGCGGCTTCTCTTTCTGTTCTTTCAAATCCCCTAGATTTTTTTTATAAGATTTTTGAAAAAAGGCTGCATGCATGGGATAAATGTGCAATCATTTCTAAGCCTGAGGGGGTGTTTAGCTGGAGGTTAGGGCTTTGTTGAGTTTAATCATGACCATAAAAATATAAAAATGTGTCTTGGTTGGTATATTTAGTTTTCTTTTTTTTGGCAAAAAAGCAATTTTTTGTTTCTATGCTGATGTAAGCTATTTTTGTTTATATATATTTTTATGTATTTTGTATATATGTAAAAATGTTTTTAATTATGTTTGTAAGATTTTTAATAAACAAAAATTTACACCAACATCAAAGGCCGGCTGTTACTGAAAGATGACCAGGGACAAAAACAGTGATTCATGGACACTACAACATACTTCCTGGAAAGATGGGATATTTCCTGTTAATTAGGAAGGATGGCCTCTTATTGATTTTCGTTTGACATGCGGGCAGTGGGTGTTTGTGGGGGGGGGGGGGGGTCTAAGTGAGCTTTAAAAGTATGGGCCGGCTACAGTTATTCCTCTTTGCTCTTTGTCCTGGAGCCCAGCCACATACAGAACCTGAAAAAAAGACTTACGGTATTGTATCACCCCTGCTATATGCTGCTCTGTAATATTCTTTTAGTGTTGTATGTTAAGATTGATACTTTATAATAAATTAGATCCCTGCTTATTTAGGCAGTGTGTTTATTTTACAGCTATAGCATTATTATATCCTCACCATTAAAATTTTCAGAGTTTTAATAGAGTAGGTATCTATAGGAATAGACCAGATAATACATATTTATAATAAATAGGGGAGATCCAAAACCACCCCAGATTTATTACATTTGGCACCCCAGAAGCTGGATTGTGGAAATAATTTCTGCACAGAACACAAACCCTAATGTATTTTTGTCTTGAGTTCCTAAAAGCGAATAAGTCCTCTACAAGAGACCAAGAACTGAAAACATCCTTCTACTGTGGACAAGATTCGCCCTGGTTCGTGAATTCTGAAGCCCTGCTTGAGTGGTCCTGAAAGTTCTGTGAAATACTCCATCAGTGAGCAGACGCACATATCTGGTGAGTATAGTGTTCATATCTATGGCTGGTATTTGTGTATGTGTTAACAAGTTTATTGTAGTTAATGCAAAAATTTTTTTAGGCCTGTTTAGCTGTTCAGGTGTGTGCCGGCAAGTGAAGGGCTGATCACCCTTGGTTAACTGATGCATCCTGCAGATTTAAAGGATAAACCATACATCTTTGAGGAAAAAGCGGGAGAAATATAGATTATATTTTATATTTTTTTACCACGTGAAAGGGAGGCAGCTTTCTGCTCCAAGAGAAGTTCCATGTGGCCTAAGATCTGAGATAAGAGGGCTACAGTCAGTGGTGATAAGGAGAGAGCAGGGCACTGATTTGATAGTGTGCTTCTCCATGTGGAACTACAAATGCCATATTCGATTTTGAACAGGTGTGTGTTCATTGTGTTAACAGCTGCTGCTGTATAGACAGGTTAACCACTTGCTACCCGCCCGCCGTCAAATGACAGCAGAGCGGTGTACCTATTATCCTGGGACGCAGTCATATGATGGCGCACCAGAACAGCCTCTCTCGCGCGTCCCCGGGGGCGAGCGGAACAGCGATCGTGACCGCGCCGTGTTGCTAGGACACGGCGCGATCCCGATCTCGGTAAAGAGTCAATGACATGACTCTTTACCCATGTGATCGGCTGTGTCCAATCACAGCCGGTCATATGTAAATGAGGAAGTGCCGTTATTCGGCTCTCCTCGGCTCACACACTGACAGTGACGATCAGCGGCTCCTCCTCATAGGGGACACAGAGAAATGTAATCAGGGCACTGATCACCAGTGCCCTGATTACACAAGAGGGAAATAAAATGCCATAACTGCCCACCATCAGTGCCCACAGTGCCCGCCATCAGTGCCCACAATCAGTGCCCATAGTGCTGCCAGTCAGTGCCCATCAGTGCCTGCTCATCTAGGCACTGACTGGCAGGACTATGGGCACTGAGTGTGGGCACTGATGGTGCTGCCCATCAATGCCGCCCGTCAGTGCTCATCAGTGCCACCCGTCAGTGTCCATCAGTGACACCCATCAGTGTCACCTCTCAGTGCCCAGCAGTGCCACCTCTCAGTGCCGCCTATCAGTGCTCATCTGTGCGGTATATTAGTGCCACCTCATCAGTGCCCGTAAGTGCCACCTCATCAGTGCCCATCAGTGCCGCCTCATCGGCGCACATCAGTGAAGGAGAAAAATGTATTTATTTTCAAAATGTACTCACAGAAAATAAGAAAACCTTTTTTTTTTTTCAAAATTTTCTGTCTTTTTTCTTTGTAAGAAATAAAAAACCCAGGTGTGATTAAATACCCCCAAAAGAAAGCTCTATTTTTGTGAAAAAAATTATAAAAATGTCATATGGGTACAGTGTAGCATGACCGCGCAATTGTCATTCAAAGTGTGAGAGCGCTGAAAGCTGAAAATTGGCCAGGATAGGAAGGGGGTGAAAGTGCACTGTAGGCAAGTGGTTAAGGAAGCTTCAGTGTTAACGTAATTAACATATCAATGGAGGTCATTGGAATTTTCCTTAAGAAATGTGCCTCTGCTAGGTTTAACACTTCTACAGAGAACGCTTTGACTCACCAATTTAGTGATTTTATTAAAGCAATGTGATGTACAAAATGATAATATAAAGAATAAACCATCATCTAAGAAAGGCAAGAAAGCGAGAATGGCGAATGTGGTATGCATGGTGTTGAAAATGAAGGAGATTGCAGCACAAAAAGAAATGCAGTGGTATATTGAGAGAACGCAACTAATAGATCAGATAGAAAATGTAAGTAAAAATATATTAGCGATTGCTGTGAAAGCAGATTCACATGTTTGTGATAAGATTGAGCAATTGGTGACTGAGAAGTGTGTATTGGAACAGAAAATGGATGAATTGGAAGAAACGTGTAAGCTAAGAGAAAATTGTATTGTCTCTTAAAAACAAAAGAGGCTGAGAATGAGCGTAGTATAATACTGCCTAGGGGAGAGTTACAGGAGTCCCAAGCTGCTATAACTGAGTTATCCTCCAAACATGCATAGGTTGAGCAGTCTCAGTGTTGAGCTCAGATAGAGGCTCTAGAACAGCAGTCAAGGAAGCCTAATGCTCTTGTTGCTGCCATTGATGTTGAAATGGAAAAAGGAGACTGAACTTTTGGAGACTTCTGTTGAGTCCGTTGCCAGTGACTACTCAGTTGATTCCATTTATAGAAATGTTATGCAGCAATGTTAGTCTCCATCGCCATTTGCTCAGAGATGGGCCTATGCAGAGAGACCAGCTCTCAAGTGTTTTGCCTGTTAAAAGTGGGGTCATATTGCCAGTTATAGTTTGGTGGCTAATATTAACCACTTGGCAACCACCAGCAGTACATATACTGCGGGAAGTCGGCTCTGTCCCGCAAAACGACGTAACTGTACTTCGTTACGCGGGACCATTAGTGGGGGAAGCCACTCAGCGGGTCTGGTGGCCGCAATTGCTGCCAGGCACCTACGATCGCTGCCCGTGGAGACAGAACGGCGGTCTGCCGTTGTAGACAAGGCAGACTGCTGTTCTGTCAGTAATAAACACAGGGGTTCTGTGCTCCTATTTAGGAACACAGGTCCCTGTGTTCATTCAGCAAGCCCATCCCTCACACAGTTAGAAAGCACCCCCTAGGGACACATTTAACCCTTTGGTCACCCCTGGTGTTAACCCCCTTCCCTGCCAGTGTTATTAGTACAGTAACAGTGCATATTTTTAGCACTGATTACTGTAGTAATGCCACTGGTCCCCCCAAAAGTTTCAAAAATGTCAGTTAGGTGTCCAATCTGCCTGCCGCAATGTCGCAGTCCCGCTAAAAATCGCTGATCGCCGTCATTACTAGTGAAAAAATAAATAAAAATGACAAATCTTTCCCCTAGCTTGTAGACGCGATAACTTTTGCGCAAACCAATCAGTATACACTTATTGCGATTTTTTTTACCAAAAATATGTAGCAGAATACAAATTGGCCTAAAATAGTGAAAAAATTAGATTTTTTAATTTTTTTTTTGGAATGTTATATAGTAGAAATGTTGGTCTTTTTTTTTTTTTTGTTTATAGCGCAAAAAAAAAAAAAAAAACCAAGAGGTGATTAAATACCACCAAAAGAAAGCTCTATTTGAGGGGAAAAAAAAAGGACATAAAATTTTATTTGGGAACATCGTCGCACGACCACGTAATTGTCCGTTAAAGTAACGCAGTGCTGAATCGCAAAAAATGGCCTGGTCATTAGGGGGGAAATCTTCTGGTCCACAAGTGGTTAAGACAGAAGTTCGTAGAAAGTCATAGCCATTGGAGTTATTTTATTTTCGTTCAGGTGGAAGGAAATCCCAGATGTTTAGGTTTTGTCCACCTGGAAGGGGAGTTATTGCATAGGTTTTAAGTTAACAGCTGCATGGGTTTTTTTTGTTTAAGATAAGAATTTCTGAAAAGCAACATTAATCTTTTTTCTCCCTTGTAATGGGGATCTATTTAATCATGGTTGTTTTAAGAGTTGCAGAAGCCAGGAAAACTAAGCTCCTGGATTTCAAGGGAGGTTATATAAGAAAACATAGCAAGCTAATAGAAATTATGGATATGAATATGATTTTGCTCGTTTGTCATTTTCAGAGTCTTGGTGGGGCGAGAAATTGGAGAGGTCTCTGGAACATGGATGAAACATGTTCATCTGGTTGGCAGTTTGTCTGTGCCATGCCACATCGCAAATTTGTTTTGACAAACATTCAGGGGAGAAGGGATAAACGAAAAGATTCGGATTAAAACTTGCAATATAAGGTTTCTTATAAGGTTTTCCTCATGGACAATTTAGTGCTATGCTGCATCTGAAAGGCTTTGCCCGTCAACAAGATTTGTGTATCACTTTGCCGGAATCTTTCCTATCATTTACTAATGCAAACATACTATAAATACAAGTGCAATGGGTTGGAGGTTAGGAAAGGAATATAACCTATTCAAGCCTTCAAAACATGAAATATAAACTTTGGGGTTTTTGGGGAGAAATTGAAAGAAGGGAAGTATGTTTTTATTGTGTGACACATAACTGAATTAATATAGTGCAGGTACCCAGGAGGCAGGCACTTAGGCATAGTAAGGTGTCTGTTGGCCAGACTGGAAAGTGCCAGGTGATACATTAATGGGGTGAAAGTTTCCTTCTGGGGGTGGTGTCACATTCTTAGCAGACCTATAGAGAGGTTATCGGTTACATATGGGACACCAGAGCTGGACATAGGGGAGATACACCTGGTTGATGTCTCACCTGAGCAGTTGGAACCCTGCACAGGTAATGCCAGTGACTACTCACAAAAACATACCCCGTTATCGAAAGGGGAAAAACTCCAAATAGATTGAAGCTCTTCCCAAACGCTTGCTACCAGGGTACAATATGCCTTCACCACATGGCACTTCAACATCTCACAGCGATTGATAAACCCATTACCCTATATGTGCTAAATATACACTGAATCAAGTGCGGTCATTGTACCAGTGGTCTACTCCCAGAGGTGTGCATAATGATGTTCATTTAGGATGCTCATCTCTGAGAAGTAACCGGGGAGAATAGGAGCGGGGATGGGTGTTATTGAGGAGATGAACATCAGTATCTTTTTTTTTTTTTATTATTATTATTATACAGGATTTATATAGCGCCAACAGTTTGCGCAGCGCTTTACAATTTGAGGGAAGACAATCCAGTTACAGTACAGTTCAAAACAGGAGGAACTAGAGGGCCCTGCTCGTTAGAGCTTACAATCCAGAAGGGAGGGTCAAGTGAAACAAAAGGCAAAAGTATCTTGAGAAACAAACTTGGCCATAGCTTCATAACACCCAACAAAGTCACAAACATCCATGCAAAAGTGGCTCAAGATTTTGGCCACCATTTTAGGAAGTTGATAGAGTGTGTGGTAATACAAGGTAAAAATCTATTATGGGCACTGGCGTGCAAAATAGTGGCTAACGCATTTTTCGGCGATGAGCCTTGGTCACAGCACACGCGTAAAATACAAAAGAACATTTATATATGTGCACAAACAACAGGAAACCTTATGGCAGACTTTCCAGTGATGCCCGTTTTTCACCATTTGCCATACTCCATAAAAATGTTTCTCCCATACAGGGAAGACCTATAGTGGTTGGCATTGCGTCTCTGGTTGGCATTAGGTCAATGGAGTGATTACTACCTTCAACCTTTGGTGTTGAGACTACCAGGCTATATTAAAGACAACCCTACAGTACTCACACATATACAGGATGTCAAATGGAAGAGCCAATACAGATGGATAACTTTAAATGTTAAATTCCTGTACTTGTGCATCCCTCACAAACTTGCACTTCAGGCCCTCAGATTTCCTCTCACACATTACAGTACTACAGTGAGAACTTGAGGGAGTTTTTGGGAGTGGATTTTCTTCTCGCACATAATTATTTTATTTTTGAACAGACATACTATTTGCAATGTAGAGGTACATCTATGGGTGCTAAATTCTCACCGTCCCTGGCGCACCTGTACATGGGTTAGTGGGAGGAGAATTTCCTTTTCTCCAGGGACAATACATGTGCAGGTTCCATACAGTGGTACAGCCACTACATAGATGACCTGCTTTTAGTCTGTGGCAGCTCTACCATAGATGTGGCATCTTTTGTTAATGACAATCCTCTGAACCTTGATTTTAGTTATGAATGTAAAGTGGACATCATTAACTTTTTAGACCCGACTTTGATAGGAGATCATGTCTATGGCTCTATCCACACTTGTACCTATCGCAAAGAATGTGCAGGAAACACTTTACTTTTAGCTTCCAGTTGCCACCCAGTAAATACCATGTGCTCTCTATACCAGTGGGGGAGTTCATCAGAGCAAGACGTAACTGCTCTACTGCGAATGCGTTTGTTGAGTGTAAAACTATCACTTCAAAACGTAAGAAAAGACAGTATAATGAACATCACATTGATATAAATAATGTGGTCTATGCTGTAAAATGCAGATCTTGTAACAAACAGTAAGTGGGATGCACATAGAGACCTCTAAGAACAAGAGTAAGTGAGCATTTTCATGGGGCTTCTCACAGTAGTGATAAAAATGTATCCAACATATCCAAACATTTCAAGTATGTGCACTATGGTAATATGACATCCTTTACCTTCCTAGGATTAGAGAGGGTTATGAGTTAAGATCCTAGCTCTGTGTATCAATGTGCAAAATTATATTAAAAAGCGGTGCCGCGCTCCCAAATGCTAATGTGCTAGTATCCCTTTAAATCTGTTTGCATAGCAATTTTCAAAATCTGCATATCATATCAAACCATATATACCATAAACAAAACAAACAATGCATCAGTCCATAAAGTGTCCTTTGGTATGAATTTGCTTGCATAAGCTCAATCTTTCATAAAAAAACAGGCTTGTGATCCAAACGACTGCTTCCTGAATTAGTGTTCACCACTATGTGCGCCAATCATCCACATACATTAGTGATAATCCCCTCATTCGATGTGCCCTCACCTGGGGGAGAAGACCAACCACTGGTCTATATGCGCTTTTGTCCCTCTCTGGGGATCGGTTTTATACTGTTTCACTCCTTTGGTGGCAATCTTGAATTTAGAATGCTCCTTCTCTTACACTTATCTCTATACGCCCAAATCATAAGGATAGAAAGCTGGACATAGTGCTTTATCTTTTAAAACAATTGGTTTATTAAACACTAAATATAAAAACCCTCACATTTTCCTGGTGCTTAGAGTGCACCAATCTGTAAAAAGCATTCAGTCCTTACAGTGCGGGTATAAGACAATCAGACAATATTTCCACGGTATGCTCACAATGCGCGCCTCAGCGTGACAGATTTTGGGGGGGGGGGGCAATTTGTCGTCACGCTGAGGCGTGCATACCTTGAAAATACTGTCTGATTGTTGGGAACTGATTGTTAAATGTTGGGACGATGCTTCACTCTGTTCTGGATGGGGAGATCATTACCGGGAAGGAAGCACCTGTGTAATATTTGGGACATAGAAGGGTTTGTTTCCTTGTCCTAAAGAATACCAAGAATGGTGGTGGTGTGTCACCTAGGGGCAAAGCGCCACATGTTGACAAGCACAACATATGATAAGGTCAGACATTTATGGACTGTTCCATAGAGGCTGCCCCTGAAGGGTGATGTGTGCCCTTAAGGCATAAAGCGGCAGATGTTGGAAGGCAACATGTTTTTTTTTGTTTTAATATCAGATGTTTCTGTATGGTTGAAACCTGATTACACCTGGCCTGGAATGCCAGCAGAGCAAGTTTACCCAGCAGGGTACCCTATAAAATAAAGATATAAATCCTGCAAGCTACTATCTATAAAGTCAAGTGAACTAAGCTGCTGGCATTGTTTACAATCCCACTCATGTGCTGATTTAATCGATATACAAAAAAGTTGCACTGACAGGTGCTCAACAAAAAAACATTCAATCAAAACAAATATGGTCAGAAACTAGTACAAACAGTGCATAGATTTAGAAGAATATTGTGTAATATAACAATTTCTAATATATTATACTATGTGCAATACAATCACCATGTATAAAAAAAAAGGCCATGGGAGTGTATATAGATTCTTCCGAAGTGATAAAAAAACAAAAACAAAAAACAAAAAGAAAACAGTGCTTTATCCGCCGTGCAATCACTTCTCCGTGCACAACAATGATGTGCCACCTCGGTGTGCTACCCCCCCACCAGGAGTAATCTCACCTGGGGTAGTGTGGTCACCGCAATTGAGCGTGATCCAGAACAGCTTTTTAGCCCACAATTGGCTACATTCAGCTTCTCCAACCTCCTGTAGGCTTTTCTCATTGCGGCTTGCGGTATCCAGGCATCATAAATAAAAGATATAAGAAAGCCAATAGTGCTTATATCCTTTTTAAAAAGTATTAAAATAAACCACAGGGTACTGCTTCCAGCACACCAGACAATCACAAGCATTGATAAGCTGAAGATAGATCATTACTGGAAAGATCCAGTCTGTGACAAATAAGCAGCAGCCTTACAGACACTCACACTACAGTGTCTGTAAGGCTGCTGCTTATTCGTCTTACACTGGATCTTCCCAGTAACGAACTATCTTCAGCTTTTCAATGCTTATGATAGTGGAGTATAGAGGAGACTGTGGATGGTGGACTTGTGTACAGCCGAGAGGGTGCATGTCAGTGTCCTGCCTGGAAACCTGTTGGCAGGGGAAGTTACCTTCTCCAAAAGTGGGGACTTTTTACCTGCAACAGCAGAACTGAACTCTTCAAGTAGAGTGTGGTAACGAAGGGAGAAGGAGTGATACCCAAACCGTTGGAAGGTAGGAAGCATTATAGCTGGTTTTAACAGCACTGCTGAGCCTAGGGACGATAGGAGAACCCTAACCATTTTTTTGTGCTGAAGGAAGCACTATATGCTGTTTTACATCATATTGTCGGCGAGTAGGGTTTTTAGGAGGGAAGCACCGAATGGCACTTTGAACCCACCTAAAGAACGCATCAAGCACTAGCACTTTAAAAGCACTGATTTATTTGTCCAATCTGCAGAATTTTGTGGGTACTATCCTGGTCGTGATCCAAGAATTTGGCCATTACTCTAGTTCAAGGTGAATTGAAACAAATCCAGTATTTCCAAACATGAATCCTTTGCCAAATCTGGGTTTAAGTGCCAAATGCCTATTGCAGCCTAATGATTAATTGAAATAGTTGGGAGGGGAAGACCAACAAACTTTAACAGAACTCACTGCAGATAATTTGATGACGGTTATTTGAGCTTTTAAATACAAAATCTCTAATTGGTTCCTGGTTTAAAAAAAAAAAAAATCTATTCTAGTCACTGACGCCTGATGACGGAAAGCCCAGGAGGCACTAAGCACCCTAGTAGAGTGTGCCTTAACAGGGAAAGAGGAACCTGAGCCTTGATGGAATAGGCATGAACCACAGTCTCTAGGATCCATCTGGAAATGGTCGCAGAAGAAGTGGACAACTCTTTGAGAGGTCCATCCATGAGTACAAAAGTCTGACTTCCTGAAGAACTCCGTAGCTGCCAGGTACACCTGAATTGCCTGGACCACATCCAAGGCAAGCAAGTAAATTTCCTTCGGAAGTTTAGGCCTGGGACACAGAGAAGGAAACACAATGTCTTCATGCAAATGAAAGTCAAAGACCACCTTAGGAAGGAATGACCGACAGGGGCGAAGCACCACCTTATCCTTGTGAATCACCAAATAAGGTGAGCAACCTGATAATGCTGCCAGTTACGACATCCAGCACCCAAATAGCCACCAAAAGGGCCACCTTCTGGGACAGCGTAAGCAGGGGAATCTCCCAAATTTTTTCTAAGGGAGGCTTCTGTAGACCTGAAAGCACCAAATTAAGATCCCAAGGCGGCAACGGAGCCTGCACTGGAGGAACAAACTTTCGGACACCCTAAAGGAAGGTACGCACCAGGGAGCGTGTGGCCAAAGGTCACTGGAAAAAGACTGCCAAGGCCGAGGCCTAGCCCTTGATGGTACTCAAGGCCAAGTTCTGTTTAACCCCTACCCCCATTGAAGGAAGGTTAAGCTACGAACCACTGAGAAGGAGCGAAAATTAACCTCAAGAGACTCGCACCACGCAATGTACCTCTTCCACATATGATCTTTCTAGAGGTAGATTTCCTAGCATTTAATGTAGGAATCACCGACAAACCTCTATCCTTTAGCAAATGGCATTCAACAGCCAAGCCGTCAAAGCCAGTGACTGTAAAGCAGAACGGAAGGTCGGTACTTGGAACAGCAGATCCTCCGAGAGGAAGCGTCCAAGGAACATCGACGACCAGCCACACTAGATCAGCGTACCAGGCCTGGTGAGGCCAGTCCAGTGCCACTAGAATGACCGGAATCCCGTCTGCCTCGATCCTGCGTAAGAGTCTGGGAAGAAGCTTGGGAGGAGGGAAGGCATAGATCAGACAATGCTGACCCCCCCCCCCCCTCGGGGCCACCAGTGCATCTGTCAAGAGGATCCCTTGACCAAGCCACAAACCTCTGTACCTTTCTGTTGAGCTGAGACGCCAACAGATCCACATGGGGGTTGCTCCACCGGAGACATAGCTGATGAAACACCTACGGATGAAGGGACCAGTCCCCTTGGTTCAACGCCTGCTGACTGAGGTAATCCGCCTGCCAATTTTCCACCCTGGGAATGTGTATGGCGGAGAGGGCTGGAATGAACCGTTCTTCCCACCTTAGAATGCTGGCTACCTCCAAGGCACTTCTTGTGCCCCCTTGGCGGTTGACATAAGCTACGGCCATGGCATTGTCTGATTGAATGCGCACTGGGCATCCCTGAAGACGATCTGTCCAATGATCCAGACACAGTTTGATCGCTCGGAGTTCCAAGAAATTGATTGGTAGTCTGGAATCTTCCAGTGTCCAGATCCCCTGAGCAGAATGCTTACCAAGGACACCTCCCCAGCCGGACAGGCTGGCATTCGTGGTGACCACTGTTCAATACAAGGAGAGAATGGATTTTCCCAGCCAAAGCGCCAGAGAGCGAAGCTACCATATTAGGGACTCCTTTATTCGTCCAAGTAGCCCTGTACTGCGATCCCCCATTGGCGTAGCAAGGCTAGCACCGGAGCCAACCCTTTGTGAAGCCCGGAGGAGCGGAGGCGAGACCAAAGGATAACACCAAAAACTGATAATGCTCCTCTCCCACAGAAAAGCGGAGAAAGCGCTGGTGACTGGCACATATTGGAATGTGAAGATAGGCATCCTTGATATTTATATAGGCAAGGAAATCCCCCTGATGCAGGGATGCAACCACCGTTCGAATGGACTCCATTCTGAACCTCTGTACCCTCACAAAGCAGTTTAGCGCCTTCAGGTCCAGGATTGGATGCACCTTGCCTTCCTTCCTGGGAACTGTGAACAGGTTTGAGTAAAAACCTTGAAAAAGTTCCGGGACAATCACCCCTTGAAGGAACAGGTCTTGTACCGCCCCATACAGACCCTGAAACCTGTCTGGGGACAGGCGCAGGTTGAAAAGGGGATGTATAAGGGCAATGGCGCTACTCTATAGGGGCATGCTATCGTGGTGTGTTCTCCCCACACATGGATGATATTACAAATTTAGTTGGAAATTAAACTGATACTGGAAAATGTGTGTTTTCTTGGGTATGTGTGAACATCAATATGTGTGCAAACAATTAAAACAGTCGCTCATTAAAAAACATATAAAATACAAAATTGTATAAAAAATATTAGTGCAAAAATTAGCGGTGATGAGGTAATCAGTGCTCAACCTTCCACCTGAGAAATAAATATTCCTATTTGTGCGATGTGTAGAATATAATAATAAATATTAAGTAGCTTCTATAAATTATGGTTTTCCTTCATGAATGCTCCTATTCAATTAGGGTGATACCATCAAGAAAAATGAATAATGCGCAATCATTTTTTCTACAAACGTGCCACAAAATAAAATTTACATAAAGTGCTAAGTGTAAATAGTCCCCACTTAGAAATCAGTCCAATGACATAACTATGCCAAACAGCAGTATTCAGTGCTGGTTTATACAAGGGGCTTCGTGCCTTCTGTGCTCTTGCCATGCTCTACAACGGTGCTCAAATCTCCCCCTATGGTGTTACACTCACCACATCTCCTTCCCCATGAAGGGGTATTGAGCCTTCTAACAGCAGGTAAACTCCTGAGTCCCCGTATGCTTTTCCTCTGGATCTTATGTGGAATGGTATCCAACTCCTTTCCCCTATGTGGGTGTTGCTCCTTTAAGCTGTACCCTGGTCTCTGGGTCCCCCTAGGATTCAACCGGGTAGATCACATGTAAAGATACAATGGATAGCCCATAGTGTACTTCTGTATGTAATATTTTATTTTAAAACAAGCATCCACTTACATTCGGGCATCAAAAGACAAGCAGATCAGTGTTTCGCCGGACTTCTGGGTCCCGAGTGCTTTCCACGGGCCCAAACCACTAAACCGGAAGTGACAAAATCACGCACAGTTCCCTCCCTATGCCGTTCATCATTCTTACATCATCAGGAGGGGGTTATAAGGCAAAAAACCTTGCAGGGGAACAAGAGCGAAACTCGATCTTGTAGCTGGACCAAATGACTTAGTGG